>NC_091283.1:704576498-704879528 GCF_032444005.1 Ranitomeya imitator
TTTTGTGAAAAAAAAGTACTTTTTCATTTTTACAGATCAATTTGTGAAGCACCTGAGGGTTTAAAGTGCTCACTAGGCATCTAAATTAGTTCCTTGGGGGGTCTAGTTTCCAAAATGGGGTCACTTGTGGGGGAGCGCCAATGTTTAGGCACACAGGAGCTATCCAAACGCGACATGGTGTCCGCTAACGATGGAAATAATTTTTCATTCAAAAAGTCAAATGGCGCTCCTTCCCTTCCGAGCCTTACCATGTGCCCAAACAGTGGTTTACCTCCACATGTGAGGTATTGGTGTACTCAGGAGAAATTGCCCAACACATTTTAGGATCCATTTTATCCTGTTGCCCATGTGAAAATGAAAAAATTGAGGCTAAAAGAATTTTTTTGTGAAAAAAAAGTACTTTTTCATTTTTACGGATCAATTTGTGAAGCACCTGGGGGTTCAAAGTGCTCACTATGCATCTAGATAAGTTCCTTGGGGCGTCTAGTTTCCAAAATGGGGTCACTTGTGGGGGAGCTCCAATTTTTAGGCACACGGGGGCTCTCCAAACGTGACATGGTGTCCGCTAAAGAGTGGAGCCAATTTTTGATTCAAAAAGTCAAATGGCGCTCCTTCCCTTCCAAGCCCTGCCGTGCGCCAAAACAGTGGTTTACCCCCACATATGAGGTATCAGCGTACTCAGGACAAATTGGACAACAACTTTCGTGGTTCAGTTTCTCCTTTTACCATTGGGAAAATAAAAAAATTGTTGCTAAAAGATAATTTTTGTGACTAAAAAGTTAAATGTTCATTTTTTCCTTCCATGTTGCTTCTGCTGCTGTGAAGCACCTGAAGGGTTAATAAACTTCTTGAATGTGGTTTTGAGTACCTTGAGGGGTGCAGTTTTTAGAATGGTGTCACTTTTGGGTATTTTCAGCCATATAGACCCCTCAAACTGACTTCAAATGTGAGGTGGTCCCTAAAAAAAATGGTTTTGTAAATTTCGTTGTAAAAATGACAAATCGCTGGTCGAATTTTAACCCTTATAACTTCCTAACAAAAAAAAATTTTGTTTCCAAAATTGTGCTGATGTAAAGTAAACATGTGGGAAATGTTATTTATTAACTATTTTGTGTCACATATCTCTCTGGTTTAACAGAATAAAAATTCAAAATGTGAAAATTGCGAAATTTTCAAAATTTTCGCCAAATTTCCGTGTTTATCACAAATAAATGCAGAATTTATTGACCTAAATTTACCACTAACATGAAGCCCAATATGTCACGAAAAAACAATCTCAGAACCGCTAGGATCCGTTGAAGCGTTCCTGAGTTATTACCTCATAAAGGGACACTGGTCAGAATTGCAAAAAACGGCAAGGTCTTTAAGGTCAAAATAGGCTGGGTCTTGAAGGGGTTAAAAAATAAAAACCTAAAAGTGACCTTTTTTAACCCTAGAACGCGTACCTGGGGCCTCACAGGCCTGCTAGGTTACTTGTTTTCTATTATCTGTAAAACTACATTAGTTAGAATTTTGAAACTCGAGGTAATCCTCAGGTATATAGTTGTTAGTAATATCCAGTTGTTCATATATTTTTATGTTATAGGCATCTCGTATAGCAACGCTTTTTTTGTGACTACCCCAGATCCACGTACCTGGGGCCTTTGAGGCCTGCTTTGGTTTACATGTACTCCTCAGTCTTTTTGTCTGTACTGTTGTTGGGGAAGAACTTATGACTCAGTCTTTATGACTATTGGTCGATGGCTGTTGCTGGGAAGAGTGTGGATTCTGCCTGACATGGTAATGTGATCCTGGAAGGGAGTTTCCCCTCACAGAGTAACGTGATTATGATGTCAGTACAGGTCCTTTAGTCCTAAATCCTAGTTGCTGGAGAGACTTTGGAGGAAGAAGTCAGCTTTCTTTGGTCTGTAACAAAGAACCTTTCTGAGCTCCAAAACCAGAGGCTTCTACTGCACTTACAAGAAAGTGATCTGTTGAAGGTAAGAGTAGGGGGGCTGTACTTTACCCTAAGCACACAAACACTAATAAAGTCTTAGCACACACAGTGTATAGTGCACAAGCCTGATTATAATCTTTATTTTTTACTTTTCATTTTAGTTTACTCACATCTAAGATTACAATGGCACAGTCTACATCAAGGGGATTGACTGTCCAAGAAATTGAGGCGATTATTTTCAATAGTGATGAAGACAATGACATTTCTCTGTCGGATGAAGAGTATATTCCACCAGCTAATGTATCAACTTCATCGTCCAGCGATTCCTCAGATGATGAAGAAGTAATGGATCCAGCAGAATGTGCAAGTAGAACATCTAAAACAAATGTTTTTTGGAACAGTACTGCTGTGGCTCATGCACGCACCCCATCACATAACATTATTAGAGTTCCTCAAGGAGATGTCGGAATTTCCCAATTCATGTCCAAAAAAGATGTTTTCAGTAAATTTGTTTCAGATGATATTGCAGATGAGGTAGTTTTGTGTACGAATGTGGAAGGTAAACGTATTGCTTCGGAAAAAAAAAAAAACTTGGAAAAATTTAACTAAAGAGGAACTATATGCCTATATTGGCCTTACTCTTCTGGCAGGGTCGACTAAATCATATGATGTGCCAATCAGAGAGTTATTTCTGAACCCATTTGCAGATCCACATTACAAAGCCACTATGTCCGTAGATAGATTTGAGGCTATTCAGAGATGCATTCGTTTTGATGAAAAGAGAACTCGACCTGTGAGGTTGGCAACCGATAAATTAGCGCCTGTTAGCTATATATGGAATCTTTTTTATCAAGAACTGTTACAAACTTTACAATTCTAGCGAATATGTGACAGTGGACGAACAACTTCTTGCCTTTAGGGGACGTTGCAAATTTATCCAATATATGCCCAGTAAGCCAGCTAAATACGGCATAAAAATTTTCTGGATGTGCGATTCAGCAACTTATTATGGGATTAATGGCATGATTTACTGTGGAAAAGAAGCTGACGCTCCAGTCCAGAAAGATCTATGTTCCAACATAGTGAAAACACTAGCTTTACCAATTTTCCATTCTGGAAAAAATATCACTATGGATAATTATTTTACTAATTTAGAACTGGCCAATTTTTTGCTTCAGAAACAACTAACACTTGTTGGTACAATGAGACCAAACCGCCGCGAAATTCCACCAATAATGAAGCACAATTCACAGCGACCAATCTACGAGAGTGTATTCGGTTTCTGCAATGAGGCAACAATGGTGTCCTATAAAGCCAAGAAAGAAAAATCTGTGATATTACTGAGCACAATGCATCACGATGAAAGTATTGACACCAATGACAGGAAACAAAAACCTGAAATTATACTTCATTATAATAAGACAAAAGGAGGTGTCGACAAGATGGACGAAATGATTACTGAATATTCGTGTAAAAACGACTAAACGTTGGCCTGTTGCCCTTTTTTCCAATATCCTTGATGTGTCAGCCCTCAATAGCTATATTGTTTATTGTCAAACTAATCCAGAATTCCATGCCAACAGGAAGGACAATAGACGTATATTTTTGACAGAACTTTGTTATGAACTTTTGATGCCTACTATGCTAGAGAGAAGCAGCACAAAATGCTTATCAAGGTCAATTACAGAGGCAATGATCCGATGTGGAATATGCTTTCAGGAACAGCCAGAGCAAAGAGAAAAAAAAAAGAAAGCGCTGCTATATTTGTCCAGCAAAGAAAGAAAGAAAATCGGAGCGTTTCTGTTCTACTTGCGGACAAAATGTATGCAGGGAACATTCTGAAGAACAAAAAATATGCAAGAATTGTCGGGGGAATATGTAAAGTGGAAAATAAATATTCCTGCACCAAGTTTGCTACAGACTTTATGTAAAAACTTTTTATAAGAAAAAATGTATCCATCATAAAAAATTGTACTGAGTGAATATATTGGGCGTGCCCGTTTAGTTACATTTTTGTTGTTTTATGTACATAATTTTTTTTGGGAATTATACACATCTTAGGCTATGTTCCAAGTAGCGCTGGGGTTCACCAGAATGGGATCCATAATGGATCTGACCTCCTGGTAACTCCAGCTAAGGCTGATGGAATGCCGGGATTCCACTAGCCTTAGCTGAGGTCACCAGGAGGTCAGATCCATTACGGATCCCCTCCTGGTGGACCCCAGCGCTAGTGGGAATGCATCCTTACTTTGCAAATTTAAAATAAACTTTGAAAAGTATTTTTATTTGAGTTATTCCATGTTATTTGCACACAGGCCTAAAAGGCCCCAGGTACGTGAATATGGGGTAGTCACAAAAAAAGCGTTGCTATACGAAATGCCTATAACATAAAAATATACGAACAACTGGAAATTACTAACAACTATATAGCTGAGGAATACCTAGAGTTTCAAAATTGTACAGAAAATAATAAAAAAGTAACCTGACAGGCCTGCGAGGCCCCAGGTACGCATTCTACCAGCCTTAGCCGGGGTCACCAGGAGGTCAGATCCATTACGAAATCCCGTCCAGGCGGACCCCAGAGCTAGTGGGAATGCATGCTTACTTTCAAATAACTTTGAAAAAAAAATGTTTTGAGTTATTCCATGTTATTTGAAAACAGGCCTCAAAGGCCCCAGGTACGTAATAGTGTAGATTTCTATGGTCACGCATTCTAGGGTTAAAAACTGTACCCTTCAAGGTATTCAAAATTACACTTTGGAAGTTTGTCAACTCTTATGGTGCTTTACAGTGATTAAAACAAAGAACAATAAATGAAAAATGTGTTTTCTCCTTCGCCTCATTGGGGGACACAGTGATACAAAGAAAGTTATCTCCTCCCCTGCAGTATACACCCTCCTGCTGGCTCTCAGCTAACCAGTTCTTGCTTAGTGTCCATAGGAGGCACACGACGGGTCTGCTGTTCAGACCCAAAACTCTTTATTATTTTATTTTTAACTTTTACATTTTTTATTTTACTTTCAACAATGAAGGGGTGACAGATCCTTTCAAGGTTCCGATCTCCCCGAACCATCAAAAGGCAAGCACGGAGAGAGTTGCCTCTCTGTACTCTCTCCTGCTCATGGGATGCCATGCCTGAGCTGATTCTTAGGGGCGACAGGCCCCTTCAAGGGCACTGATTGTTAGGGTTGGCACCGAATATATTTATTAAGTGGGATTGGTGCATTCGCAACCCGGGATCCACTCTGCAGGAAAGAACCTGCTGCTAAATAAATGGCGGCACTATATGGCGGTATAAACCAGCTCTGTTAGCTTCACAGAGCAGCCGAGAAGGCGAAGCTCTGTGTCCTGCTAGACTTTCACAGAGGCACAGGCAAACTACCCAGATGTGAGCAGTGAGTGGTCATGCATGCACACAAAACTCCTCGCTGGAAGTGCCAGCATTCTAGGGGCTTATTTCAGCCGGGTCCCTGAACACATTCAAACACATGACCACACTGGCGCAAAGCACATAACATAAGAGGATACTAGCGCATGGCCGTGCGGCCATGCGAGCCTTAAATAGCTGCAGCACGTATAGGACCTTTCAAAGAAGGACCAATGGAATTGCTGCAGTACCTGAGCATGTGACCCTTGATCTCCACTGAGAGATTTTGCCCTGGGCATGCTCAGTGTGCGAAGCAGAACTTAGTCCTAGCACCTACAGGACCTTCCGTGAGAAGGACCAATGGAAGTCGCTGCAGTACTTGAGCATGTGACCCTAGATCTCCACTGAGAGATCTTGCCCTAGGCATTCTCAGTGTGTGCAAAGTAGGACTTAGTCCCAGGAAAGCCTACTCGCCGCAGATCAGTGCAGGGTACAATAGCAGAGCCAGGAGAGGCAGTAGTAACCCTTTGCACAGAATCAGTCTTAGTGAGACGCTGGGAGCGACGTCTCCGCTGAGCAGGCGCCACTGCGGCCGATGCAGAATGGGAGACCGCAGCCGATGCAGAATGGGAGACCGCAGCAGACATGGATCGAGATTCCCCCTGTGCAGCAGAGGAAACTCGACTCCTAAAACTGATCTCCCCACACCTTCAATGGACGAGCACATGGAGTGTTGCCTCCACGTACCCTCCTCTGCAGCCAAGCCTATTGCCGGAGAACTGGCTCTGTCCACCCGGGGGCTGAACTCCATGGATGTACAGAGGCCCCTCTCTATGGCATCCGAGCAGCCCCCACTGTCCCACCACTGTTAAAGCGGATGGCACAAGGAGGTGGACGGTTCCTTTCCACCTCCCTAACAAAGGGATGATTGATTAAGGCTTACCCCTCTACCCCTGCACCATCCACGCTGCAATACCTGAACTGCAGCAGAACAGAGAGTGCACACGCTTTCCTCGGCACTGAAGCCCAGTCATCCGCGATGGCTCCATGCCGCGACGCGCACCGATGGTGAGTGGATCCAGTCAGCGGTGGACCTCTGCAGTGGGATATTCACATGCTGACAGGCAGCCTCAGCTTCCCTGTGGCCCACTTCCCTGAGGTAACGCTCTGACTTGCTGCAAAAATTTAGCCTCCGCGCTCACACTATGGGCTCCACCCACCTTTTCTGGCGCTTCTCGCCTGGCACGGGAGCGCTAGCGCTCAATTTTCCTGGCCACTACAACGCCATTCACTTCTACCACTGGTATCGCTCCCGCTAGCTGCAGAAATCTAGGCCCCGGCTTGGGCCTATTTACGGAAGTTTTGAGGCTCCGCCCACACTGTGTCTGTGGCTCCGCCCCCGAATTGGCGCTTCTCGCTCTCTGCGAAATTTTTATCACCTCTGCAAATCCCAGTGGCCATCTTGGTCCACCCAGCCGGCTCACACAGGGGCGATGTTTTTTGCATTAAAGGGGCACAACGACTCTGCAACATCAGTAACCGGGTAAGGAAGTACCTAACCAGTATTCCCTGGTCTTAAAGGCACATGACCAGTATTCCCTGGTCTTAAAGGCACATGAACAGTATGCCCTTGTCTTAAAGGCACATGACCAGTATGCCCTGGTCTTAAAGGCACATGACCAGTATGCCCTGGTTTTAAAGGCACATGACCAGTATGCCCTGGTCTAAAAGGCACATGACCAATCCGAAGCCCGTCACCCTAAATGAGCACAGGAGCCCTCCGCCACTGATCCCAGTTTATCACAGGGTACCTAGTTCCCCTCAGTGGACTTCGTCACTGACCGAAATCAATGGTTTTCTGACCAACAGATTGAATCCCTCCGTGAACCCTCTGTGGCTCGGAGAGCTCGCAGGACCGATATGCATGGTCCCTCTCCTACATGGGAGCCATCGGCTAGCAGGGGCCGCAAATATTCTAGAAACGTAAAGGTGTCTAGAAACATACAGGCATCTAGAAAACAGAAGTTTTCATTTCCTGATCCCTCACCAATGATTTGCTGAGAACAAGGCTCTGAATATGGATCGGATATTGCCTTGGATCTGAACTTGCCAGAGCTTCAGAAAAAGATGGATTCACCTATTTATATCAACCAATCTCTGTACATTGACGAGGACTCCGGTTCTGCTCTACACTACGCATGCAGTGTCACTCATAAGGAGACTAAGCTCCCTCATAGAGCATTTGCCATTCAGTCCGGATAAGAAATTCACTGGACAGAAGCCTCTATGTGGGATGCCATGCCTGGTCTGGTTTTTAAGGGTGATTGGTCCTTTAAAGGGCATCGATCTCCCCACACCATCCACAGACGAGCACATGGAGTGTTGCCTCCATGTATCCTCTTCTGCATCCAAGCCTAACGCCAGACAACCTGCCCTGTCCACTCAGGGACCTGAACTCTGTGGAAGTACAGAGGCTCCCTTTTGGGCATCCAAGCACCCCCCTCTGCATCACCACTATTTAGCAGATGATGCAAGAAGGTGGACAATCCCTCTCCACTTCCCTGTTAAGAGGATGATGGGCCAAGGGTTCCTATTTTTTAACTCTGCATTGTCAAAAGAGAGCGGCGATGGCAAGAGACAGCTTTTTCCCGAACTGCTGGATGCAGCCGCACATTCTGCCACTTGGCAGATTAACAGGGTAGAATCTCCTGTGGTATACCTACTAGTATCCCTGCCTGAAATATCATCAATTAAAAATAACACGGACTGTCAGATAGCAAATCTGGTTTGTTTCGTCTTGCGTCTTCGGATTCAGCTCTCTACCCATCCTTAGCCACCGCATGGGTTGCTACAGCAATGGTCTCCTGGTCGGAGACCTTAACTACTTTGATTCACACTAGGAATCTTTTCCTGAAGACAGTACGGATGACCAATCAAATCTTCTGAGCTGGAGTCTATCAAAGGATCGTATGTTTCATACAGACCCAACCAGCAGTGGAAGGGTTGTCCAGGAAAGTCTAGATCTAAGGTATCTTGGTTCCAAAAAGGGGTACGAAAAGTAAGACCAATCCTGGACCTCCAACTTCTAACAACCTTTGACCAGGTCCTCCTTTTTCAGATGGAGTTCCTCCGCTCAGCCATTACTTCAACAGAAAAAGGTGGAGTTTCTGGCATCCATCGACATTCGGGATGCTTACCCTCACGACTCTGATTTTCCCCTCTTCAAAAGTTCCTTCACTTTTCCTTTCGCGAACAGCATTTTCAAGTCACGACCTTGCCCTTTGACCTTGCTACCATACCTAGAGTGTTTGCAAGGGTCATGGCGGCTGTCATGTTCCTTTTGCACCTTAGAGGCGTGGTCGTCCTGCCCTATTTGGTCAACTTTCTAGCCGTTCTTCCAGGACTACGCTGAGTTGTCTATATCACTTGCGATACCCTCTCATCTGGGCTGGCAGCTAAACTTAGACAAGTTTTCCTCATTTCCAGCCCAGTAGATCCTTTTTGAGGATGATCCTGCACACTTCCAGAAGCATGGTAATTCTCCCTCGAGACAAGGTCGTGGCCCTTCAACAGGGAGCTTGCGCACTTAATCACTCATCCCCTGATTTAATTCGATTTGCTAGGAGGGTTCTGAGGAAAAATGATGATGACAATAGAAGCAGGTTCCTTTGCTCTGCTCATTTTCAGCAAGTCAAACAGGCTTTCAGAGGGTAGTCTCTGAGCTCCTCCCTCATCCAGGGCCTTTCTCCCGGTTCAATGGTTATTGGTGACTACCAATGCCAGTCTTCTTCTCCCGATCATTGCTCCGTGGATCCGAACAGTATGGCTAGTCCTACAGCAGGTCCACTGCCTTCTGGCGGGTCACCCCATCAAAATTCAGTTGGATAATGCCACGGCTGTGCCATACGTCAATCATCTAGCAGTTACCCATGGTCAGGTGCCATGGCCGAGGTACTTCACATTCTCTGGTGGGCCGAGATCTATCATTCAGTGTTCTCAGCAGTACATATCCCAGGAGTAGAACTCTGGGCGGCAATCATATTCAGCCATCAGGGTTCCCCTCAAGTGAGTGGGAACTTCAGATCTGCCTTCACTGGAGCTCTCCAGTTGTAGATCGGATGGCGTCCAGACTGAACGCCAATGTACTCGAGTTCATGGTTTGGCCTCGAGATCCAAGAGCCATCGCAGTGCATGCTCTGGTTCTTCCGTGGTACCAGTTTCCATAACCCCTCTTCCACTACTTCCGAAAACCTTTCAGAAGCAGAAAGGGCCGCAGTGATCCTCGGGGATCCGCACTGACCACGTCAGTTTTTTGTTTGCGGAGCTAGTATCTTTCCGTCTTCTTGCAACAGGGAGTTTTCACATGTAGTTCTTCCCTATCACATACCGTTAGATCTTTGGGACCTTAATGGTCCTGGGAGTTTTACAGTAGACTCCTTTTGATCCGGACAGACTTTTCTATCAGGCAAGGTCGCCCCTTTTTTCTCTGCAATCTTGTCATCCTGATGAGTCTTCAGAGCTTGCAGCTCTGTTCTTTCAGACTTTTTTCCTTATTACCATCAAGGCAAGGTTGTCCTCAGGCCGTCCCCGTCCCTTCTTACCAAGGTGGTAAGATGTGGTAAGGTGGTAGTCGATGAGGCATTAGTTACCCCTTGTAACGTGGCTAAAGGTTGGATAGTCGACGGGAGGTATGTATCACAGAGAAGGCTTGTCGCTGTGATGTGACCTGGAGTGTTTTCTGTAATGCACATAAAGCAATAAGAAATTGTATAGGATATTTGGGTCCGGGTTATGGGTAGCTATGAGAGATGGGAGGGTCTGGCTACCCATATACCTCACCCCTGGGTAAGGGGCATAACCGTGCCTATCTATGTTTGTTTCAGGACCTGTGGTGATGTCAGAACCACATGTCTAATCATGTGATGGGTTCCTGGGTGTGGTTACACCTATGTAAAGAGGTGTGTGTGTGTGTAGCACATAGAGAGAGTGTTTGGAAGTCTGTCAGGGTGGACACACTTCCATGTGTCCTGGCTGGACACTGCATAGTGGCCTGTGTGTTGGATGGTTCCACGTGGGGACAGACATCCTGAACAGCACACAGAGACCATATTTAAGCTGGAGAGCCTACGTGCTGGACATAGCACAGTCTGTGTGCCCACAGACCTGAGAGAGCGGAGCTCTACTATGGACATTGAGGATTCAACTGTCTGATGTAAGACTGTTTACCTGTTGTTCCTGTTGCTATGTGGTTTATGGAGTGAATAAACCTACATGAACGCTGAAGAGAATGTGCCTCCTGTTTCCTCCTATGCACCTGAGCGAGTACAACCCCTACAATTGGTGTTTCGAATGCGGGCAACGATCCAAGGAGCACATGTTGCAGCGATGGCTGGTCTGAGCCAGAAGAGTGGACGGTCTTGACAACCGTGAGTAATGCTGATCGGGGTCAGTGAGAACTGCTGTTTTGCGATACCTCTGAGGAGAAGAGGGATCCGGGAACCTGTGTGGCCGGCACCAACAGGTAACGGACAGGTGTCCGTGTGTACTGACCGGGGTCAGAGTGGAAGAAAACAGAGACAGTGCGTCTGGGCATCTCTGAGGCTGAGGGGAGTCCAGAAACCCGTGAAGTTGCCAACGGGTGACGGTCTGAAAACCGTGTATTGTACTGACAGGGGTCAGTGAAAAAACTGTTTTTGGGCTATGTTAAAGCCGGGTGTGTAACAGACCGTAGTCTGTGTTAATCTGACCAGGGTCAGTGAGAGACTGTGTTTTTTTTTTTCTATAAGCACGTGTGCAAGTGCTTGCTGTGGACCGGCGAGTCCATGTATTTCTTTTTTTTCTTCTGTGATCGACTTGCTGTGGCTCGGCGGAGCCACGAAGACTGAAGGCGTCTGGCGGTAACTCGGCGGGGTTACGAAGTTTTGCTGTGGATCGGTGGGTCCACGAAGTCTGCGGTGCAGAGCCTTGTGAAGTGCAGTTGCAGCAAAGGAAAAAAAAAAAAAAGAGACATTGCTGGTTTAGGCCGGCGTCACACACAGCGTAAAACAATACGGTCCGTATATTACGGCCGTAATACGCTGAAAAGTCCCGAAAATAGTTGGCCGTAGCTCCTCCGTAGGCAGGGTGTGTCAGCGTTTTTTGCGCATGGCATCCTCCGTATGTAATCCGTATGGCATCCGTACTGCGTGGTTTTCTCGCAGGCTTGCAAAACCAACATACCGCTATAGAAGTGATCCATGTGTCCCAAAAAAAAAATATATATATATACTGTCTATATATATATATATATATATATATATATATATATATGTCAGTAGACACATATATGTATTGTATATATATTAATATTTATTCCAGCGCTATACAGCTTGAAAGCCGGTAATTCAATTACCGTCTTTTTCTTTCTCCTTCCTAAACCCGACATGATTTGAGACATGGTTTACATACAGTAAACCATGTCTTCTCTCCATTTTTTTGGCAGATTCCACACTACTAATGTCAGTAGTGTGTATCTGCAAAGTTTGGCCGTTCTATCTACTAAATTAAAGGGTTAAATGGCGGAAAAAATTGGCGTGGACTCCCGCGCAATTTTCTCCGCCAGAGTAGTAAAGCCAGTGACTGATGGCAGATATTAATAGCCTGGAGAGGGTGCATGGTTATTGGCCCCCCCCCTGGCTAAAAACACCTGCCCCCAGCCACCCAAGAAAAGGCACATCTGGAAGATGCGCCTATTCTGGCAGTAGTAAAGGGTTAAATAAAACACAAACACATTATTTAAAATTATTTTAATGAAATAAAAACAATGGTTGTTGGAGTATTTTATTCTACGCCTAATCCAGTCACTGAAGACCCTCGTTCTGTAACAAAAAAAACATAATAAACCAACAATATCCTTACCCTCCGCAGATCTGTAACGTCCAACGATGTAAATCCATCTGAAGGGGTTAAAATAATTTGCAGACACGAGCTTTGCTAATGTGTTGTGAATTCTGTGGCAGAGCTCCCTCCTGTGGTCACAAGTGGTACTTCGGCTGATTCTCTCTGTGAGCTTCTGTTGGTGGAGGGAAGTGGTACTGCGGCTTCTGAGTTTCCTCCCTCAGGTGATCTGGTGAGGTCGTTAGGTGCTTCTCTACTTAACTCCACCTAATGCTTTGATCCTGGCTTCCTGTCAATGTTCCAGTGTTGGACTTGCTTTTCCCTGGATCATTCCTGTGGCCTGCTGCTCTGCATAGCTAAGTTCTTCTTTGCTATTTGTTTGCTATTTTTTCTGTCCAGCTTGTCTATTTTGTTGCTGGAAGCTCTGGGACGCAAAGGGTGTACCTCCGTGCCATTAGTTCGGTACGGAGGGACTTTTTGCCCTCTTTGCGTGGTTTTCTTTAGGGTTTTGTGTAGACCGCAATGTTACCTTTCTATCCTCGATCTGTTAAGAAAGTCGGGCCTCACTTTGCTGAATCTATTTCATCTCTACGTTTGTCTTTTCATCTTAACTCACAGTCATTATATGTGGGGGGCTGCCTTTTCCTTTGGGGTATTTCTCTGAGGCAAGGTAGGCTTATTTTCTATCTTCAGGCTAGTTAGTTTCTCAGGCTGTGCCGAGTTGCATAGGCAGAGTTAGGCGCAATCCACGGCTGCCTCTAGTGTTGTTTGGAGAGGATTAGGGATTGCGGTCTGCAGAGTTCCCACGTCTCAGAGCTCGTTCTATGATTTTGGGTTATTGTCAGATCACTGTATGTGCTCTGACCGCTATGTTCATTGTAGTACTGAATTGCCTTTCATAACACTAATGCAATGATGCTCATGGCTGCAAAAACCCCGGAAAAGAAAGGTAAAGTAGGTCAATGACCTATATTTACCTTCATTTGCGGTGAGGCGCCCTCTGCTGGATGTTTCTAGATCGTGGGAACTTTCCTAGAAAGCTCCCAGGCTCGAGTTCATAAGAGGCTCCCTCTGCTGGTTGTCCTCATATGAACTCGAGCCTGGGAGCTTTTTAGGAAAGTTCCCACGATCTAGAAACATCCAGCAGAGGGCGCCTCATCGCAAATGAAGGTAAATATAGGTCATTGACCTACTTTACCTTCATTTTCCGGGGTTTTTGCAGCCATGAGCATCATTGCATTAGCAAAGCTCGTGTCTGCAAATTATTTTAACCCCTTCAGATGGATTTACATCGTTGGACTTTACAGATCTGCGGAGGGTAAGGATATTGTTGGTTTATTATGTTTTTTTTGTTACAGAACGAGGGTCTTCAGTGACTGGATTGGGCGTAGAATAAAATACTCCAACAACCATTGTTTTTATTTCATTAAAATAATTTTAAATAATGTGTTTGTGTTTTATTTAACCCTTTACTACAATTGGATTAATAATGGATAGGTGTCATAATTGACGCCTCTCCATTATTAATTTGGCTTAATGTCACCTTACAATAGCAAGGTGGCATTAACCCTTCATTACCCCATATCCCACCGCTACACGGGAATGGGAAGAGAGTGGCCAAGTGCCAGAATAGGCGCATCTTCCAGATGTGCCTTTTCTGGGGTGGCTGGGGGCAGATGTCTTTAGCCAGGGGGGGGCCAATAACCATGGACCCTCTCCAGGCTATTAATATCTGCCATCAGTCACTGGCTTTACTACTCTGGCGGAGAAAATTGTGCGGGAGCCCACGCCAATTTTTTCCGCCATTTAACCCTTTAATTTAATAGCTAGAACGGCCAAATTTTGCAGATACACACTACTGACATTAGTAGTGTGGAATCTGCCAAAAAAATGGAGAGAAGACATGGTTTACTGTATGTAAACCATGTCTCAAATCATGTTGGGTTTAGGAAGGAGAAAGAAAAAGCCGGTAATTGAATTACCGGCTTTCAAGCTGTATAGCGCTGGAATAAATATTAATATATATACATATATGTGTCTCAATGACATATATATATATATATATATATATATATATATATATACCTATTCTATGTGTAGACATTAATTCTACCTATTCTATTGTAAGCTGTCAGTGTGATTTTACTGTACACCGCACTGAATTACCGGCTTTTCTCTCTAACACCGCTGCGTATTTCTCGCAAGTCACACTGCTTGTCCGTGTGTAATCCGTATTTTTCACGCTTCCATAGACTTTCATTGGCGTATTTCTTGCGCAGTACGGTGACAAACGTAGCATGCTACGATTTTGTACGGCCGTAGAAAGCCGTATAATACTGATCAGTTTAATACGGCAGATAGGAGCAGGGGCATAGAGAATAATTGTGCCGTATGTTTTGCGAGTTTTACGGACGTAGTTTCTGCGCTCTTACGTCCGTAAAACTCACAAGTGTGACGCCGGCATTAGAGTGTGCAGACTCTTAAAGGGCCAGAGTCACATTGGTGTGCTGTGCAAACTGGGCCTGAGAGTACTGTGGGAAGTACACAGGGTGTACCCCAGAGTGGGGTGGTGTCCCTAAAAGTGGGTGGAGTCCCAAAAACGGAGCGGTGCCCAAATAATGATGGTTGGCCAAAAAGGGGCTGCGTCTCAAAAGGGGGGTAGTTGCCCAAAAGGGGGTGGAGTCCCTAAAAGGGGCAGTGGCCCTAAAGGAGAAAATGGTCCACAAGGGGGTGGTAACCCAAAAGGGGGTGGAGTCCAAAAAGGGGGCGGCGACCCAAATAGGGGTGGTGGCCCAAAAAGGGGTGGCGGGTTCAGTGTTCGAACAGCACATGTTCAGAATATTGTACTGACTTTTCATCTGGCAAGATGACACAGAGCTGTTCTGTAGAAGTCAATGGAGTGTGCGTGACTGGATCTCTGGACTCGGGGAGCCTGGTGACGCTGGTGAGCGCCACACTCCCTGTCTATCTGATTCCTGGAAGGAAGATGGAAGTCCACTGCGTCCATGGGGTTGCTAGGGATTATCCGGTGTCCAGGGTAATCATTGAGACGCCCACTATTATTGCCAGCCATGATGTACCTGTAGTCCCAGACTTGCCATTCCCTGTTGTAATAGGCCAGGACTTTGAAAGGTTTTGGGACTTGTGGGAGGAGAGGGGAGTGTCTGGTTGCTCAAAAAGGATCCAGAATGACCCTAAGGGAGCCCCACTACAACAGGCGGCTGTAGTGATTCCGAGTGGTGTGATGTGTGAAAAGGAGATAGCGACATCTAAGGTTAATAGTCCAGAGTTACGGGTGACCGGAAGAAAGTGTGGGTCTGACACCTGTTTAAGTGGGGACTTGCTGTTCCAGGATGACAGAGGGAGAGGGGGTGACTCCTATTCAGACTGTGACTCGAGCGCAAAGGGAAAAGAGTGCAGTAAGGAGGAGCCGAGTAAAAATCACAGATCTTCATCTCATCGCGGGGGACGCAAAAAGGCGGGACAAGTTACACCCTCTGAGAAGAAAGATGATGAGGAAGAGACAGGGTCAGGTGCAGATAACATTATTGTCCTTGATGAGGAGGTCACTTTATCTCTGACAAACCCTAGCACTGAGGTAGTTAGTGTCGGGCTGGGGTTAGAACAGATCTGTAGTAGACCCACGTCTGCAATGCCCGGAAAGACTGAACTGGCTCAGTATGATGAAGTACCTGATGCTGAAGAGATGGAGAACTCTGAAGTTACCAAGAGTCCAGAGGTACCGAACAGTAAACAGACAGAGAGCCCAGGAGAGTCCATAGAGGTGGTTGCGGAAACAGATGGAACTCTGAAGAGGCAGAGTGTGGGTGGACAAGAGCCCCCGTTTGAAAGTTTAATTAAAGAACTGGTGGTGCGACATGTGCTGGCCAAAAGAGAGCAGGATCATAACATAGAGCTGCTTAAAGAAACTGTTGAAGAAAGGGTCCTGAGTAGTGTTGAGCGATACCGTCCGATACTTGAAAGTATCGGTATCGGATAGTATCGGCCGATACCCGAAAAATATCGGATATCGCCGATACCGATATCCGATACCAATACAAGTCAATGGGACATCAAGTATCGGAAGGTATTCTCATGGTTCCCAGGGTCTGAAGGAGAGGAAACTCTCCTTCAGGCCCTGGGATCCATAGGGATGTGTAAAATAAAGAATTAAAATAAAAAATATTGATATATTTACCTCTCCGGCGGCCCCTGAACTCAGCGCGGGTAACCGGCAGGCTTCTTTGTTCAAAATCAGCGCTTTTAGGACCTGAGAATCACGTCCCGGCTTCTGATTGGTCGCGGGCCGCCCATGTGACCGCCACGCGACCAATCACAAGCCGTGACGTCATTCGCAGGTCCTTAACGCGCTCATTTTTTAAAAATGAGCGCGTTAATGACTTTCAAAGACGTAGCGGCTTGTCATTGGTCGCGTGGCCGCGACCAATCACAAGCCGCGACGTCACCGCAAGCTATTAACGCGCTCATTTTTAAAAATGAGCGCGTTAATGACTTTCAAAGACGTAGCGGCTTGTGATTGGTCGCGGCCACGCGACCAATCACAAGCCGCGACGTCACCGCAAGCTATTAACGCGCTCATTTTTAAAAATGAGCGCGTTAATGGCTTTCAAAGACGTAGCGGCTTGTGATAGAAGTTCAGGAAAGGCAACCTGGAGAACACCTTGGAGTGTAACACACCATCTCTCTACACCCCATACCCAATTTGTAGGCCTAATGCAGTGTAGTTTTCAACAACTACTAAACGAGAGTCGGAAGATCGAAGCAATGTGGACGAAACCTGGGGAACACCTTGGAGTGTAACACACCGTCTCTCTACACCCCATACCCAATTTGTAGGCCTAATGCAGTGTAGTTTCCAACAACTACTAAACGAGAGCCGGAAGATCGAAGCTCAGGAAAGGCAACCTGGAGAACACCTTGGAGTGGAACACACCATCTCTCTACACCCCATACCCAATTTGTAGGCCTAATGCAGTGTAGTTTCCAACAACTACTAAACGAGAGCCAGAAGATCGAAGCAATGGAGTGGAAACCTGGGGAACACCTTGGAGTGTAACACACCGTCTCTCTACACCCCATACCCAATTTGTAGGCCTAATGCAGCGTAGTTTCCAACAACTACTAAACGAGAGCATGAAGATCGAAGCAATGGAGAGGAAACCTGGGGAACACCTTGGAGTGGAACACACCATCTCTCTACACCCCATACCCAATTTGTAGGCCTAATGCAGTGTAGTTTCCAACAACTACTAAACGAGAGCCGGAAGATCGAAGGTCAGGAAAGGCAACCTGGAGAACACCTTGGAGTGGAACACACCATCTCTCTACACCCCATACCCAATTTGTAGGCCTAATGCAGCGTAGTTTCCAACAACTACTAAACGAGAGCATGAAGATCGAAGCAATGGAGAGGAAACCTGGGGAACACCTTGGAGTGGAACACACCATCTCTCTACACCCCATACCCAATTTGTAGGCCTAATGCAGTGTAGTTTCCAACAACTACTAAACGAGAGCCGGAAGATCGAAGCTCAGAAAAGGCAACCTGGAGAACACCTTGGAGTGGAACACACCATCTCTCTACACCCCATACCCAATTTGTAGGCCTAATGCAGTGTAGTTTCCAACAACTACTAAACGAGAGCCAGAAGATCGAAGCAATGGAGAGGAAACCTGGGGAACACCTTGGAGTGTAACACACCGTCTCTCTACACCCCATACCCAATTTGTAGGCCTAATGCAGTGTAGTTTCCAACAACTACTAAATGAGAGCATTAAGATCGCAGCAATGGCGAGGAAACCTGGGGAACACCTTGGAGTGGAACACACCATCTCTCTACACCCCATACCCAATTTGTAGGCCTAATGCAGTGTAGTTTCCAACAACTACTAAACGAGAGCCGGAAGATCGAAGCTCAGGAAAGGCAAGCTGGAGAACACCTTGGAGTGGAACACACCATCTCTCTACACCCCATACCCAATTTGTAGGCCTAATGCAGTGTAGTTTCCAACAACTACTAAACGAGAGCATGAAGATCGAAGCAATGGACAGGAAACCTGGGGAACACCTTGGAGTGGAACACACCATCTCTCTACACCCCATACCCACTTTGTAGGCCTAATGCAGCGTAGTTTCCAACAACTACTAAACGAGAGCCAGAAGATCGAAGCTCAGGAAAGGCAACCTGGAGAACACCTTGGAGTGGAACACACCATCTCTCTACACCCCATACCCAATTTGTAGGCCTAATGCAGCGTAGTTTCCAACAACTACTAAACGAGAGCATGAAGATCGAAGCAATGGAGTGGAAACCTGGGGAACACCTTGGAGTGGAACACACCATCTCTCTACACCCCATACCCAATTTGTAGGCCTAATGCAGTGTAGTTTCCAACAACTACTAAACGAGAGCCAGAAGATCGAAGCTCAGGAAAGGCAACCTGGAGAACACCTTGGAGTGGAACACACCATCTCTCTACACCCCATACCCAATTTGTAGGCCTAATGCAGTGTAGTTTCCAACAACTACTAAACGAGAGCATTAAGATCGCAGCAATGGCGAGGAAACCTGGGGAACACCTTGGAGTGGAACACACCATCTCTCTACACCCCATACCCAATTTGTAGGCCTAATGCAGTGTAGTTTCCAACAACTACTAAACGAGAGCCGGAAGATCGAAGCTCAGGAAAGGCAACCTGGAGAACACCTTGGAGTGGAACACACCATCTCTCTACACCCCATACCCAATTTGTAGGCCTAATGCAGTGTAGTTTCCAACAACTACTAAACGAGAGCATGAAGATCGAAGCAATGGAGAGGAAACCTGGGGAACACCTTGGAGTGGAACACACCATCTCTCTACACCCCATACCCAATTTGTAGGCCTAATGCAGTGTAGTTTCCAACAACTACTAAACGAGAGCATTAAGATCGAAGCAATGGCGAGGAAACCTGGGGCACACCTTGGGGAGGCAGACACCGTTAGTAGGCCCTACCAAAGTTGTACCCCCAATGCAGTTTTAAATTTCCTAGAGGCTGAAAACAAGACTATTGACGCTCAGCTTTTTTCAAAGGAACACAGCTGAATTGAGTGGTGCAGACAGACACAGGTAGTAGGACTTAAACCAAAAATGTGGCTCACTGCAGCTTAAAAAAGTTACAGGGGTACACAAGCAGCAGTGCTCTGGGCAGTGGAGGACAATTTCAATAGTGGACCGCAGACAGACTTTGTACGCCTACTATTAAAAAAAGGATGCTCTATGCAATTAAAAATGGGTTCCAGGGGTCCACGGGCAGCAGTGGTGTGGTCAGTGGACGAGTATTGGAAGGAGGGACCGCAGACAGGCGTAGTAGGCCTAACATAACAAAATTAGGCTGTAGACACTGTAAAATTGGTTCCAGGGGTTCACGGGCAGCAGTGGTGTGGTCAGCGGAGGAAAATTGGAATTAGGGACTGCAGACAGACTTTGTAGGCTGTCCCCTCTGGACCATGCATCCAACACATTAACCCAGTGCGCCGTAATGGACACGTAACTTTTTGTGGACATGCCTACTGGTCCATGCGTCTCTTGTCAGGTGCACCTTTCTACTGTTTGATTGCCTGAGTGCTATGACAATGCAGACTTTTTCATGCCGGTGGAGGGCTGGGATGGCTTTTCTCGCAAAAGAAATGTCGACTGGGTAGCTTGAACCGTTGCACAGCGTAGTTCATCTGGGCTTTCTAAATATAAAACTAAGAAAAAAAGGAGGCTACATGCACTTTCAGCTGGGTTCCAGGGGTACACGGCCAGCATTGGTCTGGTCAGTGGAGAACTATTGGAAGGAAGTACCGCAGACAGGCATCGAAGGCCTAACATAATAACAGATGGCTGTAGGCAATTTTAAATTGGTTCCAGGGGTACACGGGCAGCAGTGGTGTGGTCAGTGGAGGCCTAGTGGAAGGAGTGACCGCAGACAGGCATCGAAGGCCTAGCATAATAACACATGGCTGTTGGCAATTTTAAATTGGTTCCAGGGGAACACGGGCAGCAGTGGCCTGGTCAGTGTAGTAGTAGTAGAAAGAACGGACCGCAGACAGGCATCGAAGGCCTAAAATAAAAAAATTGGGCTGGCTGTAGGCAATTTTAAATTGGTTCCAGGGGTACACGGGCAGCAGTGGTGTGGTCAGTGGAGGCCTAGAGGAAGGAGTGACCGCAGACAGGCATCGAAGGCCTAACATAATAACACATTGCTGTAGGCAATTTAAAATTGGTTCCGTGGGTACACGGGCAGCAGTGGTGTGGTCAGTGGAGGCCTAGTGGAAGGAGTGACCGCAAACAGGCATCGAAGGCCTAACATAATAACACATGGCTGTAGGCAATTTTAAATTGGTTCCAGGGGAACATGGGCAGCAGTGGCCTGGTCAGTGTAGTAGTAGTAGAAAGAACGGACCGCAGACAGGCATCGAAGGCCTAAAATAAAAAAATTGGGCTGGCTGTAGGCAATTTTAAATTGGTTCCAGGGGTACACGGGCAGCAGTGGTGTGGTCAGTGGAGGCCTAGTGGAAGGAGGGACCGCAGACAGGCATCGAAGGCCTAACATAATAACAGATGGCTGTAGGCAATTTTAAATTGGTTCCAGGGGTACACGGGCAGCAGTGGTGTGGTCAGTGGAGGCCTAGTGGAAGGAGTGACCGCAGACAGGCATCGAAGGCCTAACATAATAACACATGGCTGTAGGCAATTTTAAATTGGTTCCAGGGGAACACGGGCAGCAGTGGCCTGGTCAGTGTAGTAGTAGTAGAAAGAACGGACCGCAGACAGGCATCGAAGGCCTAAAATAAAAAAAATTGGGCTGGCTGTAGGCAATTTTAAATTGGTTCCAGGGGTACACGAGCAGCAGTGGTGTGGTCAGTGGAGGCCTAGTGGAAGGAGGGACCGCAGACAGGCATCGAAGGCCTAACATAATAACAGATGGCTGTAGGCAATTTTAAATTGGTTCCAGGGGTACACGGGCAGCAGTGGTGTGGTCAGTGGAGGCCTAGTGGAAGGAGTGACCGCAGACAGGCATCGAAGGCCTAACATAATAACACATGGCTGTAGGCAATTTTAAATTGGTTCCGTGGGTACACGGGCAGCAGTGGTGTGGTCAGTGGAGTCCTAGTGGAAGGAGTGACCGCAAACAGGCATCGAAGGCCTAACATAATAACACATGGCTGTAGTCAATTTTAAATTGGTTCCGTGGGTACACGGGCAGCAGTGGTGTGGTCAGTGGAGGCCTAGTGGAAGGAGTGACCGCAAACAGGCATCGAAGGCCTAAAATAAAAAAATTGGGCTGGCTGTAGGCAATTTTAAATTGGTTCCAGGGGTACCCGGGCAGCAATGGTGTGGTCAGTGGAGGCCTAGTGGAAGGAGTGACCGCAGACAGGCATCGAAGGCCTAACATAATAACACATGGCTGTAGGCAATTTTAAATTGGTTCCGTGGGTACACGGGCAGCAGTGGTGTGGTCAGTGGAGGCCTAGTGGAAGGAGGGACCGCAGACAGGCTTCGAAGGCCTAACATAAAAAAATAGGGCTGTTGGCAATTTAAAATTGGTTCCAGTGGTACAAGGGCAGCAGTGCAATGGTCAGTGGAGGCCTAGTGGAAGGAGGGACCGCAGACAGGCTTCGAAGGCCTAACATAAAAAAATAGGGCTGTTGGCAATTTAAAATTGGTTCCAGGGGTACACGGGCAGCAGTACAATGGTCAGTGGAGGCCTAGTGGAAGGAGGGACCGCAGACAGGCTTCGAAGGCCTAACATAACAAAAATGTCAATACAATGGTATTGTCAGTGCCAGGCATTGAAGGATGTCAGCGCATAGACTAAACATTGGTGGAGCTGTGAGAGATAATTTTGCAAGTGGTAGAGCACTGTTTGAGCTGGGGGGGGAACTGTCTTGTGGCCGGCGGTACAGGCCCAGGGCCCCTCATATTACAACGGTGTGTCTGACGTTGGGTGCGCACCACCACCGCCAGAGACACTTTATTGTACTATGAGGGACCCAGTGGCAGTGCTGTCGACCAAAAGCAGGCACACCCACCTCTTCAGACAAACAGCACTCTCACGGGTGCTGGCGCCAAGTGGCGATACCACGGCCCCGTGTGGGGAGTTTGGCCATTTAGTGAGGTGTAAACATGTCGTATGCTGGACAATCAGGTGCAGAAAATTACGAGATTGGAAAAGTCATTCAGAATAGTCCACAGGCAAGACCTTTTCATAGGAAAGCTAGGTGTCAGCCGGGCAAGGTGGGGCAAAAGATTTTGAAATCCAGTTGTGGTTCATTTTAATGAAGGTTAGATCATCTACATTTTGGGTAGCCAGACGAGTCCTTTTTTCTGTTAGTATTGAACCTGCAGCACTGAATACTCTTTCTGATAGGACACTAGCTGCCGGGCAAGCAAGCTCCTGCAATGCATATTCTGCCAATTCTGGCCAGGTGTCTAATTTGGATGCCCAGTAATCAAATGGGAATGACGGTTGAGGGAGAACGTTGATAAGGGATGAAAAATAGTTAGTAACTATAATGGACAAATGTTGTCTCCTGTCACTTTGAATTGATGCTGCAGTACCTGTCCTGTCTGCGGTCATAGCAAAATCACTCCACAACCTGGTCAGAAAACCCCTCTGGCCAACGCCACTTCTGATTTCTGCCCCTCTAACACCTCTGGTCTGCTGGCTCCTGCAGCTCGTGTGAGAACGATCACGGGCGCTGTGTGCAGGGAATGCCAGAAGCAAACGGTCAACAAGAGTTGATTGTTTGGTTGCTAATATTAGTTCCAAGTTCTCATGTGGCATTATATTTTGCAATTTGCCTTTATAGCGAGGATCAAGGAGGCAGGCAAACCAGTAATCGTCATCGTTCATCATTTTAGTAATGCGTGTGTCCCTTTTGAGGATACGTAAGGCATAATCCGCCATGTGAGCCAAAGTTCCAGTTCTCAAATCTGCGGTTGTGCTTGGTTGAGGGGCAGTTTCAGGCAAATCCACGTCACTTGTGTCCCTCAAAAAACCAGAACCCGGCATTGCCGCGCCAACAATTTCCAGTGGCCCCGGAAAAGCTTCCTCATTAAAAATATAATCATCCCCATCATCCTCCTCGTCCTCCTCCTCCTCTTTGCCCGCTACCTCATCCTGTACACTGCCCTGGCCAGACAATGGTTGACTGTCATCAAGGCTTTCATCTTCCTCAGCTGCAGACGCCTGATCCTTTATGTGCGTCAAACTTTGCATCAGCAGACGCATTAGGGGGATGCTCATGCTTATTATGGCGTTGTCTGCACTAACCAGCCGTGTGCATTCCTCAAAACACTGAAGGACTTGACACATGTCTTGAATCTTTGACCACTGCACACCTGACAACTCCATGTCTGCCATCCTACTGCCTGCCCGTGTATGTGTATCCTCCCACAAAAACATAACAGCCCGCCTCTGTTCGCACAGTCTCTGAAGCATGTGCAGTGTTGAGTTCCACCTTGTTGCAACGTCTATGATTAGGCGATGCTGGGGAAGGTTCAAAGAACGCTGAAAGGTCTGCATACGGCTGGAGTGTACGGGCGAACGGCGGATATGTGAGCAAAGTCCACGCACTTTGAGGAGCAGGTCGGATAACCCCGGATAACTTTTCAGGAAGCACTGCACCACCAGGTTTAAGGTGTGAGCCAGGCAAGGAATGTGTTTCAGTTGGGAAAGGGAGATGGCAGCCATGAAATTCCTTCCGTTATCACTCACTACCTTGCCTGCCTCAAGATCTACAGTGCCCAGCCACGACTGCGTTTCTTTCTGCAAGAACTCGGACAGAACTTCCGCGGTGTGTCTGTTGTCGCCCAAACACTTCATAGCCAATACAGCCTGCTGACGTTTGCCAGTAGCTGCCCCATAATGGGAGACCTGGTGTGCAACAGTGGCAGCTGCGGATGGAGTAGTTGTGCGACTGCGGTCTGTGGACGAGCTCTCGCTTCTGCAGGAGGACGAGGAGGAGGAGGAGGGGGTGCGAACGGCTACAGCCAACTATTTCCTAGACCGTGGGCTAGGCAGAACTGTCCCAAACTTGCTGTCCCCTGTGGACCCTGCATCCACAACATTCACCCAGTGTGCCGTGATGGACACGTAACGTCCCTGGCCGTGCCTACTGGTCCATGCATCTGTTGTCAGGTGCACCTTTGTGCTCACAGATTGCCTGAGTGCATGGACGATGCGCTCTTTAACATGCTGGTGGAGGGCTGGGATGGCTTTTCTGGAAAAAAAGTGTCGACTGGGTAGCTCGTAGCGTGGTACAGCGTAGTCCATCAGGGCTTTGAAAGCTTCGCTTTCAACTAACCGGTAGGGCATCATCTCTAACGAGATTAGTCTAGCTATGTGGGCGTTCAAACCCTGTGTACGCGGATGCGAGGCTAAGTACTTCCTTTTTCTAACCATAGTCTCATGTAGTGGGAGCTGGACTGGAGAGCTGGAGATCGTGGAACTAGCGGGGGTGCCGGTGGACATGGCAGACTGAGAGACGGTGGGAGATGGTATTGTTGCCGCCGGTGCCCTAGATGCAGTGTTTCCTACTACGAAACTTGTGATTCCCTGACCCTGACTGCTTTGGCCTGGCAAAGAAACCTGCACAGATACTGCAGGTGGTGCGGAAAATGGTGGCCCTACACTGCCGGAAGGGATGTTGCGTTGATGACTAGCTTCATTGGCCGAGGGTGCTACAACCTTAAGGGACGTTTGGTAGTTAGTCCAAGCTTGCAAATGCATGGTGGTTAAATGTCTATGCATGCAACTTGTATTGAGACTTTTCAGATTCTGCCCTCTGCTTAAGGTAGTTGAACATTTTTGACAGATGACTTTGCGCTGATCAATTGGATGTTGTTTAAAAAAATGCCAGACTGCACTCTTTCTAGCATCGGATACCTTTTCAGGCATTGCAGACTGAGTTTTAACCGGATGGCCACGCTGTCCTCCAACAGGTTTTGGCTTTGCCACGCGTTTTGGGCAAGATACGGGCCCGGCAGATGGAACCTGTTGCGATGTTGATGCCTGCTGCGGCCCCTCCTCCTCCGCTTCAGAAATGCTGCCGCCTGCACCCTGTTCCCCCAATGGCTGCCAATCGGGGTCAAGAACTGGGTCATCTATTACCTCTTTTTGTAGCTCGTGTGCAACTTCGTCTGTGTCACCGTGTCGGTCGGTGGTATAGCGTTAGTGATGGGGCAACATAGTCTCATCAGGGTCTGATTCTTGATCATTACCCTGCGAGGGCAATGTTGTGGTCTGAGTCAAAGGACCAGCATAGTAGTCTGGCTGTGGCTGTGCATCAGTGCACTCCATGTCAGATTCAACTTGTAATGGGCATGGACTGTTAACTGCTTCACTTTCTAAGCCAGGGACGGTATGTGTAAAGAGCTCCATGGAGTAACCTGTTGTGTCGCCTGCTGCATTCTTCTCTGTTGTTGTTTTTGCTGAAGAGGACAAGGAAGCGACTTGTCCCTGACCGTGAACATCCACTAACGACGCGCTGCTTTTACATTTACCAGTTTCACGAAAGGAGGCAAAAGAGCTAGAGGCTGAGTCAGCAAGATAAGCCAAAACTTGCTCTTGCTGCTCCGGCTTTAAAAGCGGTTTTCCTGCTCCCAGAAAAGGGAGCGTTCGAGGCCTTGTGTAGCCAGACGACGAACCTGGCTCCACAGCTCCAGACTTAGGTGCAATATATTTTTTCCCACGACCACCTGATGCTCCACCACTACCACTACCCTCATTACCAGCTGACAATGAACGCCCCCGGCCACGACCTCTTCCACCAGACTTCATCATTGTTTTAAAAACGTAACCAAACTAACGGTATTTGTTGCTGTCACACAACTTACACGGTGAGCTATAACTTCAGTATGATTTAGCTACCCCTTTACAGGTGGGTGAGACCGCAAGGAAAATCAGGCACAATGTTACACACTCTGTTTTTGGTGGCAACAAATGAGAGAGATGCCACACACGCAGGACTGTCACTGAAGCACAAATGTAAATATTTATCTCCCACTGATTGATTTAGTGATTTTTTCAGGTAGATTTTGGAACCCAAATCAAGCAAAAAAAATAATAGGCTTTCTATGGCCCACAATTGGAGAGAGAGAGAGAGATGGCACACCTAGGAGTCAAGACTGGCACACAAGCAGAAAGGGCAATATTAATCTCCCACTGATTTGATTTTTTTTTTTTTTTCAGGGAGACTTTAGAAAAAAAAAATAATAAAAAAAAATGATTTTTTCAGGAAGAATTTAGAAACCAAATAAAATAAAATGATTTTTTCAGGGAGAATTTAGAAAACAAATAAAACAAAAAATAGGCTTTCTATGGCCCACTGAGTGAGAGATGACGCACACAGGAGTCAGGAGTGGCACACAAGCCCAGAGGCCAATATTGTTCTCCCAATGATTGATATAGTGATTTTTTCAGGTAGATTTTGGAACCCAAATCAAGCAAAAAAAATAATAGGCTTTCTATGGCCCACAATTGGAGAGAGAGAGAGAGATGGCACACCCAGGAGTCAAGACTGGCACACAAGCAGAAAGGGCAATATTAATCTCCCACTGATTTGATTTTTTTTTTTTTTTTCAGGGAGACTTTAGAAAAAAAAATAATAAAAAAAAATGATTTTTTCAGGAAGAATTTAGAAACCAAATAAAATAAAATGATTTTTTCAGGGAGAATTTAGAAAACAATTGAAACAAAAAATAGGCTTTCTATGGCCCACTGAGTGAGAGATGACGCACACAGGAGTCAGGAGTGGCACACAAGCCCAGAGGCCAATATTTATCTCCCACTGATTGATTTATTGATTTTTTCAGGTACAATTTAGAACCCAAATCAACCAAAAAAATAAATAGTCTTTCTATGGCCCACTATTTGTGAGAGAGATGGCACGCTCAGGACTGGCACACAAGCCCAGAGGCCAATATTAATCTCCCACTTTTTTTTTTTTTTTTTCAGGGAAAATTTATAAACCCAATTAAAAAAATAATAAATAGGCCTTCTATGGCCCACTATCTGAGAGAGAGAGATGGCACGCTTAGGACTGGCACACAAGCCCAAAGGCCAATATTAATCTCCCTTTTTTTTTCAGGGAGAATTTATAAAACCAAAAAAAATAAAATAAATAGGCTTTCTATGGCCCACTATTTGTGAGAGAGATGGCACGCTCAGGACTGGCACACAAGCCCAGAGGCCAATATTGATCTCCCACTTTTTTTTTTTTTTTTTCAGGGAAAATTTATAAACCCAATAAAAAAAATAATAAATAGGCTTTCTATGGCCCACTATCTGAGAGAGAGAGATGGCACGCTTAGGACTGGCACACAAGCCCAAAGGCCAATATTAATCTCCCACTGATTGATTTATTGATTTTTTCAGGTAGAATTTAG
Source organism: Ranitomeya imitator (assembly GCF_032444005.1). Classification (NCBI taxonomy): domain Eukaryota; kingdom Metazoa; phylum Chordata; class Amphibia; order Anura; family Dendrobatidae; genus Ranitomeya; species Ranitomeya imitator. The sequence goes on from NC_091283.1 coordinate 704,604,120, forward strand.
AACCCAAATAAAGCAAAAAAAAAAATAGGCTTTCTATGGCCCACTGACTGAGAGATGGCACACACAGGAGTCAGGAGTGGCACACAAGCCCTGAGGCCAATATTTTTCTCCCACTGATTGATGTAGTGATTTTTTCAGGTAGATTTTATAACCCAAATCAAGCAAAAAAATAAATAGGCTTTCTATGGCCCACTGAGTGAGAGATGGCAAAGACAGAGATGGCACAGACAGGGATGGCACTCTAGCAGAAATGCCAATCTTAATCTCCCACAAAAAAAAAAAAAAGGAACTGTCCTTCAATTACTATCTCCCTGCAGTAATCTCAGCCAGGTATGGCAGGCAGCAATAAGGAGTGGACTGATGCACAAATTAAATAAAAAGTGTGGACAAACAAACAAGATAGCTGTGCAGAAAGAAAGGAACAAGAGGATTTGTGCTTTGAAAAAAGCAGTTGGTTTGCACAGCGGCGTACACACAGCAATGCAGCTATCAGGGAGCCTTCTAGGGCAGCCCAATGAGCTACAGCGCTGAGGAAAAAAAAAATAAAAATGTAGCTTCCACTGTCCCTGCACACCGAAGGTGGTGTTGGACAGTGCAAATCGCTACAGCACAAGCGGTTTGGTGGTTAATGGACCCTGCCTAACGCTATCCCTGCTTCTGACGAAATGGCAGCAACCTCTCCCTAAGCTCAGATCAGCAGCAGTAACATGGCGGTCGGCGGGAACGCCCCTTTATAGCCCCTGTGATGCCGCAGACAGCAACCAATCACTGCAATGCCCTTCTCTAAGATGGTGGGGACCAGGACCTATGTCATCACGCTGCCCACACTCTGCGTTTACCTTCATTGGCTGAGAAATGGCGCTTTTCGCGTCATTGAAACGCGACTTTGGCGCGAAAGTCGCGTACCGCATGGCCGACCCCGCACAGGGGTTGGATCGGGTTTCATGAAACCCGACTTTGCCAAAAGTCGGCGACTTTTGAAAATGAACGACCCGTTTCGCTCAACCCTAGTAGTGACTCCTCAGTTAGCTCAGGGCTCAGTGACTTAAGCGGGAGATCCTGTGGCAGACGAGGTGACAAGGGGTTATCATTATCAAAGGATGTGACGGAAGGGGATGACGAATGCCGACGAAAGAGTTCAATAACAGGCCCTGACTTAGACAGACGGTTTGACTGTCAAGGACGACTGAGAGGGGTCTCTAGTCGGTTTAGGACAAGTGCCAAGCCCCACAGCTTTAGGCAGAGGGGGGAGGTATGTAACGTGGCTAAAGGTTGGATAGTCAACGGGAGGTATGTATCACAGAGAAGGCTTGTCGCTGTGATGTGACCCGGAGTTTTTTCTGTAATGCACATAAAGCAATAAGAAATTGTTTAGGATATTTTGGCCCTGGTTACGGGTAGCTATGAGAGATGGGACGGTCTGGCTACCCATATACCTCACCCCTGGGTAAGGGGTATAACCGTGCCTATCTATGTTTGTTTCAGGACCTGTGGTGATGTCAGAACCACATGTCTAATCATGTGATGGGTACCTGGGTGTGGTTACACCTATGTAAAGAGGTGTGTGTGTGTAGTACATAGAGAGAGTGTTTGGAAGTCTGTCAGGGTGGACACACTTCCATGTGTCCTGGCTGGACACTGCATAGTAGCCTGTGTGTTGGACGGTTCCACGTGGGGACAGACATCCTGAACAGCACACAGAGACCATATTTAGGCTGGAGAGCCTACGTGCTGGACATAGCACAGTCTGTGTGCCCACAGACCTGAGAGAGCGGAGCTCTACTATGGACATTGAGGATTCAACTGTCTGATGTAAGACTGTTTACCTGTTGTTCCTGTTGCTATGTGGTTTATAGAGTGAATAAACCTACATGAACGCTGAAGAGAATGTGCCTCCTGGTTCCTCCTATGCACCTGAGCGAGTACAACCCCTACACCCAGAATAGTCAGCCCTCTAGGGGCCTTGGCCCTGTCAGTGCCCCTATGTCCCTTGGCCTGGCCCCAACATCATGCTGCATACACAGTGACAGAAGGGGTAGAATTAGAGGAAAAAATACCTGCCTGCACTCCTGGAGCACTGTGCGGTTTCCTCATCTTGGAAATCTGGCGCTCTGAAGGACGCACATTCATTTGAAATCAGTGCCCCTCTACGTCCTGCTCGAGGACCTCCAATGCCCCAGGGCAAACCGGAGAATTCTCCGGTGTCTTGGTGGACCAGTCACGACCTGGCTAAAACGGTGGGAACCGACAAAATTAACCCATTATGGAAACTGCACCACTCAAGAAATTTAACAAGGGATGTGTTGAGCATCTCACATGTGGTTCACAGAATTATATAACACTATGACATGAAAATGAAATATTTTACTTTTTCACAAAAATGTTACTGTAGCACCAAATGTTTCATTTTTTCAAGAGTAATAGCAGAAAATAACACAACACAAATTGTTGTGCAATTTCTCCATGGACAAGGATATGCACAATGTGGTCAAAAACTACCATTTTGGGCACACAGCACCAATCGGAAAGGAAAGGATAACCATTTAAATTCTGGAGTGCAATTTTGGCAGAAACTCCAGACAAGTGACCACATTTTGAAAACTACATCCTTCAAAGATTTTATATATCGGTATTGTGAGCATCAAGGTCCTAGAGGTCTTTCCCAGAACTTTAAAACAATGGGACATTAAAATGAAAGATTAAAATTAAAAATTTTCCCCAAAAAAACTTGTTTAGCCCCAATTTTTTCATTTTCTCAAGTGTAGAAACTAGACCACGTAATTTGTTGTGCAACTTTTTCTAAGTGAGCAAATACCCTATGTGTACAGAACCTAAGATAAATACAAGATGAGCAAATACCTGCAATAGATAAATAGCAAATGTGCATGAAAATAACATAGGGTAATTGTTTAGCATAATTTTGATTATAAGAAAACTAAAAGCCATCCCACCACATCACTGTGACCTTACTCAGAACGGTCCTAACCTCGAGTATTAAAACCTGTAACAACTCTGCTGGCATCACGGTATGGCTTCTCATCTCTCACACTATCTTGCCCACTGCTCCAGGCCATGATGTGGTTTCTGTTTCTTGCCAGCTCCATATTATGTTCCTCTGCTCTCTGAATGCTTCCTGGCTGTGTGCATAGGGGGGTGGCACCTGAACTCTCTGGTTCTTATAGGAATCAGGTGTATCTGACTAATCTGTTCCTTACTAATTACCAAGAGGCCTCCAGTATTTAGTGCAGCTCCACCCAGTGAACTGGTCCTGTGCAATGTGTTAGCTCAGTTTGTGCTTAGCTTCTGAGTTTGCCAGGCCTTGCTCTGTGTTACTCCCTCTCTGGAGGATTTTCTCCTTGCCTTGCCTTGATCTTGTTTTCCGCCCTCCAGGAGGCAGAATATCCACCCTGTGTCTTTGTTCTTGTTTACTTGTCTTGTTCCATTACCTTGTCTGAACTTAGTCCTATCTCTGTCTCCTTGTCTGTGGCTTCCTTCCCTGCTGTGTCTTTCCTTGTGTTCTCAGTCTGCATATGCTTCGCACCCTTGTGGCTCTGCCTGCTCTGAACCCATGTGACTTTGCCTGTGCTCTGCTCTCTTGCAGCTTTGCCTCTGCTCCGCACTCCTGTGGTTCTGCTCAGTTTTACTATGCTCCGCTCTTGCTGCTGCAGAATCTCTTGCTGCAGCTCCTCTCCGCATACCTTGCGGTTTCTCTCTGCTCTTGCTGCTGCAGAATCTCTTGCTGCAGCTCCTCTCTGCATTCCTTTTGGTTCTGCTCTGCTTAGCTTCTGTTGCTGTGCTATCTCTTGCTGTTCTACTATTCCTGTCTGCAGCCTTGTGGTTCTCTTCCTCTATGTACAGGTCCCAACCTGTTCCTTCCCACTCCATTCCTTCCTGCTTGTTTCCTTACCTGCACCTCCAGTGTGAACAGGTCCCAACCTGTTCCTTCTTACTTCTTTCCTTCTGGCTTGTTTCCATACCTGCATCTCCAGTGTGAACAGGTCCCAACCTATTCCTTCATACTTCTTTCCTTTCTGCTTGTTTCCTTACCTGCACCTCCAGTGTGAACAGGTCCCTACCTGTTCCTTCATACACCGCACCAACCAGCCCTGTGTCTCCTTTGTTCCTGCCAGCCCTGTGTCTCTGTCATTCTTGCCAGCCCTGTGTTCTCTGCCGTGCTTGCCAGCCCTGTGTTCTCTGCCATGCCTGCCAGCCCTGTGTTCTCTGCCGTGCCTGCCAGCCCTGTGTTCTCTGCCATGCCTGCCAGCCCTGTGTTCTCTGCCATGCCTGCCAGCCCTGTGTACTCTGCTGTGCTTGCCAGCCCTGTGTTCTCTGCCGTGCCTGCCAGCCCTGTGTTCTCTGCCGTGCCTGCCAACCCTATGTTCTCTGCCATGTTTCTGCCAGCCCTGTGTCTCAGCCATGCCAGCTTACTTGTCTGAGTTTCAGCCGTGCTCTTCTGCCAGTCCTGCCTGATGCCCACACCTGTCCTAGTGTTCCTGTTCTCCAAGTGGGATCAGCAGCCACAGCCAGACACCACCCTGGAGTAGCACCTGGCAGCTGCCTGCTGCACAAGCCTGACCTCACCATCAGAGGCTCCAGTGAAAACCCAGGCAGCTATCATAGTCACGCCCCTTAAAGGGTAGTCTGGTTCGTAGCACAGTGGGGCCTCAAGCCCCCAGAGCTCACGCCCACCAGTCAGGGCGTGAGCGTGACATAACCTTTCTAAACGTATTATTAAATGAAGAATTATATATGTCTAATGACTAATGTTGAGTGATACCTTCCGATATCGGGAAATATCGGATCGGATTGGATCAGACCGATACCCCAAAAATATCGGATATCGCCGATTCCGATACCGGAAACCAATACAAGTCAATGGGACACAAATATTGGAATGAAAATAAACCCTTTTTTTCCTTGTAGGTTAATTCTACATGAAGAAAAACAATGTATTGGGGGAGGTGGAGGAGACATTAAAGGCATAGAGGTTTAGCCCAATCAAATGGAATAGCAGGAATTCAATTTTTTTTAAGACGTTCGGAGTTACAAAGATATTGACTATGTTAAGCTTTTTTATATTTTGTCAGATATTTATGTTTCACTACTTCCATGCTCTTCACCTACTTTTTTACTTCTTCCACGCTTTCGCCTTCATCATCCTCAGCAGCAGCATCGTTTTCATCAACTTCTTCTTCACCTTATTCATCTTCTTCTTCTTCACATTTTTCCTATTATTCTTTTTTTTACATTCTTCATATTCTTCTTATTCAACTATTATTCTTCTTTATATTCTACTTCTTCATCTTCTTCTTCTTCATCATATTCTTATTTGTGACAGGCATTCCTGTAGTTGTTATCTATAAAAGTTTGAAGATTACACCTTCCATTCTGCCTGTCACAAAAGATTTACAACAGGATTTGTCCTCGTTCAGTTTGGCCTGCAGCAGCAGGTATTTTCCTCGGGCACCACGAGGAGGAATGGACTCACCCCTCTACACTGCTTAGTCTTCTTCTGCTTATAATTTAGATATCTTTTGCTCTGATTTTTAGTCTCATGCTTACTGTTCTTCTGATTTTTGTTTTGCAGCTTCTTGTTCTTCTGCTTCTTGGTCTTCTGTATCTTGTTCTTCTGTTTCTTGGTGGTTGTTTTCTTGTTCTTTATCCTCTTGGTCATCTTCTTCAGGGTCATCTTCTTGGTCTTCTTTGGGGTGGTCTTCAGGATCGTCTTCTTCACGGTCATCGTCTTCGGGGTCGTCGTCTTATTCGGAGTGGTCTTCAGGGTCGTCGTCTTCAAGGTCGTCATCTTCTTCAGGGTGGTCTTCAGGGGCGTCGTCTTCGGGGTCGTCGTCTTCTTCGGGTTGGTCTTCAAGGTCGTCATCAGGGAGATCCAGAGTGATTACCAAAAGCCATTTCAAAAAGCTTGAACTTGGAAATGTAGCAAAAGGTACAAGAAGGCTGAGTAACTGCCGAGAACCAGCTGACGGTACTGGAACCCGGCTGGGTAGCAGAAGGTACAAGAGCCAATGGAACTACCGAGGACCAGCTGATGGTACTGGAACCCAGTTACTAAGCAGGAGGTACCTGTGCCAGAAAGCAATACCAAGGACCAGCAGACATTGGTGGAACTCGGTTACCGAGAAGGAGGCACCTAATCCAAAGGCACTACCAGGAACCAGCTAATGTTACTGGAAACCAGGGGGACATACAGTACAGACCAAAAGTTTGGACACACCTTCTCATTTAAAGATTTTTCTGTATTTTCATGACTATGAAAATTGTAAATTCACACTGCAGGAATCAAAACTATGAATTAACATGTGGAATTATATACTTAACAAAAAAGTGGGAAACAACTAAAAATATGTCTTATATTCTAGGTTCTTCAAAGTAGCCACCTTTTGCTTTGATGACTGCTTTGCACGCTCTTGGCATTCCCTTGATGAGCTTCAAGAGGTAGTCACCGGAAATGGTCTTCCAACAATCTTGAAGGAGTTCCCAGAGATGCTTAGCACTTGTTGGCCCTTTCGCCTTCACTCTGTGGTCCAGCTCACCCCAAACCATCTTGATTGGGTTCAGGTCTGGTGACCACCCCATCACTCTCCTTCTTGAACCAATAGCCCTTATACAGCCTGGAGATGTGTTTGGGGTCATTGTCCTGTTGAAAAATAAATGATGGTCCAACTAAACGCAACCGGATGGAATAGCATGCCGCTGCAAGACGCTGTGTTAGCCATGCTGGTTCAGTATGTCTTCAATTTTGAATAAATCCCCAACAGTGTCACCAGCAAAGCACCCCCACACCATCACACCTACTCCTCCATGCTTCACGGTGGGAACCAGGCATGTAGGGTCCATCCATTCACCTTTTCTGCATCGCACAAAGACACGGTGGTTGGAACATAAGATCTCAAATTTGGACTCATCAGACCAAAGCACAGATTTCCACTGGTCTAATGTCCATTCCTTGTGTTCTTTAGCCCAAACAAGTCTCTTCTGCTTGTTACCTGTCCTTAGCAGTGGTTTCCTAGCAGCCATTTTACCATGAAGGCCTGCTGCACAAAGTCTCCTCTTAACAGTTGTTGTAGAGATGTATCTACTGCTAGAACTCAGTGTGGCATTGACCTGGTCTCTAATCTGAGCTGCTGATAACCTGCGATTTCTGAGGCTGGTGACTCGGATAAACTTATCCTCAGAAGCAGAGATGACTTTTGGTCTTCCTTTCCTGGGGTGGTCCTCATGTGAGCCAGTTTCTTTGTAGCGCTTGATGGTTTTTGCAACTGCACTTGGGGACACTTTCAAAGTTTTCCCAATTTTTCGGACTGACTGACCTTCATTTCTTAAAGTAATGATGGCTGCTCGTTTTTCTTTACTTAGCTGCTTTTTTCTTGCCCTAATACAAATTCTAACAGTCTATTCAGTAGGAGTATCAGCTGTGTATGCACCAGACATCTGCACAACAAAACTGATGGTCCCAACCCCATTTATAAGGCAAGAAATCCCACTTATTAAACCTGACAGGGCACACCTGTGAAATGAAAACCATTTCCGGTGACTACGTCTTGAAGCTCATCAAGAGAATGCCAAGAGTGTGCAAAGCAGTCATCAAAGCAAAAGCTGGCTACTTTGAAGAAACTAGAATATAAGACATATTTTCAGTTGTTTCACACTTTTTGTTAAGTACATAATTCCACATGTGTTAATTCATAGTTTTGATTCCTTCAGTGTGAATTTACAATTTTCATAGTCATAAAAATACAGAAAAATCTTTAAATGAGAAGGCGTGTCCAAACTTTTGGTCTGTACTGTATTCCAGATTGACTTCCAAAGAACCAGCTAATGGTACTGGAACTCAGATAGCCAGCAGACGGTACACATGAAAAAAAGGTGCAAGGCCACGAGCCAGCCAGAGTTACCGAAACCCACAGTCCTAGGGGGTGCTTGTCCTAATGGCACTACGGAATCAGCTTTTATTGCCAGATCCCGCAGCCCACATAGAAAGCACCTAAACTGTAGGCACCATACAGTCGGCTAACCTGACCGCAACACGACAGGACAATGTATTGGAGGCAAAATGACGTTGACACTACCCGGAAACAGCTGGCGTGCTGGAACCAGGCTGGGCAGGAGGGAGTACCCGTGCCAAAGACACTGCCGAGAACCAGCTGGCAGTGCTGGAGCCCAGGGTTAATACTAGAAACAGAGTGCAGGCAGAGGCCAAATTGGAGCAAGTTTAAAATCAGTAGTAGTGTGAATGTGGACAGAGCAGGAGAAATTGCCGGACACACAGCAGGGGATCAGCTGACATTACTGAACCCCAATAACACTGTAGCATGTGTTGACTGTGCATACGGCACTTCTGAGCAGCAACTGGTGATGTTGGAGCCCAAGGTAAATTCTAGAAACAGTGTGGAGGCAGAGGCCTAATTGGAGCAAGTTTAAAATCAGTAGTAGTGTGAATGTGGACAGAGCAGGAGAAATTGCCGGACACAGAGCAAAGGATCAGCTGACGTTACTGAACCCCAATAACACAGGAGCATGTGTTGACTGTGCAGATGGCACTTCTGAGCAGCAACTGGTGGTGTTGGAGCCCAGAGATTACAGTTCAGGTGGTAGAAACATGAACACAACAGGAGACCTAGATACTGTTGCCAAACAATTATTTAATTTGGAAGAGGACTGGCAAATTCCTGTGAGATCCAGGCCTTGTTCATTTCCAGAAAAGTAAGCCAGTCAATGTTATCGAAAGATAGCCGCATGCGATGGTCTGTTAGTACACCACCTGCGGCACTAAAGACGCGTTCCGATAATACACTAGCAGCAGGGCAAGCCAGCACCTCCAATGCATACTGGCTAAGCTCTGGCCATGTATCCAGCTTAGATACACAAAACTTGAAGCGGGAAGAGCCTTCTGGGAGTACATTGAGAGGGCAAGACATGTAGTCTGTCACCATCTGATGGAAACATTACCTCCTGCTGACTGGAGCCTTCTGTGATGGTGTAGACATTTGTGGCGGGGACAAAAAACTTTGCCACATTTGGGCCATACTGGTCTTGCCTTGTGCTGAGGCGCTGCTTCTGCTCCCTTTTTGTGCAGAGCTTCCTCCACTGCCTTGATGCACTGAGCTGCTTTATAAAGCACTAGCAGCACTGCTCTCGGGTGGAATGGAGAACATGATGGAATGCACCTCTGCATCTTGGTACTTCCACATTTTAGGCTCCCGGTTCAATGGTGTTATGAGGCTTTGTAAGTTGTAAGTAGCGAGGATCTAGGAGGGTGAACACCCAATTATCAGCCGTGTTGAGAATGTCGACAATGAGGCAGTCGTTTCTCAGGCACTGCAGCATGAACTGCAGACTGCCAACTGGCCAAGAAATGCTGTCCCCTGCTTGAGGTGTCATCTCTGCCTGCTCTGCATCACCCCACCCTCGCTCTACATACTGACTACTAGAGCATTGTGTACCTCCCTGTCACGATTCACACCGTGACCATCACCCCTACTTCACAGATCGGGGTGACTTTAGGCCAACAGACGGCTATCACATGTGCAGGGGGGATTATCTTAGTTATCCCTCCACTGCTACAATGTGATGAAAAAACACACACAAGTCTATGGACCTCTTAGTTTACAGCAGGGGCTTATTCTAGTTATCCCACTGCTCTTCAATATACCACGAACTGCAGGGATTTATGCATATCCCGCTTTACAGTTCTGCTTGAACTTTCAGCTCTCTGGCGCCACCCCTTACCCTTAGGTCAGATTAGGTACTGCACCTAGGGTAATTAGTCACCAGAAAGTCTGCATGCTATGTACTGGCTATTGGGCACACTGCAGCGACGCAATATAACTACTCCCGCTCAGGCAGGAACAATAATTATCAACGCTGCAGTCACTACAACGACACCCAAAGGCACTGCACATGGTATGCTGCCACCAGCTTCGATTAAACGGGTCCGAAGCTAACCCAAAACAGTAGCGTAATTCCCTTCAGAAGACTTATGGTACGTTTTAGAGCAGGAAGAACGAAACTCTTAATTTATATATCTTACTCCGAAAGTTTAAGGCAGTGTTTATAAAAAGGCATATAAAGATGTTACAAAAGAGACAATTGAAAAATATGTACAAGGTAATTATAAAAATAGCATGGATTAAAGAAGAAATGTAAAACTCACATGTTCTCAGTTCATGTCAGGCAAAACCATGCTGCAGGCAGAGCTCCCAAATGTCCCAATTCATAATACAGCTCCTCAGGCTAAAATACTCAGACTCAAACTCGGACTAAAGGCTGGGTTAAGGGTAGAGACTTTTAAACCACCAAGCTCGTGACATCACTAAAGGGGTTGGTTTCCTCAGACCCTCCCATCTCCTCAAACATACCAAATTTAACACAAAGTTTTATAATGCTCGTATCTCAGCTCCAGAACATGCCAGAATCATAACGCACCCAGCGTTCATCTTGTATTAACACTGGCATTCTAATGAGACCAAATTTGGGCTTGATGGGATGCATAGTTCCAGAGAAATCTGTACTTTTTTACCTGGTGGAATTAGAGGCTAGTGCTTACAGTGGCGGATAAATCCGTCAATGGAGATTCACAATATATCCTTATCATTTTTCTAGCCCAAATCGATGGCCCAATATCTTACTATAACCGAACAAAGAACCGCATGTCTTTGAGAAGGATAATCAGACCAGTTTCAGCTGAAGGGAGCTTTGGGCTGCTACAAGCGCAATAATCCTTCCTGGGCTTGGGGGCAGGGCAGAGCATTGAGAAGAATAGCTGCACACACACGCACATAGAAACAAAGAAAGACAGAGAGAGAAGGGGGGTTTTAACCCACAGCATGGGCTAGCAAGAAGCAATAAAAGCTCTTCTACACCCATTGAAAAGAAAAGCTAAACCCTGAAGTAAGAAGGGGGGTCAACACCCACCCTATATGTGCTGGCAGAGAAACTAAACTTATTATATACATTTTCCTCACACTCCCTCCTCTGGACAGATGTCTTCTTCCTCCATTGGCTCCTCCTCACCTCCTCATCCTCCTCACAAAGTGTCCCCTGCTTAGGGTTTTGTGAGGAACCACATTGCCCAGACTGTCCAGAAGCAGATGGCAATTGTGACTCCTCATCCTCCACCTCTTCCAAAACCTCCTCGCTTAGTGCTCGCAGTGTTTTTTCAAGCAGGCAGATAAGGGGGATAATCATGCTGACTAGTGCATCATCTGCACTCGCCATCTGCATGGAATCATTGAAGGCACGCAAAACATGGCAGATGTCCTTCATAGAGGCCCACTCAGTGCTGGTGAAGTGTGAACGGCGCGCATTGTGACTTGTTTGCGCCTGATGCAGCTGGTACTCCATTACTGCTGCCTGGTGCTCACACAACCTCTCCAACATATGCAACGTTGAATTCCACCTGATGGTAGGTGACATATGATGCGATGTTCCGGAAGGTGGAATCGGCGCTGCAGAGCTGCAATGCGCGAACTTGCCATGCTGGAACGTCGCAAGTGATCGCCCTCTATGCGGACCTTGTGCAGTACTGCATCAAGATCCGGATAGTCCCTCAAAAAACTCTGCACGATCAAGTTGAGCACATGTGCCAGACATTGGATGTGAGTGAGGTTGCCTAGGGCCAGAGCTGCCACCAGATTTCAGCCATTGTCACACACTACCATGCCTGGCAGGAGATTCGCTTGCACAAACCACACGTCTCTCTCCTGCTTGATGACATTCCAGAGCTCCAGTGCTGTGTGGCTTTGATTCCCCAAAGAAATTAATAATAAACCTTCCTGGGCTTGGGGGCAGGGCAAAGCATTGAGAAGAATAGCTGCACACACACACATAGAAACAAAGAGACACAGAGAGAGAAGGGGGGTTTTAACCCACAGCATTGGCTAGCAAGAAGCAATAAAAGCTCTTCTACACCCATTGAAAAGAAAAGCTAAACCTTGAAGTACGAGGGGGGTCAACACCCACCCTATATGTGCTGGCAGAGAAACTAAACTTATTATATACATTTTCCTCACACTCCCTCCTCTGGACAGATGTCTTCTTCCTCTATTGACTCCTCCTCGCCTCCTCATCCTCCTCACAAAGTGTCCCTTGCCTAAGGTTTTGTGAGGAACCACATTGCGCAGACTGTCCAGAAGCAGATGGCATTTGTGACTCCTCATCCTCCACCTCTTCCAAAACCTCCTCCCTTAGTGCTCGCAGTGTTTTTTCAAGCAGGCAGATAAGGGGGATAGTCATGCTAACTAGTACATCATCTGCACTCGCCATCCGCGTGGAATCATTGGAGGCACGCAAAACGTGGCAGATGTCCTTCATAGAGGCCCACTCAGTGCTGGTGAAGTTTGAACGGTGCGCAGTGCGACTTGTTTGCGCCTGATGCTGCTGGTACTCCATTACTGCTGCCTGCAGCTCACACAACCTCTCCAACATATGTAACGTTGAATTCCACCTGGTGGGTAGGTGACATATGATGTGATGTTCCGGAAGGCGGAATTGGTGCTGCAGAGCTGCAATGCGCGATCTTGCCATGCTGCACCGCCGCAAGTGATCGCCCTCTATGTGGACTTTGTGCAGTACTGCATCAAGATCCGGATAGTCCCTCAAAAAACTCTGCATGATCAAGTTGAGCACATGTGCCAGACATGGGATGTGAGTGAGGTTGCCTAGGCCCAGAGCTGCAACGAGAGTTCGGCCATTGTCACACACTACCATGCCTGGCAGGAGATTCGCTTGCACAAACCACACATCGCTCTCCTGCTTGATGGCATTCCAGAGCTCCTGCGCTGTTTGGCTTCGATTCCCCAAAGAAATTAATTTCAATATGGCCTGTTGACATTTGGCCACGGCTGTGCTCATATCGGTTGTAACAAGTAAGCGTTCACTGGTCCATGTGGAGGTAGACCGTGACAGCTCCTGCAATGCTGATTCAGAGGAACTGAAGTATGAGGAGGAGTCAATGTGTACAGACAGGATTCCTGCAATTCTTGGAGTTGGCAAAACACGTACATCACCACTCTCAAGATCTGTACCCGGCTCTACAACATTTACCCAATGGGCAGTAAGGGAAAGGTATCATCCCTGTCCATGGTTACTGGTCCCCGCATTGGTGGTCAGGTGGGCCTTGCTACTGACAGTGTTTAGTAGTGCATGTTTAAATTTTCCCTCCACATGCTTATGCAGGGCCAGGACGACTTGCCTGATGAAATAAAAGTGGCTGGGCATGTTGTATTGTGGGACTGCCAATGCCATGAAGTTAAGGAAGGTGTCAGTCTCCACCAGCCTGAATGATAGCATTTCAAGGGAGAGCAGTTTTGCAATGTCAGCATTTAGAGCCTGTTCTTGGTGGTGGTTTGCTGAGTATGGGCACCTTTTCTCCCATGCCTGTGCTACCGATGGCTGTAGACTGGCCTGGGAGTGTGAGGATGACAGGGAACGTGGTGCTGTGGGTGGAATGACACTGTGTCTCTGTACAACAGTGCCAGAGGTTCTTCCATGGCGATCCTGTGAGGAAGCCGAACCAGCTATGTGTGAGCTGGAGGAAGAGGCTACAACATGAGCTGAAGAGGTGGTAGGTGGCGCTGTAGGTTGGCCTAGGTCTTCAGTGTGTTTTTGTAACTCCACCATGTACTTGGTCCGAACATGTTTCCACATATTTGTAGTATTGAGGTTGCTGACACTTTTCCCTCTTCACTTTCTGATTATGCAGCTTGCATTTGAGAAAGCAAATGTCATCTGCAACTGTGTCAAGAAAGGACCAGGCACTGCAAGTCTTGGGATTGTCCGTTTTGGGTTTTGGAAGATGCATGCTCCTAATGGGTGCCGAAGTGGAGGCTACAGGCAACCGAGTCTTTCCCCTTCCTCTCCTTTTTTGGCCGTTCGGGAAATCTCTTCATCAGAGCTGCTCCCACCACCTTACCTGTACCTTACGCCATGATGGGTCAAGGACCTCATCATCTACACTACCCTATTCAAACAACTGCTTCTCCTGGGTAGTCTCGACAGCACAGTATGCACCAGAAAGTGGCACCTGAATCTCATAATCAGATGCGTACTGCGGTGTGCTGACCATAGGCACTGGCCCACCCGCCTCTTCAGATTCAGAGAGACAAAGCTGTTGCGCATCACTGCATACTACCTCTTCTTCAAATTCTAGAATGCTGCTTGGCTGGCCCCCTCTTTCCAAGCCAAGAGATTCAGAGAACAGAAGTAGAGATGGCTCCTGTCCAGGGCTCTCTGACTGCATGGGCAATTTGGCAGGTGGTGAAGAGACAGATGGGTGCTCTTCAGTGCTCAGGACCTGAGAGGATCTGGAACGAATTGAAGTCGATGCGTTAGCTGCCATGCATCCAACAACTGCTTCAATTTGGTCCTCCCGCAGCAGTGGGTTACGGCGAACTCCTACAAAGCTGCGCATAAAGGACTGTTCCCTGGTAAAACTGGGGGATGCTGAGTCACTGGTGCCCGCAGCAGGCACAGAATCCCCATGACCTCTCCCTGCAGAAACTCCACGCCCACGACCACGTGCCTTACTCCCTGCCTTCTTCACCTTGGTAGACTGATAAAGATAGGCAGAAAAGTACTAATGGCTTAGTGTGCTTATTCCTGAACAGCTGCTAACAGGTATAAGGAGCACTAATTTTATAAAGTGTGGACTAGACTTTAATATGAGCTAATGTGGCCTACACAACTGTAAAGTGGAGTGTCTGGTGAACTTTATTTCCTTTTTTTTTCACAAAAAGACACTGGATGTGCCCAAAGATGTAAAACCAATAGTATCACAAACCTTTTGTAGCTATTACAATGCAGGAAGGTAACCTACAATGCAATAGATGAGGCTCCAAAAAATAGGCCAATACTAATCTGGCTGGGGCTGCAGGGCACAAGCCAGCAGAAAGGCTCCTCTATTTACTCCTATATGGTGTTTGCAAGCAATCTAGCTGGACACGGTTGGAACCACACTAATAGTAGAAATCAGGAAAAATTAGCAGCACTAATGCAAAAAAGGACAATGTATGAGGCAGTGACGCACGATGAGTGGACTACAACTGGAGGTGGCTGCAGAACACACTACAGCATAAGCTGCACTCACACAGAGACCTCACAGACAGCCGTGAACAGTGCAGAGAACTGTGCACTAGCGCTGCAAGTCTGCAGAAAGGCTCCGAGTCCTCTATCTATTCCTATATAGTGTTTGCAAGCAATCTAGCTGGATACAGATGGAACCACACTAATAGGAGAAATCATGAAAAATGAGCAGCACTAATGCAAAAAAGGACAATGTATGAGGCAGTGATGCATGCTGAGCGGACTACAACTGGAGGTGGCTGCAGAACACACTACAGCGTGAGCTGTACTCACACACAGAGACCTCTCAGACAGCCGTGAACAGCGCTGCAAGGCAAAAGAAAGCTTCTTACACAACAGTTGCTAAAGTAGCCTGGGTAAAGCACAATGAAGCAAATCGCTAGCTCAAACTGTGCCTCAGAGTCAGAACAGCGGCGTCCTGTCCCTAAGGAAATTCACGGCAGAGTGAACCCAAAATGGTGGCGGCTTTTATAGTGCATCATGACATCATTTCAGCAGCCAGTCACAGCCATGCCATTAGTTAACATGCCTAACATGCATAACAGGATGTGCCCACACTTCTTAGGATTCTCATTGACTGAATAAAATCAAACTGGCTCATTGCATTATGGATTACGGTATTCGATATTTTAAACGTATCGGAACTCAGTATCGTAACTCCGATACAGCGAATGCCGGTCGATACCCGATATTTCAGTATCAGAATGCTCAACGCTACTAATGACGTAAATGTGAATAAGGGCCAAGCAGGACCGAGGCCCCGACTAATGGACACCCAACAGTGGGGAGCTATATAAAAGTAATGTCCAGCTCAAAGAACAGGGAGGCCACTCCCTTATTTGCACAGAGTGAAAAAATATGAAACAAAAACCTGAAAGAAATTAACTGGAATATAAGTTGATATGCATGCGACGTGTAGGCGCTTTTTCACACTGGCCAATTTGAAAGCTTGTTCTTAGCTGAATCAGTCATTTCACATGACAATGGGTGCTGAGACAGGACTTGACTCCTATAGAGGGCATAGTGCACGTAAAGTATTTTGATTCTGGTGCACTTATTGACCTTGCTGCAATATTAGTCCTCAGGGATGACTTTTTAACGTTTGCTGTGTTCATGGCTTTTTATAGTTAAGAAAAAAGCAAAAAGAATGGACTAAAACAGGCTCACACAACCACAAAACGTAGAAAAATAATGAACATGTTTATTAAACACCACAACATGAATGTAAAAACACTTAAAATGACAACAAATGTGTACAAAAACACCCCCATAACATAATACAGTATCTGCAGAAAAAAAAAAATATATATATATATATATATGAAGTCATATACATAACCGGGCATGTAATTATATACAGTACTGCGAGCTAACAACCATAAGGGCCAAGACCAGAGACAAAGAAAATATATATACTAGGTCCCTATATTCCCTGCTGGTGAATAGGTGCACCAGAATGACCCCAAATAAATGATCCTTCCTCACGAAGCCGCTGCGGTGGCGATACGCGTGGGGTCTCGTTCTCACACGCCCTCTCTTCGGCACTTGCCAGTCATGTGAGACGTGGACTTTTGGAGCTATTTGCAGCTAAGCAGCCTCTTTGCTCCCATCTGCCTTCATCTCAGACTCAGCTGAGTATTTCTGGCGCGATGCCGTTTGTTCTTTCTATATGGGAGCTTTGTTCCTCCATCTAGGCTTTCTCTCCACATGTGCATAACACAGTGGGCGTTCTCTGGATCTCTGGATCATTTATTTGGCGTCATTCTGGTGCACCTATATAATTACATGCCCGCTTACGTATATTACTTCATATATATATATATTTTCTGCAGATACTGTATTATGTTATGGGGGTGTTTTTGTACACTTTTGTTGTCATTTTAAGTGTTTTTACATTCATGTTGTGGTGTTTAGTAAACATGTTCATTATTTTTCTACGTTTTGTGGTTGTGCAAGCCTGTTTTAGTCCATTCTTTTTGCTTTTTTCTTGGTTACATTAGTTATTGGACTAGGCTCTGCACCCTTGCTTTATAGTGGCATACAGCTGGAGTGCACCCTTTTATTTGTATATTGAATTGGCTTTTTATAGTTAAGAAAAAATGTTTTTTTTTATTTATTATCACTTTTTGCTATCAGTATCTATTAGATCAGTGGTATTCTGTACACCCATCTTTTGGCTTTAAGAGGAGACTTAATAGTGGTCTACAAATATCTGAAGGGATGTCACAGCTTAGAGGAATCATCCTTAATCTCATTTTCCCATGGAAGCAAGATAAGTAAGGGAATGAAACTGAAAGGGAGAAGATACAGATTAGATATTATAAAAAAAAACTTTTTGACAGTAAGGGTGATCAATGAGTGGAACAGGCTGCCATGATAGGTGGTGAGTTCTCCTTCAATGTAAGTCTTCAAAGAAAGGCTGGACAGACATCTGTCCGAGATAATTTAGTGAACCCTGCATTGATCAGAGGGTTGTACACGATAACTTCGGTAGTCCCTTACAACATTCCATGATGCTAGGATTATATGGCTAGCTCATTAGGAGAAGGCTTTGTTTAATACTACACATGGCCTTTCATTGTGTTATATGCACACTTAGCATTTACTCCTAGGTAACCAGATTATTGCAAGGTAGAGGTAAAAATAATTAAAATGTAACTTTCAATCCCCTTACCGGCATCATACGTACTATACCGTCCGATGTCGGCTCCCCTGCTTTGATGCAGGGCTCCGCGGTGAGCCCGCACCAAAGCCGGGACATGTCAGCTGTTTTGAACAGCTGACATGTGCCCGTAATAGGTGCGGGCAGAATCGCGATCTGCCCGCACCTATTAACTAGTTAAATGCCGCTGTCAAACGCAGTCAGCGGCATTTAACTACCGCTTCCGGCCGGGCGGCCGGAAATGACGTCATCGCCGACCCCCGTCACATGATCGGGGGTCGGCGATGCGTCTGGATGGTAACCATAGAGGTCCTAGAGACCTCTATGGTTACTGATCGCCCGTCGCTGTGAGCGCCACCCTGTGGTCGGCGCTCACAGCACACGTGCAATTCTGCTACATAGCAGCGATCAGCAGATCGCTGCTATGTAGCAGAGGCGATCGTGCTGTGCCTGCTTCTAGCCTCCCATGGAGGCTATTGAAGCATGGCAAAAGTTTAAAAAAAATGTGAAAAAAATAAAAAAACCGTAAAAGTTTAAATCACCCCCCTTTCGCCCCAATCAAAATAAATCAATAAAAAAAATATCAAATCGCCGCGCTCAGAATCGCCCGATCTATCAATTAAAAAAAAGTATTAACCTGATCGCTAAACAGCGTAGCGGGAAAAAAATTCGAAACGCCAGAATTACGTTTTTTTGGTCGCCGCGACATTGCATTAAAATGCAATAACGGGCGATCAAAAGAACGTATCTGCACCGAAATGCTATCATTAAAAACGTCATCTCGGCACGCAAAAAATAAGCCCTCATCCGACCCCAGATCATGAAAAATGGAGACGCTACGAGTATCGGAAAATGGCGCAATTTTTTTTTTTTTTTAGCAAAGTTTGGAATTTTTTTTCACCACTTAGAGATAAAAAATAACCTAGTCATGTTAGGTGTCTATGAACTCGTACTGACCTGGAGAATCATAATGGCAGGTCATTTTTAGCATTTAGTGAACCTAGCAAAAAAGCCAAACAAAAAACAAGTGTGTGATTGCACTTTTTTTGCAATTTCACCGCACTTGGAATTTTTTTCCCGTTTTCTAGTACACGACATGCTAAAACCAATGATGTCGTTCAAAAGTACAACTCGTCCCGCAAAAAATAAGCCCTCACATGGCCAAATTGACAGAAAAATAAAAAAGTTATGGCTCTGGGAAGGAGGGGAGCGAAAAATGAACACGGAAAAACGAAAAATCCCCCGGTCATGAAGGGGTTAAAATAAATAAACCTTTATCTAATGGGAAAAATGACAACACAAGACAGACAATTAAACTTATAACGACATGTAGATTTGCATATGACTAAATGAAAATTACCAAGGAGGAAAATTCCTCATACACACAAGGGAGAATTCTTATAACCGTTCAATATAGAGTCCCTTTGAAGGTGTGTCTATCTGCATCCTATGAACCAATGTGATAGAGACCACAGTGTGGTATGCTATAGGCCAAAAACATATTCCTTTGTACAAGAAACCTGGTCGCAAGAAATGTGCCTATATAAAACCATCACAGCACGGTATATTGTATGTAGATAATTAAACTTTGCACAATATGTTTACTCACATGGAAATATACACATATTCACGTTAAAAGGAACCTGTCACCCCCAAAATGGAAGGTGAGCTAAGCCCACCGACATCAGGGGCTTATCTACAACATTTTGGAATGCTGTAGATAAGCCCCCGATGTATCCTGAAAGATGAGAAAAAGAGGTTAGATTATACTCACCCAGGGGCCGTCCCGCTGCGGTCCGGTCCGATGGGCATCGCGGTCCGGTCCGGCGCCTCCCATCTTCTTACGATCACGTCCTCTTCTTGACTGCACGCCGCAGCTCTGGCGCAGGCATACTTTGTCTGCCTGTTGAGGGCAGAGCAAAGTACTGCAGTGCGCAGGCACAGGGAAAGGTCAGATAGCCCAGGAGCCTGCGCACTGCAGTGCTTTGCTCTGCCCTCAACAGGGCAGACAAAGTACGCCGGAGCTGCGGCGTGAAGACAAGAAGAGGACATCATCCTATGAAGATGGGAGGCCCCAGACCGGACCGCGATGCCCATCGGACCGGCCCGCAGCATGGAACGCCCCTGGGTGAGTATAATCTAACCTCTTTTTCTCATCTTTCAGGATACATCAGGGGCTTATCTACAGCATTCCAGAATGCTGTAGATAAGCCCCTGATGCCGGTGGGCTTAGCTCACCTTCCATGTTGGGGGTGACAGGTTCCCTTTAATCTCTATTTTTGGATTGGTAGCTTCATACAAATTGTATAACCTAACAGATGACATTGTATAGATGGGATGAGTAACAGGTGTAAGAAAAATTACATGATAAGTGTGGAAATTAAAATGCAGTGCCACTGGTATAATAAATGTGTTTCTTTGTCACCTTGACAATTTTAAAAACGGTGTTGGAATGAACCATTTGAAAGTCACACATAATACATGCTAAAAGGATCTTTTTTTATATATAACAATATATTATTGCTAAATATGAAAAGTAAAACCACCATGCAGCTACTATAGTGTCTTTCTTATTCAAACTATACCTTATGTGTGCAAGGTGAAAGCTTAACAACTTTACTTCAGAGGTTCTCCCACAGCCAGTCAAGCGTGCTGCGTTATATTGGATCTACGCTGTTGATGGCTTTTTTTGAGACTTGTCCTATTCAAACAGTAAATTTACTATCTAATCACAAGTTGCCATGTCATTCTAAAACACAGTAATGCAAGGCTGCGAGCAATGCATAAAATAATCTAACAAGACTGACAGCCAGTTAAATGGCTCTGTGCTTGCCTTTTCATTATTGCGCAGCCTTTGATCCTTTAGAATTAGCTGGCTTATCTCTGGGGAACCCTCCCAATGGAGGGCCATTGTGTTACAGCTTTCTGATTTAGAATATATGAAACTGAGGTTTATGAATACAAATGGTTAAATCTAGACAATTCAAAACTCAAAGGTTGTCTGAATGTATAACGATGTGCAAAGTAAGGAAAGAAAAGAAATAGTAAAAACCATTAAAAGAACAGAAGACAGTAAATACATAAAAAAGTAATCCAGATAACACATGTTCTATCAGACAGGAGATGAATGCAATTTACTTTCCACTGAGTCTAGAAAAGGAAATCATCTTCTTCTAGTAACTGAATGGCCCAAAGTTTATTTCTCATAGTTAATTATTTTGTCCTATGTGCATATTCCACAAAACCCTCCATAAAAACATAATACAAAAATTATATACAGTATCGCTTCAAGCTGTCAGATGGCTGTCAAGAAATGCTGACTTGTTTTTCCCAACAGTTGCAGTTCTGCAGGTTAGTGACCACAACAGATTGACCAATTTTGGATTGTGAATTGACAGATAAACACTCCACAAGTGTTGTTCAACGAATTGTTCATGATGAAAATAAAGTTCAACTATGCTTAGTTGATATATTTTTAACCCCTTAATGACCAGGGGTGTTTTTTGCTCCCCTTCTTCTCAGAGCCATAACCTTTTTTTTATTTTTTGGTCACTATGGCTATGCGAGGGCTTGTTTTTTTGCAGGAGAAGTTGTTCTTTTGAATGACACAATTGGTTTCAACATATCTTGTACTGGAAAATAGGATAAAAAATTCCAACTGTGGTGAAATTGCAAAAAAAGTGTAATTCCACAGTTGTTTTTTTTTTTTCTATACCATGTTCTCTAAATGTTAAAACTGATCTGCCGTTATGATTCTCCATGTCATTATGAGTTCACAGACAATAAGCATGTATAAGTTATTTATTTAAGCGGCAAAAATTTTTTCCAAAATTTGTTAATAAAAAAAAAATAGCTCAATTTTCCGAGACCTGTAACGTCTCCAATTTTTGTTATCTGTTATATACAAAATACAAATATAAATTACAGTTGTGCTCAAAAGTTTACATACCCCAGCAGAATTTTTGCTTTCTTGGCCTTTTTTTCAGAGAATATGAATGATATCACCAAACCTTTTTCTCCACTCATGGTTAGTGGTTGGGTGAAGCCATTTATTGTCAAACTACTGTGTTTTCTCTTTATGACAACCAAAAGCATCCAAATGACCCTGAACAAAAGTTTCCATACCCTGTTGATTTTGGCTTGATAACATGCACACAGGGGTGGATTAAACAGTAACCTTGCCAGGTTAAACGAACTTTTAAACTTCAACAATTATAACATTCATTAGTCATTTTAACATTTAGAAACTGTCTATTTCCTCTGCCAAGGTAGCTCCTTGTGGCTGCAACTCCCTGACCAGGAAAATTCAGGATCGTACCTCTCAACTGGTACAGCATACTAAGGCATATTGGCAGGTTCCACCATTGGGGTCTGGGTGGACTAATGGCACTTAGTAGTTGGCCTGGCCTGTTTGCTTTGACTGCTTTTGCACTGGTACACACTTTCTGCAGTCCAGAGCGTACCACCCTTTGTTGCCAATATGGTGGGTATAAGTCACTCTGTCACCGGGGTACAGGTCCCTGTCAGGGTTTCCTTCCATTAATTGGGATTCAACGTCTCTCCGGTTAATAAAAAGTTCATTGATCATCCCTGCTTCTTTTATGAAACCCCAGCCCCTCTATTGGTTGAAGACTACTACTTCTCCCTGCCGTAATGATCCCCTTTCTGGCCAAGGGATTTTGCGAGTTTGGGCCTTTGCCTCCAAGTTTATCTCAAACGCTGCTTGTCAGGCCAGGGATTGCGATTTCTCTTCCATTCCTCCTGATGTCTACAGTGCTCCCGCCATGTTATAATGGGGATTTCCCCTTGGAACGCTATCATGTCCAGGATGTGGATCTTTTTCATGCTTGAGAAAGGTCCACATCCTGGACTGAATCGTCGCACATGGACCAATAAATCACTTTTATTTTTTCTATTGGAGTGCTGCCTTCATTTTTTTGGACTATATATATATATATATATATATATATATATTTATATATTTATATACAGGGAAGCTCCCTTGAAACTGGGTTCAGAGCTTCCCCCTTTTGCCTGGAGTCAGAACTGTGTTGCATGTATGTGAATACCTAATAAAAGGAATACTTCCTCGCTTCTAAGCATAGCCTCACTCTCCCCATAAGGAAAGCAATGCTACTGTAACAACCATGAACCTGGGGTGTTACACATGCATGAACTGTCACATGCGCGATCAAAATGCGTTTTCTGGGAATCTCACTGCCCTAAAATGCAGCCTAGCAGGCCTCGCCAACCATTGACCGCACCATCAACCGCATCTGTTCCTTCTTCCTCCTCCGTCATCATGGCAAGTATTCTAACACACGTCTCTTGTTACAGAACTTCCACTTGTTTACCTGCTACCATTGTCAACTGTTGCGGAAGTGGACATGCCTGCTGTTTTTGACCAATCTCAGACATTTTTATATTTAAGTAAACAGCAGTATGTTTTAGCAATTTAATTGAGATATATTCCAAATAAATTACTAAAACTGAACCAGTAATTCCTGGCAAAGAGTTTTTTTCTTAAGTCATTATAAAAGGTGTCAAAAAAGTACATATATCTGTGAATAATCCATATAGCATCCTGTACTTAGGAATATTAATGGTCTTTGCTCTCTATCATTAATAACTGCACCCAGAAGACAGCATGCGGAGAACATACTGTGCAGCAGCTGAAGTAGAAGAGATCAGTGCTGTGCATGTAAAATGTTCACGGCATGATGTTACGATCTAATACTTTGACAATGAAAACTCCATTACTACTGAAATTAATTTGGTGACTTTTAAAAAGAAAGTTTAGACAACGTTAGAGTCAACGTTAGAGATAGACAAACTTAAACAGTAAATGTTGGGCTCTTTATCAGACACCTAGTGTTGTACTCAGACTTTTCTAAGGGTACCGTCACACAGTGGCATTTTGATCGCTACGACGGCACGATCCGTGACGTTCCAGCGATATATCCGTGACGTTCCAGCGATCTCGCTGTGTCTGACACGCTCCTGCGATCAGGGACCCCGCTGAGAATCGTACGTCGTAGCAGATCGTTTGAAACTTTCTTTCGTTGTCTAGTGTCCCGCTGTGGCGGCATGATCGCATGGTGTAACAAAGGTGTGCACGATATTGTATATGATGTGCGCATAATAACCAACGGCTTCTACATCGCACATACGTCATGAAATTATCGCTCCAGCGTCGTACATTGCAAAGTGTGACAGCAGTCTACGACGCTGGAGCGATATTGTCACGATGCTGGAGCGTCACGGATCGTGCCGTCGTAGCGATCAAAATGCCACTGTGTGACGGTACCCTAAGAAGTCCGTATTACTGTCCAGATTTGGTAGCCCGAACAAAGTTTGTTGAAAGGCTGCAGCACAGCTGATTAACAAGCTTTCCTTTGTGAGCACTTCCTACTCAATCACAGTCATGTCATGTATTGGCATGGCTGTGATTGGGAGGCACACTGTGTAAAAAAAAAAATGTGGGGTCTCATATATTGTTGATAACCAGTGCAGGCAAAACTGACAGCTTTGTGCATTTGGCATGCAGCAACTGGCATACACAGGTGCTGCAGCAACTGCCGGGTGTCACGCTGCGCTTCATGAGATCCAGAAGCTGTGAACTAAATGACATCAGTAAGATTATCTCAGTTCACAGTAGGTGGTTATCCAAAGGGCAGAGCACTTTTTTTGGAAGTGCATTTGGACAGCAAGGTGGATTGCTGTTAAGGGAACTAGAGAAAAAAAAATCTAAAAATCTTCAGCAGAGCGAGTGTGAGCGAGCTGAGTGTGATCTGAGCGTAAGTGTGAACGGTGGGAAGTGTGACTTGTGATTCAGTGACTTTGGAGTCAGGGAGTTTCCAAGGGAGGAATTACTGAATTGCTGTCTGTTTTTTTTTTTTATTATTAATACTTTGTATTTATTTATTTATTTTTTTTATTTAACTTTTCTGTCTGGTGCAATCCCCATTAGGAAATGTGCTCCACTCTTGTTAATGCCATCCAGTGCACATCTTGCCACATCTATGCAGTCCTTGAGCAGCCGATCGAGGGTGCATACTGCTGTGCGAGATGTGAGCACGTTGTGCATTTGGAAACCCAGATTCTGACTCTAAATGTGCAGCTGGCAACACTGAGATCCATAGACAATATGGAGAGGAGTCTTCTGCTCATGGAGCAGACGCTCAATGGGACAGATGAGGGGGGGGATGGTGGGATGGAGCTGCAGGATGGTGAAGTAGCAAGCTGGGTGACAGTTAGGAAGCGGGGTAGAGGGAAGAGTGCCAGGGAGGCTAGTCCTGATCTGGAACACCCCAATAAGTTTGCTAAGTTGGCAGATGAGGGGGGTGCCAGTACAGGGGTAGCACTGTTGCAGCCAGGCATGTCCTCTGAAAGCCGGAGGAGTGACAACTCCAGTAAGGAGGGAAATAGGAGAGCATGGCAGGCCAGACAGGTGCTGGTAGTTGGCGACTCAATTATTAGGGGAACAGATAGGGCAATCAGTCACAAAGACAGGGATCGTCGAACGGTGTGCTGCCTTCCTGGCGCTTGAGTCCGACACATCGCTGATCGAGTGGACAGATTACTGGGAGGGGCTGGTGAGGACCCAGCGGTCATGGTGCACATTGGCACTAATGACAAAGTTAGAGGTAGGTGGATGGTCCTTAAAGATGATTTCAGGGAATTAGGCTGCAAGCTGAAAGCAGGGACCTCCAACGTGGTATTTTCCGAAATACTGCCTGTACCACGTGCCACGCCAGAGAGGCAACGGGAGATTAGGGAGGTTAATAAGTGGCTCAAGAATTGGTGTAGGAAGGAAGGGTTTGGGTTCCTGCAGAACTGGGCCGACTTCTCAGTTGGCTACAGGCTCTACGCTAGGGACGGGCTGCACCGCAATGGGGAGGGTGCAGCTGTGTTGGGGGAGAAAATGGCTAGAAGGTTGGAGGAGTGTTTAAACTAGGAATTGGGGGGGAGGGTATTCATTTTATAGGAGGGGAAGATAGTGCAGATAGAGACCTGGGCACAAATAAGGAAGTTGGGGGTGGCAGTGGCATGGGGGGTGGGGTTAGAACAGTTAATAATTTAAGAAAGAATAGAGGTGCAGAGAGATACATAAAATGTATGTATACTAATGCCAGAAGCCTCGCCAACAAAATGGACGAATTAGAACTAATGTTGGAGCATAATTATGACATGGTGGGGATATCTGAGACATGGCTGGATGAGAGCCATGACTGGGCTGTTAACTTGCAGGGCTATATACTGTTCAGAAATGACCGTACAGATAAGCGAGGGGGTGGGGTGTGTCTATATGTAAAATCGTCCTTAAAACCCATCCTGAGTGATAATATAGGTGAATTTAATGAAAATGTAGAATCCCTGTGGGTGGAGATAAGGGGAGGGGGAAAAAATAATAAATTACTGATAAGGGGTTTGTTATAAATCTCCAAATATAATGGAAGCAATGGAGAATATCCTCGTAAAGCAAATAGATGAAGCTGCGACTCAAGGAGAAGTCATTATTATGGGGGACTTCAACTACCCTGAAATAGATTGGGGAACAGAAACCTGCAGTTCCAGCTAAGGTAATCGGTTTTTGACAACTATGAGAGACAATTACCTTTCACAACTGGTTCAGGACCTAACAAGAAGGGGGGCACTGCTAGACCTAATATTAACCAACAGGCCAGACCGCATATCAAATATAAGGGTTGGGGGTCACTTGGGTAATAGCGATCACAAAATAATAAGTTTTCATGTATCCTTTAAAAAGATGTGTAATAGAGGGGTTACAAGGACACTAAACTTCAGGAGGGCAAATTTCCAACGGATGAGAGAGGATCTTGGTGCAATTAACTGGGACGATATCCTGAGACACAAAAATACACAAAGAAAATGGGAGACATTTATTAGCATCCTGGATAGGACCTGTGCACAGTATATACCGTATGGGAATAAACATACTAGAAATAGGAGGAAACCAATATGGCTAAATAGAGCTGTAAGGGGCGCAATAAGTGACAAAAAGAAAGCATTTAGAGGATTAAAGGAAGTAGGTAGTGATGAGGCATTAAATAAATACAGAAATTTTATAAATTCTGTAAAAAGCAAATCAAGGCAGCAAAGATTGAGACAGAGAGACTCATTGCCAGAAAGAGTAAAAATAATCCTAAAATATTCTTTAACTACATAAATAGTAAGAAACTAAAAAATGATAGTGTTGGCCCCCTTAAAAATAGTTTGGGTGAAATGGTGGATAAGGATGAGGAAAAAGCCAATATGCTAAATGACTTTTTTTCATCAGTATTTACACAAGAAAATCCCATGGCAGACAAAATGACTAGTGATAAAAATTCCCAATTAAATGTCACCTGCTTAACCCAGCAGGAAGTGCGGCGGCGTCTAAAAATCACTAAAATTGACAAATCTCCGGGCCCGGATGGGATACACCCTCGAGTACTGCAGGAATTAAGTACAGTCATTGATAGACCATTATTTTTAATCTTTAAAGACTCCATAATAACAGGGTCTGTACCACAGGATTGGCGTTATAGCAAATGTGGTGCCAATATTCAAAAAGGGGACAAAAACTGAACTCGGATATTATAGGCCAGTAAGCTTAACCTCTACTGTGGGTAAAATCCTGGAGGGCATTCTAAGGGATGCTATACTGGAGTATCTGAAGAGGAATAACCTCATGACCCAGTATCAGCACGGGTTTACTAGGGACCGTTCATGTCAGACTAATTTGATCAGTTTCTATGAAGAGGTAAGTTCCGGATTGGACCAACGGAACCCAGTGGATGTAGTGTATATGGACTTTTCAAAAGCTTTTGATATGGTGCCACACAAAAGGTTGATACATAAAATGAGAATAATGAGGATAGGGGAAAATATGTGCAAGTGGGTTGAGAGCTGGCTCAGGGATAGGAAACAAAGGGTGTTCATTAATGGAGCACACTCGGACTGGGTAGCGGTTAGTAGTGGGGTACCACAGGGGTCAGTATTAGGCCCTCTTCTTTTTAACATATTTATTAATGACCTTGTAGGGGGCATTCAGAGTAGAATTTCAATATTTGCAGATGACACTAAACTCTGCAGGGTAATCAATACAGAAGAGGACAATTTTTTATTACAGGATGATTTATGTAAACTAGAAGCTTGGGCTGATAAATGGCAAATGATCTTTAATGGGGATAAATGTAAGGTCATGCACTTGGGTAGAAGTAATAAGATGTATAATTATGTGCTTAGTTCTAAAACTCTGGGCCAAACCGTCAATGAAAAAGACCTGGGTGTATGGGTGGATGACAAACTCATTCAGTGGCCAGTGTCAGGCAGCTGCTACAAAGGCAAATAAAATAATGGGATGCATTAAAAGAGGCATAGATGCTCATGAGGAGAACATAATTTTACCTCTATACAAGTCACTAGTTCGACCACACTTAGAATACTGTGCACAGTTCTGGTCTCCGGTGTATAAGAAAGACATAGCTGAACTAGAGCGGGTGCAGAGAAGAGCGACCAAGGTTATTATAGGACTGGGAGGTCTGCAATACCAAGATAGGTTATTACACTTGGGGCTATTTAGTTTGGAAAGACGAAGACTAAGGGGTGATCTTATGTTAATGTATAAATATATGAGGGGACAGTAAAAAGACCTTTCTGATGATCTTTTTAATCATAGACCTGAAACCGGAACAAGGGGGCATCCTCTGCGTTTGGAGGAAAAAAGGTCTAAGCATAATAACAGACGCGTATTCTTTACTGTAAGATTAGTGAGACTATGGAACTCTCTGCCCTATGATGTTGTAATGAGTGATTCATTACTTAAATTTAAGAGGGGATTGGATACCTTTCTGGAAAAGTATAATGCTACAGGGTATATACACTAGATTCCTTGATAGGGTGTTGACGTGGGGTTCCCACTATATTTAATAACCAGAGAAGGCTAAACAGGCAGCTGCGAGTGATATTAATAGGCTGTGAAAGGGCCATGGATATTGTCACATTCCCAGACTAAAAGCACCAGTTGTTAGCTGCCCCAGAAATAGAGCACCGATTAGATGCACCAATTCTGGTGCTAGTCTCGGCTCTTCCCACTTGCCCTGGTGCATTGGCAAGTGTGGTAATAGTTTTGGATCAAGTGATGTCAGTGGACAGGCAGCGCTTACTGCGCATGCCCAAGGCCTAAGATCACAGCACAGGCGCCGGCAAAATTCAATAACACTGAGGAGGCGGCGCCCTGTAAACATGAGGAAGTAACTGAGGGCTGTGCTGCGTCTGTGTTAGGGGGGAAACACCTGCCCCCCTAACGATTTCAACGTATGAGGGACAAATTTGATAAACGATTCTTTCAAAGAAAGAAAAAAATGTCCCCATAGTAAGTTCTTTTTAAAATAAATAATAGTGGATGTGAAAAACTACCGCTATAGTGCACAGAAATTTATTTAGTTACCTTTTAAATTGAAAAATACTTGTGCATGAAAGAAGTCCAAAGGTCCCACTAAGGCTACTTTCACACTTCCGTCGGTATGGGGCCATCGCAAACCGTCGGCCCAACATACCAACGGACACTGTGATAAATTTAGCATAACGTGGACAGCGGATGCAGTTTTACAACGCATCCGCTGCCCATTGTGGTGAGCGGGGAGGAGGGGGCGGACTTCCGGCCGCACATGCGTGGTCAGAAATGGTGGACACGTCGCACAAAAAAGTTACATTGAACGTTTTTTAGGCATAGCGTCCGCCAAAACAAGACGGATGCGACATGTGCCCAGCCGTCGCGATCCGTCGCTAATACAAATGTATGGACAAAAAATGCATCCTGCAAGCACATTTGCAGGATCCGTTTTTTGCCCATAACGACGGATTGCGATGGAGCCCAGAAGACGGAAGTGTGAAAGTAGTCTAAGTGGTAGCATCAGGTAATCTGAACTGTAACTCTGTGGTCCAGATAAATCATATGTTTTTTATTAAGTGATTTTTCTTTTTTGTCTTGTGATATTGGTTTCCATTGTTTGCAAGATATTTTTCAAAATTGAGCACGCTGGTTGATGATTTGTTTAAAAAATGAATTTTTTTTCCTTTAACTTTCTTGAGCACCTTTTAAAAGTCGTAAAATCTTTTAAGGCCAGCATCACACTGGCGTATTGCATCTGATGCGAGATAATTGGATGCGATATGCTAATGACACTCGGCTCCTGCTCGCAGCAGAGCAGGAGCTGAGTGTCATGCGTCTGTGCTCCGATTCAATCGCACAGGGAAGATTGGAGCACATCTGCGGAGGAGGCGGAGAAACTAATTTCTCCATCTCCTCCATTGCTGGGGTCCGCTTATAACGCACAGCACTTGGGTGATATCCGAGTGGTGTGCGCTGTCTCACTCGCACACATAGGCTTATATGGGTGCGAGTGAGCCGAGAGTTTTCCTCGTCCGAGCCAATCGCAGCATGCTGCGATTGTCTCAGACCGAGTAAAACGGCCGACAAAAAGTCGGCTGGTGGAAGCTGCCCCATAGCTTAACATTGGTCCGAGTGCAATGGGATTTTTTATCGCATTGCAATCGGCCGTTTAAAACGCCAGTGTGACGCCGGCCTAAGAGTTAAAAGTCGAATGTTCCTTCAACATGTGGCATATCAGTCTTCAACTGTGCAAAAAGAAAATTAGACAGATTTTTTTAAACATAGTAATAGGGTAATTAAATATGTTTGCACAGAAATTTTACAATATTTTGCAAAGTCACAAATGGACTATCTAGGCTAAAACGAATGGATAACGAAAACCACTCCCACGCAGCTGAATGACAACAACAAAAAATTTTACAAAACCAAGAAAAAAATGCAAATTAAATAAATAATGCAAACAAACTTAAAAAGTCAATATTAGAACCATTTTTACTTAAAGGGAATTTGTCAGGTCCCGCATGATCTCCTACTCAGCAGCATTCATATGTGTATTACTGAATTCCTTGCTTAACCAGCGTTTAGGAATCTAGTCACTTTAATCCATGTTTAACCCTTGTCAGGCTGCATAATTTTACAACCTTAACAGGCTGCATAGGTACAATTGTACCTTCACATATACCTCCACTGTGGGAAGACTTTACTTGGTTTCAGAAACTAAAGTTCATTCAGCTACAAATGTTATGCTGATATCTATTGTTCAGTGTTGTTACTGGTCACTTATGTTGCTGTCAATTAAGTTAATTCAAACTGGGAGTGGCTTCTACTTGTCTTCCTGCCTCCCTCCTCTCATTAGCCATTTTGCTGTTCATCTCATTGCTGTGAGCACACATTTCTAGGCTTGTGAAGTCTTCAATTTCTTGGAAACGAAGGTAGGAAAGTCTCACAGCATCTAACAGCCAGTTATACCTTTATTCTCATTATGTGGGGACAGAACAGTCAAATTGTCTTTCAGCCTGGACTTGGCTTACATATATTTTGTATGAAACTTATCACTATAGGTATAATTTTTATACGAAAAATGGATAATAATTAGTATCTACATATTGTTTTACGATGTTTTATTTATATTCAGCACAAAATACGAAGCCAAAATTCATCTAGCAAGTCATCATGAGTGATAGTAATGCTGGATCTAGTTTCCGCCATAATCCAAGAAAACGTGTTTGCAGGTTAGTATAATTTTGTGAAAAGCCAATAATGTAGTATTTCGGAAAATTATTTATTTTACATTTTTTCATATTTACAGATTTACGTCTGACGAAATAATGCGAATGCTAGAAGAATCTGATTCTGAGCATGAGGATGAACCATATGTTCCATCTGATGATGAAAACTATGTACCACAAGTGGATGTTACTGAAGAAGATTCAGACATTGAACAAGAAATGGTCATAGAGCATGAAAATGAATACGAATCAGACGAAAGTGTTGAGGATGATTCTGTGCCTCAAAGTGCAGGCGACATTTGGACTGCTAAGGATGAAACTCAATGGTGCAGTAATCCACTGCCAAATGCACAAACAAAATCTCGTAATGTCCTACGACAAAGAGGTGGCCCTGCAGCAATCAGCAACCTATATACAGCAAAAGAGCTATTCAAGTCCATCATGACTCCCGAGATGTGTGACATCATATTACGGGAAACGAATCGAAAGGCCAAGAGAGTTTGTGATGCTTACAACAACGAACTGGTACAACGTTTTCCTGATTCTTCCAAACGGCCACCACAAAAAACATTCAAGCAATTTACTGAAACTGAACTTCATGCATTTTTGGGCATACTGATTGCTGCTGGTGTGCACAGAGCCAACAAAGAGAATCTGGAGGAAATGTGGAATGTTGCTGCTCTGCCTCTTATACGTGCAGCCATGTCTCGTGACCGCTTCAAGATGATACTCAGATTTATCAGGTTTGACAACGAAAATACACGTGCAGAACGTGTGCAAACAGATAAAGCTGCACCAATACGGGACATCTGGACAATGCTGAACAGTAATCTGGAGAGAGCCTACAAGCCATATCATTGTATCACCGTCGACGAGCAATTATTTCCATTTAGAGGTCATACTAAATTTACCCAGTATATACCTTCAAAACCAGCTAAATATGGCATAAAGATTTTCTGGGCTTGTGACTCATCAAATGCCTACCCTTTACAAGGTCAGCTCTACACTGGGAAACCAACTGATGGTCCTCGACAAGTAAACATTGGAGAACGAACAGTATTGGACCTAGTGAGCTCGTATAAAGGCTCTGGAAGAAATGTCACCACCGATAACTTCTTTACAACCATGGAACTAGCTAAGGTATTGAACTCCTGGAACATGACACTAGTTGGTACAGTGAGAAAAAACAAAAGGTTCCTACCTAACAACATGCAGCCTGCCAAAGAAAGGCCTGTATACTCGACAAATTTTGCCTACAATCATGATGCAACAGTCTGTTCATATGTACCAAAGAAGAACAAATCAGTCGTGCTTCTATCATCTATGCACATGACGGGAGAAGTTGAAGAGACACTAGCAGCCAAGCCAGAGATAATAAAATACTACAACATAACAAAAGGTGGCGTTGATGTTATGGATAAAATGTTGGGAGAGTACACTGTGAAACGACGAACATCACGTTGGACTTTGGCATTTTTCTACAATATGATTGATGTCAGTGGGTTAGCATCCTACATCATCTACAGAGAACACAATCCAAGCTTCAGGGCAAAGGATCAACGAAGAAAGTTCCTGAAAGATCTCGCAAAACAGCTGTGTATGATTGCAATTGAAGATCGTAGTACAAACAAAATGATAATGAGAAACCATTTTCTTCGAGGTGCAGTAGAAATGGTGCTTGGACGATGCATTGTGGTAGCATCGCAGCCAGCAGCTGGCCCCAAAATACCTCATGGTAGTCGTGGACCCTCCCCTGTTGTTGGTAGTTGCTATGTCTGCAGAGACCTGAGGCGAAAACAACGCAAGACTAGAAAGTCTTGTGTGGTTTGTGTGAAACCCATTTGCGATGAACACTCTGTAGCAAAGCCAACATGCATTACTTGCAAAGAAAATCAATAAAAAAAAGTTTCTTACATTTTCTTTTATAATGTAAATGAACAGTTTTTTACTTGTTTATAATAGTTAAATAGCATTATCATTAAAAAAAAATTTATGCTTTTTCCCTTGCATTATCTTCATTCAAAATATATGAGGTACATTTGTACCTATGCAGCTTGTTATGGATGCAAAAAGATCTCGACCCCTTATCTCGGAAGCGGGTGGAGATATTTTATTGAAATTTGGCCAATATATTCTGGACCAAAAATGTAGAGATGTCACGAAATTTCAGCCCTCTACGTCTTTTCAAAAAAAAGTTATTGCAATTTTAAAACGGAATAGTTACAATTGTACCTATTCAGCCGGATAAGGGTTAAAAAAGTAATTATAATTTCTGTTTTTCTTATGCTAATTAAGTCTTTGACTAGTTGATGGAGCATTTGTTTCACCAGACTACGGGGCCCTCTCTGCATGTAATCACGGCCCTCAATGACGTGCCTGAATAAAGCCACGTGCATGCACAAGGGTTAGGCTGCCTTCACACTAGCAGTATTTGGTCAGTCTTTTACATCACTATTTGGAAGCCAAAACCAGGAGTGGGTGATAAATGCAGAAGTGGTGCATATGTTTCTATTATACTTTTCCTCTCCTGGTTTTGGCTTACAAATACTGATGTAAGATACTGACCAAATACTGCTAGTGTGACAGCAGCCTTACAGAGAGCTGCCGATGATGCCAACTCTTGCAAATCATGTTATCATGCCCACAGAAGCATGATAAAATGCAAACAGGGTCTACTAGTCTGGTGAAATTAGCAACCCCATGGACTAGTCAAATAAATAGCATAAGAAAAACTGACCTTATACTTTTTAAAAAAAATGTAAAAAATGGGCTTAAGTCGCTAACATTACAAAGGACTGGTTAGGCAGGAAATTTAGCAATGCATATATGAATGCTACTGGGGTGAAGTGCATAAGGGATCTGACAGGTTCCATTTAAAACCCTGCTGTTATATTCGGTCAAAAATGACCGTTTCTGAACTTTGATATTTTAAAAAAAATTCATTATGCGGTTCTGAAACTTGTGGTTACTTCTATTTTCTTAATTAGAGGGGTTCTTTCTAAGAGTACCTTTTTTTTTTTGTTTAGTTTTTGCGCCACATTTTTTTTACACTTGTACTGTTCCCGGTCAAAAAGGACCGAATAGCATTTTATGCTATTTCAGCCATTTTTTGAGTAAAACAAATGAGTTGTAATTTCTTTTGAGACTACTTATAGTATCTACTATTGTTTATGAAGTAAATAGTTGCTTTACGTGCAGATTTACACATGCTTTCAGTACAAACCATACACATTGGCTTTCAGTACAGTTCTGTGCAATTTTTTTTCTCTGTATGTTATTTAGCCTGCTTTTTTATTTTCCTTGTGTTGGTTCTCTGTGCTAAGCAGACTTGAAAAGAAAAGCTAATGAGTCATGTCTGTCAAATGTGTTTTCTTCTCTGCTATCTCAGCAGGGGGTGGTGTTTGGTATCTCTTTTGTTATCTTATCAGTAAGTAAGCAGTTCAGTCAGCCATTTCAAATTCAAATGCAAATGAGCTTTATTGGCATTGCCAAAGCATATGGTAAAAATACTGGGGTGAGGAAGGGAGGCATATAGAGGTCCAGGATATATCAGACTCCTTTGTTGAAAAAACAAGCCTGAGCTTCCACAAGGTATTCTCAGCAAAAGAGGTTCCATGTTTTATTTCACTCAAGACAGTGGTTTTTTTAATTATTTTTACTATTTACTATTACTTTTTTTTCAAAATGTTTGCATGCAGTTAAATTTTATACTATAGTTAATTTTAGTTATAGTTACAGTTATAGTTGTTGTAGTAGTAGTTGTTATAGTTAGTTAGTTAGTTAAGCTCAAATTTGTAATTTCTGTGCAGAATTCAATAAGCCCTTGTAACCTTTATAAACACAAAATAAATAAAAAAAATTGAGTTTTTTACGTATTTTTTTATAATGACCAACCATGTTCACATGCAGTATAATAATGCAACAGGTATTGAAAAATTTTTTTTTTGAAGTAGCTAAAACAGCATTTTAATAGGTCTGGTCAAAAATGACCGGACCAGTACAAGTGTATGGTGGAAACGAATAGAACAGCAAGGTATTAACCAGGGTTAAAAGTAATAAAGACCATGGTGATCATGGCCTATGCCTGTGAAACAAAATAGGGGGGGGGGGTGATGTCTGTATTATGAAACAGTGAACCTATTTTATAAGCGTTAAGTAATACATTGATCAGTGTCAATTTTTTCAAATTTACATTTATAATACAATGTTATTGGGTCCCATGATGAGACTTTTGGTTACATTTTTATTCATCAGCTTTGGATCAGGAGCCTTTTTCATCTAGCTGTGAAACTATGCCATTGTGGAACATTAATATGCACTGTTTTACTTATTTAGACAGCACTGAACATGTATATTTGATTCTGAAAGGCCTGTTTTGACTACTTTCAGATTATTTGTGTAGAAAAGATCAACTCTCTGCTGTGTAAAATATAGAATTTGTGATGGTATAAATAATGCATGCAGCATCCTCATGGGACCCCAGTGTAGCTTACATTAAACTGACTTCTAAATCCACATTATTCACTGTTACATTAATATTATTAAAAAAAGATTCAATCTTTGTCCATATAGTTTACATGTCCCTCCAATAAGCGAATAATAGGGTGATGATTTTGTGACATACCATTAATACATTATTTTTATATATTTCATAATCATTATGATAATCAATACATTTTTTATTTATTTTTTCCATTTGTGCTCGGACATCATCTCCGCTTCAAATAATGTTTTTTCTTTCTATTGAATTACGTTTGTAATGAAAAAAAGCAGATAATTAGACTGTTTAATCCAGTCCCCTTTGGCATTGTTTGACCAGAAACCTCTGTGTTGCTATGGTCATTATGGTTTTCTTGTTTTTTTCTTTAACATAATTACTTTGATTAACTCTAGTTTCTTTGCTTTAAATTGTATGCAATTATATTGTAAAATTCAAAGGGTGAGTTACAGGGAGTGTTAATTTAGCATCAATTTTCTGAAGTCTGTTTTCAAAATTTTAATTGTGCTGCTTGCATTTTTTAAGAGGGATCTATATAATAAACTAGCTGAAGAGCCCGGCGTTGCCTGGGCATAGTAAATATCTGTGGTTAGTTATAGCACGTCACTTCTCTTATTTTCCCATTACGCCTCTCATTTTCCCAATCACATCTTTAATTTTCCCCCTCACATCTCTCATTTTCTCCCACACACCTCTCATTTTCTCCCTCACTCCTCTCATTCCCGCCTAACACTTGTCATTTCGACCTCACATCTGTCATTTTCCGATCACTACACTATTTTCCCTCACTCCTCTCATTTTGCACTCACACCTTTTCATTTTCACCTCACACCTCTCATTTTCACCTCAGTATATACATGTTTGTCATCTCCCTTATATATAGTATACACCTGTATGTCATCTCCTGTATATAGTATATACCTGTATGTCATCTCCCCTGTATATAGTATATACCTGCTGTGTGTCATCTCCCCTGTATATAGTATATACCTGTATGTCATCTCCTCCTATATATAGTATATACCTGTATGTCATCTCCTCCTATATATAGTATATACCTGTATGTCATCTCCTCCTATATATAGTATATACCTGTATGTCATCTCCTTCTATATATAGTATATACCTGTATGTCATCTCCTCCTGTATATAGTATATACCTGTGTGTCATCTCCCCTGTATATAGTATATATCTGTGTGTCATCTCCTCCTGTATATAGTATATACCTGTATGTCATCTTCTATATATAGCACATACCTGTATGTCATCTCCTCCTGTATATAGTATATACCATTAGGTAATCTGCTCCTGTATATAGTATATACCTGTGTGTCATCTCCTCCTGTATATAGTATATACCTGTATGTCATCTTCTATATATAGCATATACCTGTATGTCATCTCCTCCTGTATATAGTATATACCTGTAGGTAATCTGCTCCTGTATATAGTATATATCTGTGTGTCATCTCCCCTGTATATAGTATATACCTGTGTGATCTCCTGTATTAGACCTCGTTAACACGTTATTTGCTCAGTATTTTTACCTCAGTATTTGTAAGATAAATTGGCAGCCTGATAAATCCCTAGCCAACAGGAAGCCCTCCCCCTGGCAGTATATATTAGCTCACACATACACATAATAGACAGGTCATGTGACTGACAGCTGCCGTATTTCCTATATGGTACATTTGTTGCTCTTGTAGTTTGTCTGCTTATTAATCAGAATTTTATTTTTGAAGGCTAATACCAGACTTGTGTGTGTTTTAGGGCGAGTTTCGTTTGTCAAGTTGTGTGTGTTGAGTTGTGTGTGGCGACATGCATGTAGCGACTTTTGTGAGATGAGTTTTGTGTGGCAACATGCGTGTAGCAACTTTTTGTGTGTCGAGTTGCATGTGACAGGTTAGTGTAGCAAGTTGTGTGCAGCAAGTTTTGCGCATGGCGAGTTTTGCGCGTGGTGAGTTTTATGTCTGGTGCCTTTTGAGTATGTGCAAGTTTTGTGTGAGGCAACTTTTGCATGTGTTGCAAATTTTGTGCATATGGCAATTTTTCCGCATGTGCAAGTTTTGCGTGTGGCGAGTTTTCCATGAGGTGAGTTTTGCACTTGTGGCGAGTTTTGCGTGAGCCTAGTTTTTGCATGTGGCGAGTTTTGCTCGTGGTGAGTTTTGAGCGGCGA
Organism: Ranitomeya imitator; assembly: GCF_032444005.1. Taxonomy (NCBI): domain Eukaryota; kingdom Metazoa; phylum Chordata; class Amphibia; order Anura; family Dendrobatidae; genus Ranitomeya; species Ranitomeya imitator. Next base: position 704,642,185 of record NC_091283.1, read on the forward strand.
CTTTTGTGTTTCGACTTTTATGTGGCGAGGTTGGCGTATGTGTGGTGAAATGTGTGCTGAGGGTGGTATATGTGTTCAAGCACGTGGTAGTGTGTGGCGCATTTTGTGTGTGTGTTCATATCCCCGTGTGGTGAGTATCCCATGTCGGGGTCCTACCTTAGCAACTGTACGGTATATACTCTTTGGCGCCATCGCTCTCACTCTTTAAGTCCCACTTGTTCACATCTGGCAGCTGTCAATTTGCCTCCAACACTTTTCCTTTCACTTTTCCCTATTATGTAGATAGGGGAAAAATAGTTTTGTGAATTGGAAAGCGCGGAGTTAAAATTTCACCTCACAACATAGCCTATGACGCTCTCAGGGTCCAGACGTGTGACTGTGCAAAATTTTGTTTCTGTAGCTGCGAAGCCTCCAACACTTTTCCTTTCACTTTTTTCCCCATTATGTAGATAGGGGCAAAATTGTTTGGTGAATTGGAAAGCGCGGGGTTAAAATTTCACCTCACAACGTAGCCTATGACGCTCTCAGGGTCCAAACGTGTGGCTGTGCAAAATTTTGTTTCTGTAGCTGCGACGCCTCAAACACTTTTCCTTTCACTTTTTTCCCCATTATGTAGATAGGAGCAAAATTGTTTGGTGAATTGGAAAGCGCGGGGTTAAAATTTCACCTCACAACGTAGCCTATGACGCTCTCAGGGTCCAGATGTGTGACTGTGCAAAATTTTGTTGCTGTAGCTGCGACGCTTCCAACACTTTTCCTTTCACTTTTTTCCCCATTATGTAGATAGGGGCAAAATTGTTTGGTGAATTGGAACGCGCGGGGTTAAAATTTCACCTCACAACGTAGCCTATGACGCTCTCGGGGTCCAGACGTGTGACTGTGCAAAATTTTGTGGCTGTAGCTGCGACGGTGCAGATGCCAATCCCGGACATACACACATACACACACACACACACACACATTCAGCTTTATATAGTAGACTAGCTGAAGAGCTCGGCGTTGCCTGGGCATAGTAAATATCTGTGGTTAGTTATAGCACCTCACTTCTCTTATTTTCCCATCACGCCTCTCATTTTCCCAATCACATCTTTCATTTTCCCCCTCACATCTCTCATTTTCTCCCTCACACCTCTCATTTTCTCCCTCACTCCTCTCATTCCCCCCTAACACTTGTCATTTCAACCTCACATCTGTCATTTTCTGATCACTCTACTATTTTTCCTCACTTCTCTCATTTTGCACTCACACCTTTTCATTTTCACCTCACACCTCTCATTTTCACCTAATCACCTCAGTATATACATGTTTGTCATCTCCCTTATATATAGTATACATCTGTATGTCATCTCCTGTATATAGTATATACCTGTATGTCATCTCCCCTGTATATAGTATATACCAGCTGTGTGTCATCTCCCCTATATATAGTATATACCTGAATGTCATCTCCTTCTATATATAGTATATACCTGTATGTCATCTCCTCCTGTATATAGTATATACCTGTGTGTCATCTCCCTTGTATATAGTATGTATCTGAGTGTCATCTCCTCCTGCATATAGTACATACCTGCATGTCATCTTCTATATATAGCATATACCTGTATGTCATCTCCTCCTGTATATAGTATATACCTGTGTGTCATCTCCCCTGTATACAGTATATATCTGAGTGTCATCTCCTCCTGCATATAGTATATACCTGCATGTCATCTTCTATATATAGCATATACCTGTATGTCATCTCCTCCTGTATATTGTATATACCTATATGTCATCTCCTCCTCTATATAGTATATACCTGTGTGTCATCTCTCCTGTATATAGTATATATCTGTGTGTCATCTCCCCTGTATATAGTATATACCTGTGTGTCATCTCCTGTATTAGACCTCGTTCACACGTTATATGCTCAGTATTTTTACCTCAGTATTTGTAAGCTAAATTGGCAGCCTGATAAATCCCCAGCCAACAGGAAGCCCTCCCCCTGGCAGTATATATTAGCTCACACATACACATAATAGACAGGTCATGTGACTGACAGCTGCCGTATTTCCTATATGGTGCAATTGTTGTAGTTTGTCTGCTTATTAATCAGATTTTTATTTTTGAAGGATAATATCAGACTTGTGTGTGTTTTAGGGCGAGTTTTGTTTGTCAAGTTGTGTGTGTTGAGTTGCGTGTGGCGACATGCATGTAGCGACTTTTGTGAGATGAGTTTTGTGTAGCAACATGCGTGTAGCAACTTTTTGTGTGTCGAGTTACATGTGACAGGTTAGTGTAGCAAGTTGTGTGCAGCAAGTTTTGCGCATGGCGAGTTTTGCGCGTTGCGAGTATTATGTGTGGTGCCTTTTGAGTATGTGCAAGTTTTGTGTGAGGCAACTTTTGCATGTGTTGCAACTTTTGTGCATGTGGCAATTTTTCCGCGTGTGCAAGTTTTGCGTGTGGCGAGTTTTTCATGAGGAGAATATTGCACTTGTGGCGAGTTTTGCAAGAGCCTAGTTTTTGCATGTGGCGAGTTCTGCGCGTGGCGAGTTTTGAGTGTCGACTTTTGTGTTTTGACTTTTATGTGGCGAGGTTGGTGTATTTGTGGTGAAATGTGTGCTGAGGGTAATATGTGTTCAAGCACGTGGTAGTGTGTGGCGCATTTTGTGTGTGTTCATATCCCCGTGTGGTGAGTATCCCATGTCGAGGCCCCACCGTAGCAACTGTACGGTATATACTCTTTGGCGCCATCGCTCTCATTCTTTAAGTCCCCCTTGTTCACATCTGGCAGCTGTCAATTTGCCTCCTACACTTTTCCTTTCATTTTTTCCCATTATGTAGATAGGGGCAAAATTGTTTGGTGAATTGGAAAGCGCGGGGTTAAAATTTCACCTCACAACATAGCCTATTACGCTCTCGGGGTCCAGACGTGTGACTGTGCAAAATTTTGTTGCTGTAGCTGCGACGCTTCCAACACTTTTCCTTTCACTTTTTTCCCCATTATGTAGATAGGGGCAAAATTGTTTGGTGAATTGGAACGAGCGGGGTTAAAATTTCACCTCACAACGTAGCCTATGACGCTCTCGGGGTCCAGACGTGTGACTGTGCAAAATTTTGTTTCTGTAGCTGCGACGCTTCCAACACTTTTCCTTTCACTTTTTTCCCCATTATGTAGATAGGGGCAAAATTGTTTGGTGAATTGGAACGCGCGGGGTTAAAATTTCGCCTCACAATATAGCCTATGACGCTCTCGGGGTCCAGACGTGTGACTGTGCAAAATTTTGTGGCTGTAGCTGCGACGGTGCAGATGCCAATCCCGGACATACACACACACATACACACACACACACACACACACACACACACACACACACACACACACACACACACACACACACACACACACACACACACACACACACACATACACACATTCAGCTTTATATAGTAGATGTGGAAATAACTGAAAAAATACTAAAAACATTGAATGCAATACTATATAAACAGTATGATGGAAAAATGCATTTTAAAAAATGTAGATTTTTCTGTATACAAAATTTTAAAAAAATATCATCAGATTCTCAGAATCAGAAAACTAAGAATCAAACAATAATCAAAAGGTATTTCATGTTAATTAATTCAAACCTCAAATAATAAAAAAAAAATCTTCTCAATCCTCATCTTAAGAATCCTTCTGGAATATCAACATTCTAAACTCCACAGTTATTGCTTCAGATATTTTTCTAAACTATTCTTACGTTGTTCAGATTGTTCTCCACTTTAAAAAAACCAGATGAGCTTCAGCCCGGTCTTATAAACTAAATTTGCAGATCAACTGCATGAGTATAGTAACTCACAGCTCTTAGGCCGGCGTCATACTAGCGAGTTTTACGGATGTATGAGCGCAGAAAATACGTCTAGAAAATACGCTTTGCACACGGCCCAATGATTCTCTATGGGGCAGCTCCTATCTGCCGTATATTACGCATCCGTAATATACGGTATGTTACGGGCGTAGAAAATCGCAGCATGCTGCATTTGTTAGCATATTGCGCAAAAAATACTCCAATGAAAGTCTATGGGGCGAGAAAATTACAGATTACACACGGACCAAGCGTGTGACTTTGCGAGAAATACGCAGCGGTTTTCTATAGAAAAGCTTGCAATTCAGCACGGTGTACAGTAAAATCACACTGACAGAATAAAATAGAAGAGAAGAGGTAGAATTAGGCTGGCCTCACACTAGCATGTTTTACGGACGTAAGAGAGGTGCTGAAAATACGGATTGCATACGGTACAATGCTTCTCTATGCCCCAGCTCCTATCAGCCGTATTTTACTGATCCCTATTATACGGTGTTCTACGGCCATAGAAATTCGCAGCATGATGCGTTTGTCACCGTATTGCGCAAAAAATACGCCAATGAAAGTCTATGGGGGCCAGGAAAATACGGATTACACACGGACCAGCAGTGTGACTTGCGAGAAATACGCAGCGGTGTTCTATAGAAAAGCCGGCAATTCAGTGCGGTGTACAGTAAAATCACACTGACAGGTTAGAATAGAATAGCTAAGATATATGTCTACACATAGTATAGGGGTATATATATATATATATATATATATATATATATATGTCAGTGAAATACAAATATGTATATATATTAATATTTCATACAGCGCTAGATAGCTTAAAGGGAACCTGTCACCCCGAAAATCGCGGGTGAGGTAATCCCACCGGCATCAGGGGCTTATCTGCATCATTCTGTAATGCTGTAGATAAGCCCCCGATGTTACCTGAAAAAGGAGAAAAAGACATTAGATTATACTCACCCAGGGGCGGTCCCGCTGCTGGTCAGGTCGGATGGGCGTCTCCGCTCCGCTCCGGCGCCTCCTATCTTCTTTCCATGACGTCCTCTTCTAATCTTCAGCCACGGCTCCGGCGCAGGCGTACTTTGCTCTGCCCTCTTGAGGGCAGAGGATAGTACTGCAGTGCGCAGGCGCCGGAAAGGTCAGAGGCCCGGCGCCTGCGCACTGCAGTACTTTGTCTGCCCTCAACAGGGCAGAGCAAAGTACGCCTGCGCCGGAGCTGTGGCTGAAGATCAGAAGAGGACGTCATGGAAAGAAGATAGGAGGCGCCGGAGCGGACCGGAGACGCCCATCCGACCTGACCAGCAGCGGGACCGCCCCTGGGTGAGTATAATCTAACGTCTTTTTCTCCTTTTTCAGGTAACATCGGGGGCTTATCTACAGCATTACAGAATGCTGCAGATAAGCCCCTGATGCCGGTGGGATTACCTCACCCGTGATTTTTGGGGTGACAGGTTCCCTTTAAAAGCCGGTAATTCAATTGCCGGCTTTTCCTATCTCCTTTCCAAACCCGACATGATATGAGACATGGTTTACATACAGTAAACCATCTCATATCCCTTTTTTTTTGCATATTCCACACTACTAATGTTAGTAGTGTGTATGTGCAAAATTTGGGTGCTCTAGCTATTAATTTAAAGGGTTAAATCACGGAAAAAATTGGCGTGGGCTCCCGCGCAATTTTCTCCGCCAAAATGGTAAAGCCAGTGACTGAGGGCAGATATTAATAGCCTGGAGAGGGTCCATGGTTATTGGCCCCCCCTGGCTAAAAACATCTGCCCCCAGCCACCCCAGAAAAGGCACATCTGGAAGATGCGCCTATTCTGGCACTTGGCCACTCTCTTCCCATTCCTGTGTAGCGGTGAGATATGGGGTAATGAAGGGTTAATGTCACCTTGCTATTGTAAGGTGACATTAAGCCAGATTAATAATGGAGAGGCGTCAATTATGACACCTATCCATTAATAATCCAATAGTATGAAATGGTTAATAAACACACACACATTATTACAAAGTATTTTAAAGAAATAAATACGCAGGTTTTTGTAATATTTTATTATACTGGTAATCCACCTGAAGACCCTCGTTCTGTAAAAAAGGTAAAACAAAAAAACAACAATATCCCATACCTTCCGTCGTTCTGTCACGTCCAACGATGTAAATCCATCTGAAGGGGTTAACTAATTTTACAAGCAGGAGCTCTGCTAATGCAGCTGTGCTCCTGCCAGTAAAACCCCAGCGAATGAATGGAATGTAGGTCAATGACCTGTAATTACCTTCAGTTGCGGTGATGCGCCCTCTGCTGGATGTCCTCATATGAACTCGAGCCTGGGAACTTTTCAGAATATTTTCCCAGATGGATTTTTTCAGATGGATTTAAAGCGTGGGACAAGACTGTAACGACGGAAAGTAAGAGATATTGTTGTTTGTTTTTTTAACTTTGTTTCAGGTGACAAGGGTCTTTAGGTGGATTAAGAGTATAATAAAGTATTAAAACACCCTGTGTATCTATTTCATTAAAATACTTTTTAATAATGTGTGTGTGTTTTATTAACCATTTCGTACTATTGGATTAATAATGGATAGGTTTCATAATTGACGCCTCTCCATTATTAACCTGGATTTATGTCACCTTACAATAGCAAGGTGACATTAACCCTTCATTACCCCATATCCCACCATTACAGGGGAGTGGGAAGGGAGAGGCTAAGTGCCAGAATAGGTGCATCTTACAGATGTGCCTTTTCTGGGGTGGCTGGGGGCAGATGTTTTTAGCCAGGGGGTCCTATAACCATGGTCCCTTCTCTTGGCTATTAATATCTGCCTTCAGTCACTGGCTTTCCCACTCTGGCGGAGAAAATTGCACGGGAGACAACGCCAATTTTTTCCGGGATTTAACCCTTTAATTTAATAGCTAGAGACCCCAAATTTGACGCAAAGACACTTCTTACATTACTAAAGAGGAATATGTAATAAAAGATGGGATATGAGATGGTTTACTGTATGTAAACCATGTCTCATATCCTGTCGGGTTTGTGAAGGAGATAGCAAAAGCAAAATTGAATTACCGGCTTTTTCTGCTATCTAGCACTGAATTAAATATAAATATGTATATAAATATATATATGTGTGTCCCACTGACATATATATATATATATATATATATATATATATATATATATATATAGACTGTATATATGTTTTTAAGAATATTTGAGCCGATGGATCCATGATAAGTCCATTTTGCAAGCCTGCGAGAAAAAAAATTGCTGTACGGAAGCCATACGGATGACACACGGATAAATTTGTGTGTAAAAATCGCATCTTCACATTGAATACGGAACAGTGTTTTGGGACAATTACTGCGTATTACAGCCGTAAACAACGGATCGTATTTACTTACGCCTAGTGTGGTGCCGGCCTTAGAAATAATTGTATTATGACAATCTTTGCATCTAAATACACTGCTGATCACTTAGTTACATAGTTAAAGGGCCACTGTCACTCCCTCCAGCCGTTATACACTAAAAGAGCCACCTTGTGCAGCAGTAATGCTGCATTCTAACAAGATGGCTCTTTTAGTTTTTGTTTCTGTTATTCCCACAATAAATGTATTTATAATTCTGCTGAAATACCTATCTTTGTCCATGGAGGCAGGACTGAAGCCTCCTCTTAGAATCGCCCAACTGCCGTCAGTCATCTCTTGTGTAGATTTTCACAGCACTGTTATTGTGTGAATTCTGGCGCCTGCGCTCTGCTCTTCTGCCTTGCATTTGCCGTCCTAGCGCTGGTGCCGGGTTACGTTCTGCGCCTGTGCGGGCAGTGCGGTCACCCTGTTACTGAATCCCCGCCCCGCACTGTGTTATGCATTATGCATATATGCATTATACATTTATTGTGGGAATAACAGAAACAAAAACTAAAAGAGCCACCTTGTTAGAATGCAGCATTACTGCTGCACAAGGTGGCTCTTTTAGTTTATAACGGCTGGAGGGGGGTGACAGTGGCCCTTTAAGTAGGTTGAATAAAGACCTAGGTCCATCAAGTTTAACCTTTCTCCACCAATTATACATTTTGTCAGTAATTTAGCTATAACCCACAATGTTATTTATATCAAGGAAATCTTCCAGCCCCCTTTTTTTGTAAATCTTTATTTTTGAAGAAATACAGGAAAAGCATAAACACGTCAATTTGACAATCACAGTGCAAATGTGACATGGCATCCGTTCTCAATTCCAGCCAATAATGTGTTGAAAAAGTAAAACAGTGCTCCTTCCCTTCTGAGCTCCCCCGTACGACATAACAGGGGTTTACCTCAAAATATGGGGTATCAGCATGCTCAAGACAAATTGGACAACAGCTTTTGTGGTCCAATTTCTCTTGTTACCCTTGGGAAAATTAAAAAAAAAATTAGGGCTAAAAAACATTCTTGTGGGAAGAAATTTTTTTTTTTATTTTCGCGACTCTGCATTATAACTGTAGTGAAACTCTTGGGAGTTCAAAATTCTCACAACATATCTAGATAATTTCCATGGGGGGTCTAGTTTCCAATATGGGGTTACTTGTGGGGGGTTTCTACTGTTTACATCAGGGGCTCTGCAAACGCAGCGTGACGCACGCAGACCATTCCATCTAAGTCTGCATTCCAATCGGCGCTCCTTCCCTTCCGAGCTCTGCCATGCACCCAAACGATGGTGCCCCCCCCACATATTGGGTATCATTGTACTCAGGACAAATTGACCAACAACTTTTGGGGTCAAATTTCTCCTGTTACCCATGGAACAATACAAAACTGGAGGCTAAAAATAATTTTTGTGAAAAAAATGATTTTTTATTTTCAGGGCTCTGCGTTATAAACTGTTGGGAAACACTTGGGTGTTCAAAGTTCTCACAACACATCTAGATAACTTCCTTGGGGGGTCTAGTTTCCAATATGGGGTCACTTGTGGGGGGTTTCTACTGTTTTGGTACATCAGGGACTCTGCAAACGCAACGTGATGCCCGCAGACCATTCCATCTACAGTAAGTCTGCATTCCAAACGGTGCTCCTTCCCTTCCGAGCTCTGCCATGCACCCAAACAATGGTTCACCCCAAATATGGGATATCAGCGTACTCAAGACAAATTGGAAAACAACTTTTGTGGTCCAATTTCTCCTTTTACCCTTGGGAAAATACAAAACTGGGGGCTAAAATATCCCTTTTGTGGAAAAAAAAGATTTTTTATTTTCACTGCCCTGCGTTATAAACTGTAGTGAAACACTTGCAGGTTCAAAGTTCTCACAACGCATCTAGATAAGTTCCTTAGGGGGTCTACTTTCCAAAATGGTGTCACTTGTGGGATTTCCACTGTTTAGGCACATCAGGGGCTCTCTAAACGTGACATGGCATCCTATCTCAATTTCAGTCAATTTTGCAATGAAAAGTCAAATGGCACTTCTTCCCTTCCGAGCTCTGACATGCGCTCAAATAGTAGTTTACTCCCAAATATGGGGTATCAGCATACTCAGAACAAATTGCACAACAACTTTTGGTGTCCAATTTCTCCTGTTACCCTTGGGAAAATAAAAAATTGGGGGTTAAAAAATCATTTTTGTGAAAAAATATGATTTTTTATTTTTATGGCTCTACATTATAAACTTCTGTGAAGCACTTGGTGGTCCAAAGTGCTCACCACACATCTAGATAAGTTCCTTAGTGGGTCTACTTTCCAACGTGGTGTCATTTGTGGGGGGTTTCTACTGTTTAGGCACATTAGGGGCTCTCCAAACGCGACATGGCGTCATATCTCAATTCCAGCCAATTTTGAATTGGAAAGTCAAATGACGCTCCTTCATTTCCAAGCTCTGCCATGCACCCAAACAGTGGTTCCCTCCACACATGTGGTATTTGCGTACTCAGGACAAATTGTATAAAAACTTTTGGGGTCCAATTTCTCCTGTTACCCTTGGTAAAATAAACAAATTGGATCTGAATTAAATTTTTTGTGAAAAAAAGTTAAATGTTGTTTTTTTTTTGAACATTCCGAAAATTCCTGTGAAACACCTGAAGGGTTAATAAACCTCTTGAATGTGGTTTTGAGCACCTTGAGGGGTGCAGTTTTTAGAATGGTGTCTCACTTGTGTATTTTCTATCATATAGACCCCTCAAAGTGACTTCAAATGTGATGTGGTCCCTAAAAAAAAATGGTGTTGTAAAAATGAGAAATTGCTGGTCAAGTTTAACCCTTATAACTCCCTAAGAAAAACAAATTGGTTCTAAAATTGTGCTGATGTAAAGTAGACATGTGGGAAATGTTGCTTATTAAATATTTTGTGTGACATATCTCTGTGATTTAAGGGCATGAAAATGTAAAGTTTGAAAATTGCAAAATTTTCAAACTTTTCGCCAAATTTCAATTTTTTTCACAAATAAACACAAATAATGCCAAGGAAATTTAACCACTAACATGAAGTAAAATATGTCACAAGAAAACAGTGTCAGAATCTCTATGATCCATGCAAGCATTCTAGAGATATAACCTCATAATGGGTCAGTGGTCAGAATTGTAAAAATCGGCCCCGTCATTAACATGCAAACCACCCTTAGGGGTTAAGGGTTAATTTTTGCCAGAGCTGTAGGTTGTCAGATTTCCAGCCTATATACTCAGCAATTCAAATCTGAGCAGTTTGCTCTAAATTACTCTGACTAGTACATATATCCACCATCTAGCGTAGCCAGCGTCTAAATCTGGTAAAACTTAACCTTTAATTTATATAATAAAAAGACAATAAACAGACAAAAAATTATAAAGTGCTCAAAAATACCAGTGCATGTAATAAAATGGTACAATCTCACCCAATTGTTGACTCCTGATTTTCCACCATTCATAAAGGATCAGGACAGGTGAACTTGAAGTAACGAGAGGAAAAAAATATGGGGGGGTCTCGGGGTCGGACTTCCCGGTCATGCCCTCTGCAAAAAGACTCCCGCCCTGACAAAGGCAGTACCCAAGTATAGATCTACTACACGGTGCCCATGACAAGTATAGCCTCTCTGAGTAATGTGTCTCCCACCCATATTTTTTTCCTCTTACCGCTCACGTGACCGTGACGTCATCGAAGGTCCTTCACTCTCTGCATTCTTAGGAACGAAGGCAGACGCTTGCAGCGGTGACAGCCAGGGTTCATCGGAGGGGTGAGTATATCCATATTTTTTATTTTTATTCTTTATTTTTTACATGAATATGGATCCCAGGGCCTGAAGGAGAGTTTCCTCTCCTCCAGACCCTGGGAACCATATGCACCGCACACACCGAAGATGACTGGGAACCTATAGGAACTTCCGATTACGATTTCCGATATCGCAAAAATATCGGAACTTGGTATTGGAATTCCGATACAGCAAATATCGGCCGATACCCGATATTTGCAGTATCGAAATGCTCAACACTAGTGGTCACGCATGCACACAAAACTCCTCGCTGGAGATGCCAGCATTCTAGGGGCTTATTTCAGCCAGGTCCCTGAATACATACGAACACAATCTCCTCGCCGGAGGTGCCAGCATTCTAGGGGCTTATTTCAGCCGGGTCCCTGAACACACTCTTACGTGACCACACTGGCACAAAGCACAAAACATAGAACAATACTAGCGCATGGCCGTGCGGCCATGCGAGCCTTAAATAGTTGCAGCACGTACAGGATGTTCCTAGAAGGACCAATGAGAGGCTGCCACAGAGCGTGAGCACCTACAGGGCCTTCCTGAAGGACCAATGGCCATAGCTGCAGTATCTGATCATGTGACCCTCGATCTCCACTGAGAGATCTTACTCTGGGCATGCTCAGAATGAGAAAAGCACGACTTAGTCCCAGAAGCATCTGCTCGCCACTGCCCAGCACTGACTCCAATGGCAGAAGCAGGAAAAGCAGCAGTAACTCTTAGTACAGAGTCAGACTGAGCGAGACGCTGGGACCGACGTCTCCGCTGAGTAGGCTCCACTGCGGCAAGAGAAGAATGGGAGACCGCAGCAGAGATGGCCCGAGATTCCCCCTGTGCAGAAGCAGGAACTCGACCCCTAACAGTACCTATATGTCATCTCCCCTGTATATAGTATATACCAGTGTGTCATCTCCTCCTGTATATAGTATATACCTGTGTGTCATCTTCTCCTATATATAGTATATACCTGTGTGTCATCTCCTCCTGTATATAGTATATACCTGTGTGTCATCTCTCCTGTATATAGTATATATCTGTGTGTCAACTCCCCTGTATATAGTATATATCTGTATGTCATCTCCTCCTGTATTAGGCCGCATTCACACTTTTTACCTCAGTATTTGTAAGCTAAATTGGCAGCCTGATAAATCCCCAGCCAACAGGAAGCCCTCCCCCCTGGCAGTATATATTAGCTCACACATACACATAATAGACAGGTCATGTGACTGACAGCTGCCGTATTTCTCGTATGGTACATTTGTTGCTTTTGTAGTTTGTCTGCTTATTAATCAGATTTTTATTTTTTTGAAGGATAATACCAGACTTGTGTGTGTTTTAGGGCGAGTTTCATGTGTCAAGTTGAGTGTGTCGAGTTGCATGTGGAAACATGCATGTAGCAACTTTTGTGAGATGAGTTTTGTGTGGTGACATGCGTGTAGTAACTTTTTGTGTGTCGAGTTGCATGTGACAGGTTAGTGTAGCAAGTTGTGTGCAGCAAGTTTTGCGCATGGCGAGGTTTGCGCGTGGTGAGTTTTATGTGTGGTGCGTTTTGAGTATGTGCAAGTTTTATGTGAGGCAACTTTTGCATGTGTTGCAACTTTTGTGCATGTGGCAATTTTTCCGCTTATGCAAGTTTTGCGTGTGGTGAGTTTTCCATGAGGTGAGTTTTGCACATGTGGCGAGTTTTGTGTGAGCCTAGTTTTGCATGTGGCGAGTTATGCCCGTGGCGAGTGTTGAGCCGTGACTTTTGTGTTTCGACTTTTATGTGGCGAGGTTGGTGTATGTGTGGTGAAATGTGTGCTGAGGGTGGTATATGGGTTCAAGCACGTGGTAGTGTGTGGCGCATTTTGTGTGTGTGTTCATATCCCCGTGTGTGGTGAGTATCCCATGCCGGGGCCCCACCTTAGCAACTGTACGGTATATACTCTTTGGCGCCATAGCTCTCACTCTTTAAGTCCCCCTTGTTCACATCTGGCAGCTGTCAATTTGCCTCCAACACTTTTCCTTTCACTTTTTCCCCCTTATGTAGGGGCAAAATTGTTGTTGTTAAACATAGCCTATGACGTTCTCAGGGTCCAGACGTGTGACTGTACAAAATTTTGTGGCTGTAGCTGCGACGGTGCAGATGCCAATCCCGGACATACACACATACACACATACACACACACATTCAGTATTATATATTAGATTTACTAAGGAAATTGATAACACTTTCAATACTTATTTCACTATCTGTAATTTAGAAGAAATTAGTCATTTGATTTTTAAACATTGTGCACACCGAATAAGAAAATATACGCTTACTTAGGTAATTCTACTTTTATACTTACAAAATTTCCTTTTATCTAAATGTAAAATTATTATGTGCAATTATATTACAGTGCAATATATGAGAAAATATGACCCCAATAAAGAAACAAGGCTTCATTGTTGAATGTAGCAATGTGCTCAAAATAGCTCAACAGTACTTTTAATTTACTGTATATTCCTGCCGTAAAGCTCATTCCCTGAGGAAGTCTCTGCTTTCAGTGAGCCATAAACATGTTCTACAGCACAAAGTCTCATACAAAGTCTTAGAGAGATTTTCTTTGGTGCTATGATTCTTCTCTGTTGTCAGAAGCTTTTTATTATTCAAAGCATTTGTGTGGAACGTAATCTGGAAGGGATTTTCCCCCGTCGTTTCCATTTCTCTCACCACCATAAAAGATTTCATTTACTTTAATCTGATTAGTACAGATCGAGTCTAGCATTAAATATTTCATTTGTGCCATATAAACATAAAATATTTATAGCCCTGAATACGTTCTAAGTATTACTATATATAGATGGCTTGATCAAGAAATCATTCATTGAAAATATAGATTAAAACTTATGGCTTAGTATAGTTTGGTCAATTTTAATAAATGTGTTTAGGGCCTCATAGGACCTCATTATTGGACATTTTATTGATTAGAACTTTAGTGGGATATAGAGAACTGCATAATGTAAAAACAAAAAAGTTACAAACAGCCAAGTAAGGAAAGACTATGTTAATTGTGAAGACTTCTTGCATTAACTCTTATTATATCACTTTCGTTATTTGAAAATTCATTTTTATTTGTGAATTTGTCAGATCCACACCTTGAAGTTACTCTGCAATGAAGAAAAAAATATAAAGACAAGAACAGATCTATATTCTAAGAGAAAAATGGGAAAATCATCCAATCCAGGTGAACTAAAATAGAAAAGCTTTATTTCGCCATGATGCTATATTCTGTCAATTTGAATTCACAAAAATATGGATTCATAATATGAACAGAAAAAATTAACATTTGTACACTCAATTGACAAGTCTGGAGAGAATATGGGCCCATAATCTATGTTCCACACAGAGTCAGGTACTATCGAGAACCCGAGGCTGCTCCTAGAGGCTAAATATCACGCACCCTGCACGGTACTTATAGACAGGTCCATCTGGGTGTCCTGAGCTGGGGTGAAAGTATACTGGACACACAATCAGGGATCTAGGAGGAGTGATATAGCTGAGGTAAAGAGAAGTATTTCAGATGAACAGGACCTTAGATATGTAACTGCAAGGGGAGTGTCTGGGGGAGGAGCCAAAACCCAAAGTCCCATAGAGCTATACACTGATGGGTCATAGCGTCCTCCAGAAAATCAGGTGGAGGGTGAAGCACCAAGGCATCTATCAGACATTCAGACAGGCCTTTACAGAACAAGTCCAGGAGGCCAACATCATCCCAAGAGACCTCAGCAGCCCAGCGTCTGAACTCTGAGCAAAACCACTCAGCTGAGTGCCTCCCCTGACACACACTCATCACCATGACCTCAGCCAGATGCACTCGATCAGGCTCATCGTAGATATGTCTTAGGGCCACAAAAAATGCATCCACAGTCATTCTCTCAGGGGCCATGGTTGGAAGGGAAAAAGCACAAGCCTGAGGAGCTCCCCTTAATAGAGACATAATGACCTACACCCTCGAAATCCCATCCCCAGAAGAGTGTGGTCTTAATGAGAAAAAGAGCTTACAGCCCTCCTTAAAAATTTTAAATTAATTTTTATCTCTGGAAAAGGTATCTGGCAATTTAACCGGGGGTTCAGGGGAAACTAATGTAATATCTCGAGCCCCTGCGCCGTGAACACCGGACGACAAAGCCCCCTGCACATTGTCAGCTATCTGTTGCTGAGACTGAGCCAGAGCTTGTTGTTCTCCATTAAGTTTCTGAAATATCTGAATCAGGTTCTTTACCTGTGCAGAAAGAGCGTGAATAGGATCCATCACAATGAAATAGCTACAGTATAGGGACCCACACACACAGGAAAAAGTAGCGGTCAGTTATAACATCATGCACCCTACACATTGCTTACAGACAGGTCCGTGCGGGTGTCCTGAGCTGGGGTGAAAGTATACCGGGCACGCAATCAGGGATCTAGGAGCAGTGATGCAGCTGAGGTAAAGAGAAGTATTTCAGATGAACAGGACCTTAGACATGTGACTGCCAGGGGAGTGTCCGAGGGAGGAGCCAAACCCCAGAGTCCCAGAGAGCTATACACTCCTGGGAGAAGCAGGAGAAGTGTAAGACAGGCGAAAGTCAGAGGATGGCCAAAAATGACAGAAGGGTCAGACATAAATGCCGAGGTCAAAACCAGAGAGATAACGCTGTACAAGAGGGGTCAGTCAAAGTTGGTAGTCTAAGGGCAAAGCAGAAGTCAAAAACCAAGCAAGCAGATAAACAGCACCAAGATAGCAGACCGGGTCATAACCAAACGAGCAACAAGATAACAGGCATCAGGCACAGGCACATAAAGGGTCAACCAACTCAGCTGAGGGCAGGAGTATAACTGACACTGGACCTAGGAGGATTGGCAACTAAATAGCCTCCCTCTGCCAGAGAGAGGCATACAATTAACCCCTGTCTGACCAGGAAGGGATAAAGACAAAATCCTGTCATGGACCATGACACTAACTTTACAGCTGGCCATAGGAATTAGATCATTAGGCAGACAGCCATTTCAGCTGGCTCTCCCATACACAGGAGAGCTAGTTCAGCTGAGAACTACTGTGTTCTCTATGAGAAAGCTGCCTACAGACACATCTACCTGTGGCTTACCCCTGGGAGAAGGATGCCATTGACATTCCAACATATCCCCCAACATTCATTCCGTCAGCGTCCCCATACACATTAGACTGTCGTCCGAACTCATGGATATCTGCGGGATCTGCTAACATTTAGTCTTATGTGTACTTTTGCTGAATACAATAATGGGCACAATAATCACTCAGAAGCTAATGCCATATACCATATGAATTTAGCTACAATTTTTTTTCACCTGGATCAATGATAAATAATCTATTAAACAGCATTTTAGATCTGTATTGTGTGAACAACGATAACCCAAAAGTTGTAATTTGAAATGTACATGCTCAAATTCATTATTTATGGAGGGAGGGTAATACGTAAGTATCTTATTCAACAATTCTTCTCTAAGGGAAGAATACATATGCAAAGTAACTCTTTTAGTAATCTGTTAGTGTGCCGGCCCGGCCAGGCTGCTACTGTAACGGTACTGAGTCACACAGTTCCGAGTTCTGCTTGAGTCCAACTGGGGGCATGCGCCAGTCTTTGTCAATTGCGGGGTTAATAATATTAATAAAAAGGTTCATCATGACACCTTTTGGGATGATCAGCCTGGTTTGGCTGCGAGGCACACAGACAATAATATACAATTCACTGCACTTGCTGTTTTGGATGGCTCCTTGAAAAAGGCGTGATGTAATGTGCTTCTTTCCAGTTCGTAAGTCCTTACAAGAGTTCTTGTAGTGGAAGAAAATGTAATGGTTGCTGAAATCTCACATTATTCCATGTGGGCATATATTCTTTTTCAACATTATTTGGTAACGTTACATAAAGCATTATTCAAAATTAACACCAATCACATTTTACTGATTGGTCTTCGTTGTTCTGGTGGCATCCTCTGCTGTTGCCATTGAAGATTATCCAGGCTAAAGGCGAATTGGATCCTCTCTACAGTGGAACATTCCAGGAGAGCCTGCACAGTTTTACATAAAGCAGCCACACTCTTAGTCAGTTCCTGTACTTGTAGCCGTAAATCTGCAGAATGATCATCAACTTGGGTCTGGGTGTGCTGTACCTCAGACACTTGGGAGGAGGACACCGCCCCCTGGGGGTACATAACTGCTGGATGGTTAACTGGCTCACTGTAGACATAGGAGGATTCTCGGAATATGCATCCTGATTAGGGCTGAGCGAAACGGATCGTTCATTTTCATAAGTCGCCGACTTTTGGCAAAGTCGGGTTTCATGAAACCCGACCCGATCCCTGTGTGGGGTCGGCCATACGGTACGCGACTTTCACGCCAAAGTCGCGTTTCAATGATGCGAAAAGCGCCATTTCTCAGCCAATGAAGGTGGACGCAGAGTGTGGGCAGCGTGATGACATAGGACTCAGTCCCCACCATCTTAGAGAATGGCATTACAGTGATTGGCTTGCTTTCTGCGGCGTCACAGGGGCTATAAAGGGGCGTTCCCGCCGACCGCCATCTTAATGCTGCTGATCTGAACATAGGGAGAGGTTGCTGTAGCTTCGTCAGAAGCAGGGATAGCGTTAGGCAGGATACATTAACCTCCAAACCACTTGTGCTGTAGCGATTTCCACTGTCCAACACCACCTTTTGTTTGCAGGGACAGTGGAGGCTACATGTTTTTTTCCTCAGCGCTGTAGCTCATTGGGCTGCCCTAGAAGGCTCCCTGATAGCTGCATTGCGGTTTGTACACCGCTGTGCAATCCAACTGCTTTTTTCAAAGCACAAATCCTGTTGCTCCTTCCTTTCTGCACAGCAATCTTGTTTGTTTGATCACAGTTTTGACTTTTTTGTGCAGCAGTCCACTCCTTGTTATTGCTGCCTGCCATACTTTGCTGAGATTACTGCAGGGATATAGTAATTGTAGGACAGTCCCTTTTTTTCAGTTAAATCTCTTCGAGCCACTTTCTGCCACAGAAAATATACTCTAATACAGTGGCCCAGATTTATTCACTAGTCTCCCTGAAGAAAAAAAAAAAAATAAAGGGTGCAGATTAAAATTGACAAATCTGCATAATTGACAGTCCTGTGTGTGGCATCTGTGTCTCATTTTCTGGCACAGAAAACATACAGTCTAACAGTGGGCCTGATTTCTTGCCAATTCTCACATAAATAAAAAAAATTTAGTGGGAGATTAAGATTGGCATTTCTGCTTTGGTACCAGTCCTGTTTGTGCCACCTGTCTCTATTTTTGTGCCACATTAAACCTAGTGTGTAACACTGTGCCAGATTTCTTTTAAATTCTCCCGGAAAAAAAAATAGTGGGAGATTAAGATTGGAATTTCTGCTTCGGTGCCAGTCCTGTGTGTGCCACTTGTCTCTAATTTTGTGCCACAGATACCCTAGTGTGTAATACTGGGCCAGATTTCTTTTAAATTCTCCCTGGAAAAATACAAATAGTGGGAGATTAAGATTGGCAATTCTGCCTCAGTGCCAGTGCTGTGTGTGGCATCTGTCTCTAATTTTGTGCCACAGAACATATACTGTATAAGAGTGGGCCACATTTCTTCAATATTCTCTCAGAAAAAATAAAAAGGGGGAGATTTTAATTGTTAGTGTCTGCATCAGCGTCACTCCTGTTAGTGGCATATCTGTCTGCCACTGAAGCTGTGTACTGTTATACATTGTGCCTGATTTTCCCTGCAGTCTCACCCACCTATAAAGGGATATATAAATCCAACAGAAGTTTGAGTTCACCTTGTAACTGGTTTTTCAGTAACAAATACCGTTAGTTTGGTTACGTTTTTCAAACAATGAGGAAGTCTGGTGAAAGAGGTCGTGGCCGTGGGCGGTCATTGCCAGCTGGTAATGATGGTAGTGGCGGTGGAGCATCAGGTGGTCGTGGGAAAAGCAATATAGCACCTAAGTATCGAGATGTTGAGCCAGGTTCGTCGTCTGGCTACACAAGGCCTCGAACACTCCCTTTTCTGGGAGTAGGAAAAACGCTTTTAATGCCGGAGCAGCAAGAACAAGTTTTGGCTTTCCTTGCTGACTCAGCCTCTAGCTCTTTTGCCTCCTCTTCTGAAACTGCTAAATGTAAAAGCAGTGCGTCGTTATTGGATGTTCGCGGTCAGGGACAAGTCGCTTCCTTGTCTTCTTCACCAAGAACAACAGAGAAGGATGCATCAGGCGACACAACGGGTTACTCAATGGAGCTCTTTACACATACCGTTCCTGGGTTAGAAAGTGAAACAGTTAACAGGCCATGCCCATTACAAGTTGAATCGGACATGGAGTGCACAGATGCACAGCCACAGCCAGACTACTATGCTGGTCCTTTGACTCAGACCAGAACATTGCCCTTGCAGTGTACTGATCCAGAATCAGACCCTGATGAGACTATGGTGCCCCGTCACGAACGCTATACCACCGGCTTACACGGTGACACAGATGAAGTTGCACACGAGATAGAAGAGGAGGTCATAGATGACCCAGTTGTTGACCCCGATTGGCAGCCATTGGAGGAACAGAGTGCAGGCGGCAGTAGCTCTGAAGCGGAGGAGGAGGAGCCGCAGAAGGCATCAACATCGCAACAGGTTCCATCTGCCAGGCCCGTCTCAGCCAAAAACGCGTGGCAAAACCAAAACCAGTTGTAGGACAGCGTGGACATCCGGTTAATGAAGCTCAGTCTGCAATGCCTGAAAAGGTATCCGATAGTAGAAAGAGTGCAGTCTGGCATTTTTTTAAACAACATCCAAATGATCTGCGCAAAGTCATCTGTCAAAAATGTTCAACTACCTTAAGCAGAGGTCAGAATCTTAAAAGTCTAAATACAAGTTGCATGTGTAGACATTTACCCACCATGCATTTGCAAGCCTGGACTCACTACCAAACGTCCCTTAAGGTTTTAGCACACTCGGCCAATGAAGCTAGTCAGCAACGCTACATCCCTTCCCTCACTGTAAGCCCACCATTTCCCGCACCACCTGCAGTAAATGTGCAGATTTCGTCGCCAGGCCAAAGCAGTCAGGGAATCACCAGTTTCGTAGTAGGAAACACTGCATGTAGGGCACCAGCAAGAATACCATCTTCAACCCTCTCTCAGTCTGCCATGTCCACCGGCAACCCCGCTAGTTCCACGATCTGCAGCTCTCCAGTCCAGCTCACCCTACATGAGACTCTCGTTAGGAAAAGGAAGTACTCATCCTCGCATCCGCGTACACAGGGTTTGAACGCCCACATTGCTAGACTAATCTCATTAGAGATTATGCCCTACCGGTTAGTTGAAAGTGAAGCTTTCAAAGCCCTGATGGACTACGCTGAGCCACGCTACGAGCTACCCAGTCGACACTTCTTTTCGAGAAAAGCCATCCCAGCCCTCCACCAGCATGTAAAAGACCGCATCGTCCATGCACTCAGGCAATCTGTGAGTACAAAGGTGCACCTGCCAACAGATGCATGGACCAGTAGGCATGGCCAGGGACGTTACGTGTCCATCACGGCACACTGGGTTAATGTGGTGGATGCAGGGTCCAGAGGGGACAGCAATATTGGGACAGTTCTGCCTAGCCCATTGTCTAGGAAACAGTTGGCTGTAGGCGTTCGCCCCCCCTCCTCCTCGTCCTCCTGCAGAAGCAAGAGCTCGTCCACAGACCGCAGTCGCACGAGCACTCCATCCGCAGCTGCCACTGTTGCACACGAGGTGTCCCATTATGGGACAGCTAGTGGCAAGCGTCAGCAGGCTGTATTGGCAATGAAGTGTTTGGGCGGCAACAGATACACCGCAGACGTTCTGTCCGGGTTCTTGCAGCAAGAAACTCAGTCATGGCTGGGCAGTGTACATCTTGAGGCAGGCAAGGTAGGGAGTGACAACAGAAGGAATTTTATGGCTGCCATAGCCCTTTCCCAACTGAAACACATTCCTTGCCTGGCTCACACCTTAAACCTGGTCGTGCAGTGCTTCTTGAAAAGTTATCCGGGGTTACCTGACCTGCTCCTCAAAGTGCGCAGACTTTGCACACATATCCGCCGTTCGCCCGTACACTCCAGCCGTATTCAGGACCATCAGCGGTCTTTGAACCTTCCCCAGCATCGCCTAATCATTGACGTTGCAACAAGGTGGAACTCCACACTGCACATGCTTCAGAGACTGTGCGAACAGAGGCGTGCTGTTATGTATTTGTGGGAGGATACACATACACGGGCAGGCAGTTGGATAGCAGACATGGAGTTGTCAGGTGTGCAGTGGTCGAAGGTACAAGACCTGTGTCAAGTCCTTCAGTGTTTTGTGGAATGCACACGGCTGGTTAGTGCAGACAATGCCATAATAAGCATGAGCATCCCCCTAATGCGTCTGCTGATGCAAAGTTTGATGCACCTAAAGGAGCAGGCGTCTGCAGCCGAGGAAGAGGAAAGCCTTGATGACAGTCAGCCATTGTCTGGTCAGGGCAATCTACAGGACGAGGTAGCAGGCGAAAAGGAGGAGGACGAGGAGGATGATGGGGATGAGTATTTTTTGAATGAGGAAGCTTCTCCGGGGCCAATAGAAACTGGTGGTGTTGCAAGGCCGGGTTAAGGTTTTTTGAGGGAGACAAGTGACGTAGATTTGCCTGAAAGTGTCCCTCAACCCAGCACAACCGCAGATTTGACAACTGGAAGTTTGGCCCACATGGCCGATTATGCCTTACGTATCCTCAAAAGGGACCCACGCATTATTAAAATGATGACCGATGACGATTACTGGTTGGCCTGCCTCCTTGATCCTCGCTATAAAGGCAAATTGCAAAATATCATGCCACATGAGAACCTCGAACAAATATTAGCAACCAAACAAGCAACTCTTGTAGACCGTTTGATTCAGGCATTCCCAGCACACAGCGCCGGTCATGGTTCTCACACGAGCTGCAGGGGTCAACAGGGCAGAGGTGTTAGAGTTGCACAAATCAGAAGTGGCGTTCGACAGAGGGGTTTTCTGACCAGGTTGTGGAGTGATTTCACAATGACCGCAGACAGGACAGGTACTGCAGCATCAATTCAAAGTGACAGGAGACATTTGTCCAGTATGGTTACTAACTATTTATAATCCCTTATCAATGTTCTCCCTCAACCATCATTCCCATTTGATTACTGGGCATCCAAAATAGACACCTGGCCTGAATTGGCAGAATATGCATTGCAGGAGCTTGCTTGCCCAGCAGCTAGTGTGCTATCAGAAAGAGTATTCAGTGCTGCAGGTTCAATATTGACCGAAAAAAGGACTTGTCTGGCTCCCCGAAATGTTGATGATCTAACCTTCATTAAAATGAACCACTCATGGATTTTGAATTATTTTGCCCCACCTTTCCCGGCTGACACCTAGCTTTCCTATAAAAAGGTCTTGCTTGTGGACTGGTCTTAGGGTACCGTCACACTATACGATTTACCTACGATCACGACCAGCGATACGACCTGGCCGTGATCGTAGGTAAATCGTAGTGTGGTCGCTGGGGAGCTGTCACACAGACAGCTCTCCAGCGACCAACGATGCCGAGGTCCCTGGGTAACCAGGGTAAACATCGGGTAACTAAGCGCAGGACCGCGCTTAGTTACCTGATGTTTACCCTGGTTACAAGCGTTAAACTAAAAAAAAACAAACAGCACATACTTACATTCTGGTGTCCGTCAGGTCCCTTGCAGTCTGCTTCCCGCACTCAGTGACTGCCGGCCGTAAAGTGAAAGTGAAAGCACAGCCGCTGTGCTCTGCTTTCACTTTACGGCCGGCAGTCACAGTGCGGGAAGCAGAGACGGCAAGGGACCTGACGGACACCAGAATGTAAGTATGTGCTGTTTGTTTTTTTTTAGTTTAACGCTTGTAACCAGGATAAACATCGGGTAACTAAGCGCGGTCCTGCGCTTAGTTACCCGATGTTTACCCTGGCTACAAGCGAACGCATCGCTGGATCGCATCGCTAGATCGGTGTCACACACACCGATCTAGCGATGACAGCGGGAGATCCAGCGATGAAAGAAAGTTCCATACGATCTGCTACGACGTACGATTCTCAGCAGGATCCCTGATCGCTGCTGCGTGTCAGACACAGCGATATCGTAATGATATCGCTGGAACGTCACGAATCGTACCGTCGTAGCGATCGAAATATTATAGTGTGACGGTACCCTAACTGACTGTTCCAATCTCTTAATCTGCAGCAGCTGTTTGTCCAGCATACGACATGTTTACACCTCCCTAAATGCGCTAAGTCCCCCCCATGGGGCCTTGGTCTCGCCACTTGGCGCAAGCACCCATGAGAGTGCCGTTTGTCTGAAGAGGTGGGTGTGCCCGCTTTTGGCCGACGGCACTGCCACTGGGTCCCTCATAGTACAATAAAATGTCTCTGGCGGTGGTGGCGCGCAACCAACGTCAGACACACCGTTGTAACATGAAGGGCCCTGGGCCTGTACCGCCGGCCACAAGAAAGTTCCCCCACCCCAGCTCAAACAGTGCTCTACCACTTGCAAAATTATCTCTCACAGCTCCACCAATGTTTAGTCTGTGCGCTGACATCCTTCAATGCCTGGCACTGACAATACCAATTTGTTGACATGTATGATGCTAGTTAAAATAGTCAGGGTCAGTGTCCTATATTGACACCAGTAAATACTTAGCGGGGCCAAATTACTATGTCTGAAACTCAGCAGAGGAACCCACCCCTGTTCCTAAGTATGCCACACTTTTTTTTTTAGTTTAGTTGTTTTGAGAGACATTAACATCTATTTATTTTTGGGGAGTACTAACTGTGTCAGACACTCCTTCCAATCGTCCTCCGCTGAACAAACCAATGCTGCCTGTGTACCCCTGCAAAATAATTCGAACTGCATTGAGCCTAATTTTTTTTATTTTAGGACTACTATGTCTGTCTGCGGTCCCTCCTTCCAATAGTCCTCCGCTGACCACACAAATGCTGCCTGTGTACCCCTGGAACCTATTTAAAAGTGCATAGAGCCTACTTTCTTTATTGTAGGCCTACTAAGTCTGTCCACACCAATGCCGACCGTGTACCCATGTACCTTTTTTTCAACCTGCAGGGAGCCAACTTTGTGGTGTAAGGCCTACTAGCAGTGTCTGTCTGCGCCACTTAATACGGCTGTTCTCCTCTAAAAAAAAAAAAAAAAAAGGCTGGTTTTCAGCCTGTCAGAATTATAAAACTGCATTGGGGCCACAAGTTTCGTTGTGGTCTACAAACTGATTCTTCCACTCCAAGGTGTTCTCCAGGTTGCCTTTCCTGAGCTTCAATCTTCAGGCTCTTGTTAAATAGTTTTTTAATGGAACAACTGCAGTGGGGCTACTAGTTTGGTTGGGGCCTACTAACAGTGTCTGCCGCTCCAAGGTGTTCTCCTGGTTGCCTTTCCTGAGCTTCAATCTTCAGGCTCTTGTTAAATAGTTTTTTAATTGAACAACTGCAGTGGGGCTACTGTTGGGTTGCGGCCTACTACCAGTGTCTGCCGCTCCAAGGTGTTCACCAGGTTGCCTTTCCTGAGCTTCAATCTTCAGGCTCTTGTTAAATAGTTGTTAAATGGAACAACTGCATTTGGCCTACTAGTTGGGTTGGGGCCTACTAACGGTGTATGCCGCTCCAAGGTGTTCTCCAGGTTGCCTTTCCTGAGCTTCAATCTTCAGGCTCTTGTTAAATAGTTTTTTTAATGGAACTACTGCAGTGGGGCTACTAGTTGTGTCGGGGCCTACTAACGGTGTATGCCGCTCCAAGGTGTTCTCCAGGTTGCCTTTCCTGAGCTTCAATCTTCAGGCTCTTGTTAAATAGTTTTTTAATCGAACAACTGCAGTGGGGCTACTAGTTGGGTTGGGGCCTACTGCCAGTGTATGCCGCTCCAAGGTGTTCTCCTGGTTGCCTTTCCTGAGCTTCAATCTTCAGGCTCTTGTTAAATAGTATTTTAATGGAACAACTGCAGTGGGGCTACTAGTTGGGTTGGGGCCTTCTACCAGTGTCTGCCGCTCCAAGGTGTTCTCCTGGTTGCCTTTCCTGAGCTTCAATCTTCAGGCTCTCGTTAAATAGTTGTTGAAACAACACTGCATTAGGCCTACAAGTTGGGTCTGGGTTCTACAAACGGTGTCTTCCGCTCCAAGGTGTTCTCCAGGTTGCCTTTCCCTAGCTTCTATCTTCAGGCTCTTGTTTAAATTGTTTTTAATATAACACTGCATTTGGCCTACTTGTTTTGTTGGCCCTACCAACGGTGTCTGCCGCTCCTTGATGTTCTCCTACACTGAACAAACCAGTGCCACCTGTTTACTACTGTTACCAATTTTGAACTGCATTTAGCCTACTTACTGATTTGGGTCTACTCACTGTGTCAGCCTCTCATTACAGTTGTACTCCACTGAACAAAGCAATGCCCCCTGGTTAGTCCTGTTACCAATTTTGAACTGCATTTAGCCCACTTTATTCTTTGGGCCTATATCTTTGTTTCCTCCTCATCCTGCCCATTGCCCAGCCAGTGATAGATGAGTCTGCTGGTACATTGACCTAGAATGCTACATTCCCCGTGCACGCTACACAGCAAGAATGTGACCCTGCTGAAAGTCAGGTTCCCCTTCCCGCATACCATAACACCTTACACAGGGACAAAGAGGAAGGTGCAGATGAAAGTGCAGGTTCCTTCATCAGGTGGGGGATGAATACTCGTTGGTGACGTCACTGGCACAGGGCCTCTCATAGTACACAAAAAGTGTCGCTGCCGGTGGGAGGCGCCCCCGCTGTGCAAACACACCGCTGTACTTTGAGGGGCCCTGTGCCAGTGCCAATGCCAACGAGTGGGCCCCCCCGCTTGCTCAGGATCACAGCACTTGCAAAGTTTAAATACTTACCTCTCCCTGCTCCCTTTGCCCTGAGGTGGTCCAGATTCCCTGGGCCCACTAAATACTTGAACCAGCCCTACCCCCCACAACTTTAGCCAAATGACCCCCAATTTCCAATGCCTAACTATTATTATAAGATAAATTAAGATTGACAAGCTTCAGTAACAAGAATGGATGTTTTGCCATTAAAATGGGCACTGTAGGTGTTTTCCTGGCCTCCACTCACTGCCGACTATGCTTCCCCAGTGACTTGCATTGGGTTTCATGTTTCGGTCGATCCCCGAGTTTTCGCGATAATCGGCCAATTCCACTCGACTCGACTTTTGAGATAGTCGGGTTTTGCGAAACCCGACTCGACCCTAAAAAAGTAAAAGTCGCTCAACCCTAATCCTGATCCTTCCTTGTCCTTGGACTGAGCCAAGTCCATATTGGGGTTTTGCAGTGACATCATGCGCAGCTGGGCCTAGAGCTCATGCTGCTGTGGGTCTTTACTCCACTGATCCATTTTACAGTGGGATTCTGGCAGGGACGAGCCCAGCCGGGTGGCAGGGAGGCAAATGCCTCCCGGGCCGCTGCCTTAGCAGCTGTGCAGGGCCGGCCACCTCGTGGCCGCGCACAGCAAACTGCGCGCTGCTGTGTCTGTTGTGCTGCGATGCATTCGACAGCAGACACAAAGCCACGCACATCTGTCCATCTCATAAGCTGCAGATCGCGGCTTGTGAGACCTCAGGGTCCTCCTGCGATGATGTCATTGTCTCGTGCTGCTCTACAGGCTAGAAGAGAAGACGGAGGCTGTGGTGCCAGGAATCAGGATGAGGTGAGTACAAACAGGCTGTGGGGTCATCATACTGTATATAAGGGGGCTGGGGCCATCATACTGTGTATATGGGGCTGGGGCCATCATATTATATATGGGGCTGGGTCCATTTTACTGGATATATGGGGAAACTGGGGCTATCATACTGTATATATGGGGCTGGGGCCATCATCCTGTATATATGGGGAAACTGGGGCCGTCATACTGTATACATGGGGAAAACTGGGGCCATCATACTGTATATATCGGGGGAACTGGTGCCATCATACTGTTTATATGGGGCTGGGGCCATCATACTCTATATATGGGGGCTGGGGCCATCACACTGTATATATGGGGGAAAATGGGGCCATCATACTGTATATATGGGGGAACTGGGGCCATCATACTGTATATATGGGGAAACTGGGGCTATCATACTGTATATATGGGGGCTGGGCCCATCATACTGTATATAGGGGGGCTGGGGACACCATACTGTATATATGGGGGAAACTGGGGCCATCATACTCTATACATGGGGAAAACTGGGGCCATCATACTGTACATATGCGGGAAACTGGGGCCTTCATACTGTAATACTGTATATATGGGGTTGGGGCCATCATACTGTAATACTGTATATATGGGGGCTGGGACCATCACACTTTATATATGGGGGTGACTGGGGCCATCATACTGCTATACTGTATATATGGGGGCTTGGGCCATCATAATTATATATGTAGGAACTGGGGCCATCATACTGTATATATGGGGAAACTGGGGCTATCATACTGTATATATGGAGGCTGGGACCATCATACTGTATATAGGGGGGCTGGGGCCATCATACTGTATATATGGGGGAAACTGGGGCCATCATACTCTATACATGGGGAAAACTGGGGCCATGATACTGTATATATTGGGGGAACTGGGGCAATCATTCTGTATATATGGGGGAAACTGGGGCCTTCATACTGTAATACTGTATATATGGGGGCTGGGGCCATCATGCTATAATACTGTACATATAGGGGTTGGGGCCATCATACTTTATATATGTAGGAACTAGGGCCATCATACTGTATATATGGAGGAACTAGGGCCATCATACTATATATATATATATATATATATATATATATATATATATATACTGTATATATACTAGATTGTGGCCCAATTCTAACGCATCGGGTATTCTAGAATATGCATGTCCCCGTAGTATATGGACAATGATGATTCCAGAATTCGCGGCAGACTGTGCCCGTCGCTGATTGGTCGAGGCAACCTTTATGACATCATCGTCGCCATGGCAACCATTATGACATCTACGTCGATACTGTGCCCGTCGCTGAATCAGAAACGGGAGATGTCTACGTCCTTTATGACATCATCGTCGCTGTGCCCGTTGCTGATTGGTCTGGCGGCCTCGACCAATCAGAGACGCGGGATTTAAACGTCGATGCTGTGCCGGTCTCTGATTGGTCAAGGCCTGGCGGCCTCGACCAATCAGAGAGCCGGGATTTCCAGGACAGACAGACAGACAGACAGAAAGACAGACAGACAGACAGACAGACAGAAAGACAGACAGACAGACAGACGGAAAAACCCTTAGGCAATTATATATATAGATATATATATATATATATATATATATATAGTTGCCTAAGGGTTTTAGATATATATATATATCTATATATATAATTGCCTAAGGGTTTTTCCGTCTGTCTGTCTGTCTTTCTGTCTGTCTGTCTGTCTGCCTTTCTGTCTGCCTGTCTGTCCTGGAAATCCCGGCTCTCTGATTGGTCGAGGCCGCCAGGCCTCGACCAATCAGCAACGGGCACAGCGACGATGTCATAAAGGACGTAGACATCCCGTGTCTCTGATTGGTCGAGGCCGCCAGGCCTCGACCAATCAGCAACGGGCACAGCGACGATGATGTCATAAAGGACGTAGACATCTCACGTTTCTGATTCAGCGATGGGCACAGTATCGACGTAGATGTCATAATGGTTGCCATGGCGACGATGATGTCATAAAGGTTGCCTCGACCAATCAGCGACGGGCACAGTCTGCCGCGAATTCTGGAATGATCATTGTCCATATACTACGGGGACATGCATATTCTAGAATACCCGATGCGTTAGAATCGGGCCACAATCTAGTATATATATATATATATATATATATATATATATATATATATATATATATATATATATTATGGAGCTGGGACCATCATACTTTATATATGGGGGGAACTGGGGCCATCATACTGTAATACTGTATATATGGGGCTTGGGCCATCATACTTTTTATATGGGGAGAACAGGGGCCATCATACTACTGTATGTATGGGGAACTGGGGCCGTTACACTATATATATGGGGAGAACTGGGGCCATCATACTATATATACTGTATATATATATATATATATATATATATATATATATGAACTTGGTTCTGCTCCCTTATCCCTGTAGTAAGCTCAGTTCTGCTTCCATATCTCTGTAGTAAGCTCAGTTCTGCTCTTATCTCTGTAGTAGTAAGCTCAGTTCCTCTTCAATGTCTCCGTAGTAAGCTCGGTTCTGCTCCCAAATCTCTGTAGTAAGGTCGGTTCTGCTCCCATATCTCTGTAGTAAGCTCAGTTCTGCTCCCATATCTCTCTAGTAAGCTTGGTTCTGCTCCCTTATCTAACTAGTTATCCATCCTTCTTGTATCTATGTAGTCAGCTTGCTTCTGTTACAGTATCTATGTAGGCAGCAAGCTTGGTTCTGCTCCCATATCTATGCAGCAAGCTCCGTTCTATTTATATATCTATCTGCAAGCCTGTTTTTACAGCCTGGTATATCTATTGCTTTAATGCAGCAGCCAGAGATAAGTAGGGCAAAGGTGGGTGACTGCAACTCGAGGGCCACTGCCTTGTGATTGCCCCCCAAGCTGAAAAGTGCCAGCCAGCACCTGGATTCTGGGTAGCTGGACCTCGAGTGGTGTGAACTGGCAATGCTCCACTCACTGCGAGTTCCGACATTGCATGTACAGTTGATCGCTAGAGCTCCCTTACAGCTGCAGTAACTTGAAACAACACAACAGTTCCTTAGAAAAGTCCTTAGGCACACAGGATCCTGTTCATGATGCCAGGAAAGAGCCTGTGCCACCCTGGCTGAGCCGCTGCTGTAACAGTACTGGATCACGGTGAATCTCAGTGCTGGTTGAGTCCGACCGGGGGTGCGCGCCAGTCTTTGTCAATTGTGGGTTTAATATTAATAAAAAGGTTTGTGATGCCAGTTGGGATGTTTTGCCTGGTATGTCCGGGCAGTTATGGGGGTCCCTGGGAGTTAGACGGTGATGGACCATGCCAGATGATTAATCCCTTCCCAACTAGGGCTGACTCCCAAGGGCGCAGACAATAATCAGTGTTAGGCCGGGTTCACACTTGAATACAGGGGCTTTGCGGTCGGCTGCGTACATCTTCCGTGAAGCTCAGCCCACATCTGCACTTCTGCTGTTTAGGTCCAACTACTCTGCATGCGTCCTGCGTACCTATCTTTAACATTGGGTATGCAGGACATGTGGATGTATGCGGATGTATGCAGATGCATTCACATGCGGCGATTTGAGGTGTGCAGTGACCGCACGGAAATGCTAAATTTTGCTTTTCCGTGCGGTCGCCGCACACCTCAAATCGCCGCATGCGGATGCATCCACATACAACACATGTCGTTGCGTACCAAATGTTAAAGATAGGTACACAGGATGCATGCAGAGTATGCAGAGCGTAGGCGAGGTTTCTGGGAGGAAGTACGCTGCCATCTGCAGCTCTCCCGTACGCAAATGTGAACCTAGCCTTAGACAGGGTAATGATCTGTTGGTACCTTTCACTGAAGTTCTGTAATCAGTTCCACAGGTTTTTTGGTCAGACCTGCACATTGAGGGTTCAGTTTCTCTGCTGAGTCGTTCTGCAGCCTTCCTGCGGCTAATTATACCTCTGGTAAAGGCTTCTTTGGATCTGCAGGGGTCCAAGGTAAACAGTTACTGCTTTTCTCTACATATGGGACCTCCATCATGCTACTTCTTTCTCAAAACTACCACTTCTCAACCCCTTCTCCCCTCTGGGGAATCATGTAAAAGTGCACAGACCCTCAGTAAGGGATTGGGTAAAAATGTGTGGATGCAATTATAACAGCAGAGAATATACTGTAGTCCTCACCATCGCAGGCAATGCAGCTAAATTATATTACACAAGCAGACATTTTGTGGCGCTACAGGCTAGGGCACCACATTAGCATGAACAGATGATGGGCCCATTCAATTTCGTGCTAGAAAATGAGTGCAAAAAACACCTCAGACTGAAGCATAAATGTTTGGCAGATAAAGGGAAATGTACTTACCCTGAAAATGGGGAGGACAACTACACGTTGATGTGTTCATTTTTAATATGGTTATCCTTATGGTGTGCAGAATACTGAGATGGGAAAACCCTTTATCTTTTAATAAATCTTTTAAAAAATATAGTGTAATATCGTTTCCAGGCAAAAAAGTTTTTATTCACAATGAAGTTCACATTTTAGAAAAACTTTCATATTGAAG
Source organism: Ranitomeya imitator (assembly GCF_032444005.1). Taxonomy (NCBI): domain Eukaryota; kingdom Metazoa; phylum Chordata; class Amphibia; order Anura; family Dendrobatidae; genus Ranitomeya; species Ranitomeya imitator. The sequence continues at coordinate 704,673,526 of NC_091283.1, forward strand.
CATGAGCTTTCAAATAGAAAAAACAATTTTATATACTGTATGTTACTTTCTGCCACTTACTCATTTGTGTAATTTTGTATTTTTGCCCCCTACCCAATGTGGTGCCACTCAGATCTAGTCTGATTTTTTTCCAGACACCAGTGGCTATTTTAATCTTGGTGTATTGTCTTTTTTCTGTATAATAAAATTTATTTTGTTCTATATACGTCTTATTGTGTATATGTTCTCATGCCTATTGACGTAGAACTACTAATTTTGTCCTATTTTTGAACGCTTCTATTTCTGTCTATTTTTTTTTATAGATTATTGATTTTTTGTGCGTTTAGTGAGGTTTCTCTTTTGTTATTTGTACAGTGTGTGTAGTTTAACACACAGGGCCTGTTTTTTCCTGCAGTCTCCCACCAAAAAAAAAAGGGTGCTTTAAATTGCCACTAAGTGGATTAACGTGAGTTCTGTTTGGCGTATATCTGCCACCCACGTTCTGCTTTGTACAGTGTGTGTAGTTTAACACACAGGGCCTGTTTTTTCCTGCAGTCTCTCACAAAAACAAAAAAAAGGCTGCTTTAAATTGCCACTAAGTGGATTAACGTGAGTTCTATTTGGCGTATATCTGCCACCCACGTTCTGCTTTGTACAGTGTGTGTAGTTTATCACACAGGGCCTGTTGTTACCTGCAGTCTCTCACAAAAACAAAAAAAAGGCTGCTTTAAGTTGCCACTAAGTGGATTAACGTGAGTTCTGTTTGGCGTATATCTGCCACCCACGTTCTGCTTTGTACAGTGTGTGTAGTTTAACACACAGGGCCTGTTGTTACCTGCAGTTTCCCACAAATACAAAAAAAGGCTGCTTTAAATTGCCACTAAGTGGAATAACGTGAGTTCTGTTTGGCGTATATCTGCCACCCACGTTCTGCTTTGTACATTGTGTGTAGTTTATCACACAGGGCCTGTTGTTACCTGCAGTCTCCCAGCCAAAAAAAAAAAAAAGGCTGCCTTAAGTTGCCACTAAGTGGATTAACGTGAGTTCTGTTTGGCGTATGTCTGCCACCCACGTTCTGCTTTGTACAGTGTGTGTAGTTTAACACACAGGGCCTGTTTTTTCCTGCAGTCTCCCACAAAAACAAAAAAAAGGCTGCTTTAAATTGCCACTAAGTGGATTAACGTGAGTTCTGTTTGGCGTATATCTGCCAGCAACGTTCTGCCTTGTCCATTGTGTGGTCTAATACATAGGGCTTGTTATTTCCTGCAGTCTCCCCCCCCAAAAAAAGGGAGCTTTAAATTGCCACTAAGTGGATCTACGTGAGTTCTGTTTGGTGTATATCTGCCAGCCACATTCTGACTTGTCCATTGTGTGGTGTAATAACAGGGCCTGTTTTTTCCTGCAGTCTCCCCCCAACAAAAAAAAGGGAGCTTTAAATAGCCACTAAGTGGATCTACTTGAGTTCTGTTTGGCGTATATCTACTAGCCACGTTCTGCCTTGTACATTGTGTTGTGTAATACACAGGGCCTGTTTTTTCCTGCTGTCTTCCCGCCAAAAAAGGGAGATATAAATTCTCCAATAGTTAATATACACCTTCTACCTTGTTTAACAGTAGCATATAACGGTTGTTATTTTGGTAACATTTCAGCAAAAATGAGGAAGTCTGGTGGAAGAGGCCATGAGCGGTCGTTGCCAACTGGTAATGATGGTGGGGGTGGTAGTGGAGCATCTGGTGGTACTGGGAAAAGCAAGATAGCACTAAAGGCTCGAGGTGTAGAGGCAGCGTCATCGTCTGGCTACACAAGGCCTCGAAGGCTCCCTTATCTGGGAGTAGGAAAACAGCTTTTAAAGCCGGAGCAGCAGGAACAAGTTTTGGCTTACCTTGCTGACTCATCCTCCAGCTCTTTCACCTCCTCTTCAGAAGCTTCGAAATCTAAAACCAGTGAGTCGTCAGTGGATGCTCCATGTCCGGAAAAAGTTGCTTCCTTGTGTCCTTCATCCAAAACAAAAGTGAAGGATGCGGCAGGCAGCACTACACTTTACTCCATGGAGCTCTTTACACATACTGTGCCTGGGTTAGAGAGGGAAATAGTAAAAAGCCCATTACAGGAAGAATCGGACATGGAGTGCACAGATGCACAGCCACAGCTCGATTCTTTACTGTTAGGGCAGGGAGAATCTAGAATTGCTTGCCTGAGGAGGTGGAGATGGCGAACTCAGTCGAGGGGTTCAAGAGAGGCCTGGATGTCTTCCTGGAGCAGAACAATATTGTATCATACAATTATTAGGTTCTGTGAAAGGACGTAGATCTGGGGATTTATTATGATGGAATATAGGCTGAACTGGATGGACAAATGTCTTTTTTCGGCCTCACTAACTATGTTACTATGTTATATTATGCTGTTCCATTGACTCAGATCACAACTTTGCCCTCGCAGTGTACTGAGCCCGAATCTGACCCTGATGAGACTATGGTGCCCAGTCCCGAACGCTATAGCACCTTACACGGTGACACAGAGGACTGTGCACATGACATTGAAGAGGAGGTGATAGATGACCCAGTTGTTGATCCTGATTGGCAGCCATTGGGGGAAGAGGGTGCCGCAGCCTGGAGCTCAGAAGCGGAGGAGGATGATCTGCAGCAGCCATCTACATCGCAAAAGTTGTCATCTGGCAGGCCCGCTTCAGGCCCAAAACGTGTGTCAAAAACCACAACAGGTGTAGGACAGCATTGCAATCCGGTGGCAGTAGCACGGTGTGCAAAACCTGAAAAGGTATTCCATAGTAGGACGAGTGCAGTGTGGCAATTTTTTAACCAAGATCCGAATGATCAGTTCAAAATTATATGTAAGAAATGCTCCAAGACCTTTAGCAGAGAGAAGAATGTTCAAAATTTAAATACAACGTGCATGCGTAGACATCTAACCAGCAGGCACTTGGAAGCATGGACTAACTATCAAACGGCCCATACCGTTGGTGCACCTGCTCATATTGAAGCTAGTCAGCAATGCAACATTGCTTCCCTAACTGGAAGCCCACCGGTTATGACACCACCAGTATCAAATGCGGAGGTATTCTCGCAGGGCCAAAGCAGTCAGGGAATCTCAAGGTTCTTGGTTGGAAACACTGTAGGTAGGCCCACATCAAGAATACCATCGCCAAGCCTCTCTCAATCTGCCATGTCCACCACCACCCCCGCTAGTTCCACCATATGCAGCTCTCCAGTCCAGCTCAGCCTAATAGAGACTCTTGATAGGAAAAGAAAGTACTCTTCCTCTCATCCGCGTACACAGGGTTTGAACGGCTACATTGCTTGACTAATCTCGTTAGAGATGATGCCCTACCGTTTGGTTGAAAGCAAAGCTTTCAAAGCCCTGATGGCCTACGCAATACCATGCTATGACCTACCCAGTCGACACTTCTTTGCGAGAAAAGCCATCCCAGCACTCCACCAACATGTCAAAGAACGCATTGTCCATGCACTCAGGCAATCTGTCAGTAGAAAGGCGCACCTCACAACTGATGCATGGACCAGTAGGCATGGCCAGGGACGTTACGTGTCCATTACCGCACACTGGGTTAATGTGGTGGATGCAGGGCCCACAGGGGACAACAATACTGACACATTTCTGCCTAGCCCATGGTCTAGGAAACAGTTTGCTGTAGGCATTTGCTCCTCCTCCTCCTCCTCCAGAACCGAAAGCTCGTCCACAGAGCGCAGTCGCACGACCACTCCAACCGCAGCTGTCAGTGTTGCACCCATGGTGTCCCATTATGGAACAGCTAGTGGGAAGCGTCAACAGGCTGTGCTGCAAATGAAGTGTTTGGGCAACAACAGACACACCGCGGACGTACTGGCCGAGTACTTGCAGCAAGAAACTGAGTCATGGCTGGGCAGTGTACATCTTGAGGCAGGCAAGGTAGTCAGTGATAACGGAAGGAATTTTATGGCTGCCATAGCCATTTCAGAACTGAAACACATACCTTGCCTGGCTCCCACATTGAACCTGGTGGTGCAGTTCTTCCTCAAGAATTACCCAGATTTACCAGCCCTGCTCCTGAAGGTGCGCAGACTTTGCTGCCACATCCGCCGGTCGCCCGTACACTCCAGCCGTATTCTTAACCATCAGCGATCGCTGAATCTTCCCCAGCACCGCCTAATAATCGGCGTGGTAACAAGGTGTAACTTCACACTGCACATGCTTCAGAGACTGTGCGAACAGAGGCGTGCTGTCATGTATTTGTGGGAGGATACACATACACGGGCAGGCAGTTGGATGGCAGACATGGAGTTGTCTGGTGTGCAGTGATCGAAGCTCCAAGACCTCTGTCAAGTCCTTCAGTGTTTTGAGGAATGCACATGGCTGGTCAGTCTGGACGACGCCATCATAAGCATGAGAATCCCACTAATGCGTCTGCTGATGCAAAGTTTGATGCACATCAAGGAGCAGGCGTCTGCGGCCGAGGAGAAGGGAAGCCATTGTCTGCTCAGGGAACTTTCCTGGACGAGGTGGCGGATGAAGAGGAGGAGGAGGATGATGGGGCTGAATATTTATGGGAGGAGGATGCTTCACAGGGGGCAATAGAAACTGGTGGCATTGCAAGGTCAGGTACAGGGTTTTTGCGGGCCATAAGTGATGTATTACAGCAAGAAAATGGAGTAGAAAAATCCCAAACAACATAATAAAATAGATAGCTTTATTAGTACAAAAATACAAAGAATATAGGACCAATTAAAATTACAAATATGCACCACAACAGGTGGAAGATAAAGAGAAAACTCTAGATGTACTGGTGTACATGGGGAGCACTAAGTGTATCCGGGGGTAAGGATGCTGCTAGCAGTAAATGGCCATTTGCATTGTCACATTATATCAAGGTAATTCCTGCATACATCCCCAACTATCAAAGATAGTACCTCTGGAATAAATACTGAATCAGTCAATAAGTAGACAATGGCCAATGCATGCTTACCCATATAGTGACCGGACAGCTCGCCCACTGTGCACCAGGAGCCCCTTGACGCACGTTTCGCCGCCAAGCTTTGTCAAAAGGGGATAAGTGATGTAGATTTTCAAGAAAGTGCTCCTCAACCCATCACAAACAGTGAATTGACACCTGGAACTTTGGCCCACATGGCAGAGTATGCCTTGCGTATCCTAAAACGGGACCCCCGCATTATCAAAATAATAATAATAATAATAATAATAATTTTTATTTATATAGCGCCAACATATTCCGCAGCACTTTACAATTAAGCGGGGACATGTACAGACAATAAATTCAGTACAAGTTAAGACAATTTAAACAGTGACATTAGGGATGAGGTCCCTGCGCGCAAGCTTACAATCTACAAGGAAATGGAGGGACACAATAGGTGAAAAGTGCTTGTTATTTCAGGTCCGGCAATTATAATAAATAGGGATTTTCATATAAAGCTGCATGATCCAATCATCAGCCCGTGTGTTTAAGTGCAATAGTCAAGTATCAAGTGCAGTTATCATGTGTATGGAGGGTGTGGAGACAGATGAATAGTAGGGTGCAGATTCAGAGTAATATTTGGAAGGCGGGAACAGGGCAAAGTTAGTTTACTGAGTAGTTGATGTGGTAGGCTTGTTTGAAGAGATGCGTTTTTAAAGCACGCTTGAATAGGTCGGGGCTAGGTATCAGTCTGATCTTCTGGGGAAGTGCATTCCAGAGTGCTGGCGCAGCACGAGAGAAGTCTTGGAGACGGAGGTGCGAGGATCGGATTACGGGGCATGTTAGTCTTAGGTCATTTGTAGAACGGAGGGCACGTGTAGGGCGATAGACGGAGATGAGAGAGGAGATATAATGCGGTGCAGAAATGTGGAGAGCTTTGTGGGTGAGAGAGATGAGTTTATACTGGACCCTGTAGCGAATGGGTAGTCAGTGTAATGACTGGCACAAGATGGAGGCATCGGTGAAGCGGCTGGACAGAAATATGACCCTGGCTGCTGCATTCAAGATGGATTGAAGAGGAGAAAGTTTGGAAAGAGGGAGACCGATCAGAAGAGAGTTGCAGTAGTCCAGACGAGAATGAATAAGAGCAACAGTAAGAGTCTTAGCAGTTTCAAAGGTGAGAAAAGGTCGGATTATGGAGATGTTTTTAAGATGCAGGTGACAGGAGCGAGTGAGTGATCGGATATAGGGAGCAAAGGAAAGTTCGGTGTCGAATAAGACCCCAAGATGATGACCAATGACGATTACTGGTTAGCATGCCTCCTGGATCCACGATACAAAGGCAAATTACAAAGTATCATGCCACATGAGAACCTTGAGCAAATATTGGCTACCAAACAAGCAACTCTTGCAGACCGTTTGGTTCTGGCATTCCCAGCACACAGTGGCGCTGATGGTTGTCACACGAGCTGTAGGGGGCAACATGGCAGAGGTGTTAGAGGTGTACAAAGCCGAAGTGGCATTGGACAGAGGGGATTTATGACCAGGTTGTGGAGTGATTTTGCAATGACCGCAGACACACCAGGTACTGCTGCATCGATGCAAAGTGACAGGAGACAGCATTTGTCCAGTATGGTAACCAACTATTTTTCCGCCATTATCGATGTTCTCCCTCACAGGTCATTCCCCTTTGATTACTGGGCATCTAAACTAGACACCTGGCCCGAATTGGCAGAATATGCATTACAGGAGCTCGCTTGCCCAGCTGCTAGTGTGCTCTCAGAAAGAGTCTTCAGTGCTGCTGGTTCAATACTGACCGAAAAAAGGACACGTTTGGCTCCCCGAAATGTTGATGATCTAACCTTCATTAAAATGAACCAATCATGGATTTCAAATTATTTTGCCCCACTTTCACCTGCAGACACGTAGCTTGCCTGTAAAATTGCTTGTATTTGGCCTCCTCTTACTGACTGCTCCAATTCCGCCATTTGCAGGTGCCAAATGTCCACCATAGGCCCTTTTTATACCTCCCTAAATAGGCCGACTCCCCCACAGGTCTGTGGTCACAACTTGGCGCAAGCACCCGTGCAAGTGCCGTTTGCCTGAACAGGTGTGTGTGCCCACTCTTGGGCTACGGCAGTGGCACAGGGTCCCACATAGTACAATGAAGTGTCTCTGATGGTGGTGGTGCACAACCAACGTCAGACACACCATCGTAATATGAGGGGCCCTGTGCCAGTACCGCCGCCCCCCCAGCTCGAACTGTGCTCTACCACTTGCAAAACTTACCTGCCCCATCACTGTGTAGTCTGTGCTATTAAATCCTTAAATGACACTCCCATAACAAGTTTGTTGCAATGATAGATGATAGTTAAATTATACAGGGGCCCTGGCCTCCATTTAGACCCCTTAATGCTTTGCCCCAACTACCTCTGTCTGCAACTCTGCATAGGAGCCCACCCCATGTACCTCGCAATGCCACCAGTTTATTTATTATGACCAATTCATTGGCTGACATTTAGCCAACTATAGTATTTAGGCCTACTAACTGTCAGCCTCTTATAAAAGTTGTCCTCCGCTGAACAAATCTATGCCACCTGAGTAATCCTGTTACCAACTGTGAACTGCATTTAGCCACCATTTTTTATTTTAAGGCCTCTGTCTGTCTGTCTGCACCACACATTACAATTCTCACCCCTGAAACAAACTAGGCCGCCGTGTTAATCCTGGTAGCAGTTTTGAAATGCATTTTGCCACCTTTTTTTATTTTAGGCCTCTGTCTCTGTCTGTCTGTGCCACACATTACAACTCTCCCCCCCTGAAACAAGCTAGGCCGCCGGGTTAGTCCTGGTAGCAGTTTTGAACCGCATTTTGCCACCTTTTTTTAGTTTAGACCTCTGTCTGTCTGTCTGCGCCACACATTACAACTCTCTCCCCATGAAACAAGCTAGGCCGCCGGGTTAGTCCTGGTAGCAGTTTTGAACTGCATTTTGCCACCTTTTTTTATTTTAGGCCTCTGTCTGCCTGTCTGTCCGTGCCACACATTACAACTGTCCTCCGCTTTACAAAGCTATGCCGCCTGTGTACTCCACTTGCCTATTTTGAACTGCATTTTGCCTACTTACTTATTAAGGCCTACTAACTGTGTCTGCCTCCCTTTACTGTTGTCCTCCACTGAACAAAGCTGAGCCTCAATTTTCATCCGGTGTCAGATATTTAACTGGATTTGGCCTTCTTCTTTGGTTGGGCCTACGAATGGTGTGAGCCACAGCTTGGTGTTCTCCACAGAATAAAGGTGATCTTAAATTTACAGTCTTTCAGCCTATATCAAATATTAAACTGCATTTGGCCTACTTGTTTGGTTGGGCCTACTAGCGGTGTCTGTGGCTGCTTGGTGTTCTCCTCCGCTTTACAAAGTTGAGCTTCAATCTTCAGGCTTTCGGCCTACATCATATATTACACTGAATTTGGGCTACTGGTTTGGTTGGGCGTACTAATGGTGTGTGCGGCTGCTTGGTGTTCTCCACTTTACAAAGCTGAGCTTCATTCTTCAGGCTTTTGGCCTACATCACATATTACACTGAATTTGGGCTACTGGTTTGGTTGGGCGTACTAATCGTGTCTACGACTGCTTGGTGTTCTCCTCCACTTTACGAAGCTGAGCTTCAATCTTCTGGCTTTCGGGCTATATCAGATATTACACTGCATTTGTGCTACTGGTTTGGTTGGGCGTACTAACGGTGTCTGCCGCTGCTTGTTGTTCTCCTCCACTGAACAAAGCTGCGCCGCCTATTTACTCCTGTTACCAATTTTGAACTTCATTTGGCCCACTTTATTACTTGGGCCTACTAACTGTGTCTGCCACTCATTACAGTTTTTCATCACTGAACAAAGCAATGCCGCCTGTTTAGTCCTGTTAGCAATTTTTAACTGCATTTAGTCTACTTTATTCTTTGGGACTATATCTGTGTTTGCTTCTCATCCTGCCCATTGGCCAGCCACTGCTACATGAGTCTGCTGGTACATTGACCCAGACCACTACATTCCCCTTGCACTCTCCACAGCCAGAATCTGACCCTGCTGAAAGTCAGGTTCCCCTTCCCACATACTATACCACCTTACACGGGGGCAAAGAGGAAGGTGCAGATGAAAGTGCAGGTTCCTTCATCAGGTGGGGGGCATACTCATTGGCGACGTCACTGGCCCAGGGCCCCTCATAGTACGCAAAAGTGTCTCTGCCGGTGGGAGGCGCCCCCGCCATCAAACACACCACCGTACTTTGAGTGGTCCTGTGCCAGTGCCAATCCAAACGAGTGGGCCCCCCTGCTTGCTCGGGATCACAGCACTTGCAAAGTTTCAATACTTACCTCTCCCTGCTCCACTGCTGTGACGTAGTCCGTGTTTCCTGGGCCCACTAAAATTTTGAGCCAGCCCTACCCCCCACAACTTTAGCCAAAAGTTTTAAATTGCCAAAAAGTTTCTATAGGTCAGTTCTGTTTGTCGTATATCTGCCAGCCATGTTGTGCCACTTACATTGTGTAGTGTAATACACTGGGCCTGTTTTTTGCTGCATTCTCCCCCCCAAAAAGGGAGATTTAAATTGTCAACAAGTTTCAATACGTCAGTTCTGTTGGTCGTATATCTGGCAGCCACATTCTGCCTGAATTGGCAGAATATGCATTCCAGGAACTCGCTTGCCCCGCTGCTAGTGTGCTATCAGAAAGAGTCTTCAGTGCTGCTGTTTCAATACTGACCAAAAAACGGACACGTCTGGCTTCCCAGAATGAAATGATCTAACTTTCATAAAAATGAACAAATCATGGATTTCAAATAATTTTGCCACACATTCTCCTGCTGACAGGTAACTTGCCTGAAAAATGTCTTGCTTTTGGCCTCTCTTACTGACTTCTCCAATTCCGCCATTTGCAGCTGCTGAATGTCCACCATAGGCCATTTTTATACCTCCCTAAATGGGCTGACTCCCCCCACAGATCCGTGGTCACCACCTAGCGCAACAACCCGTGCGAGTGCCGTTTGCCTGGACAGGTGGGTGCACCCACTCTTGGGCGACGGCACTGGCACAGGGTTCCTCATAGTACAATGAAGTGTCTCTGACGGTGGTGGTGCACAACAAACGTCAGACACACCGTAATAATATGAGGGGCCCTGTGCCAGTACCGCCGCCCACGAGAGAGTGTTTCCCCCCTAGCTCGAACAGTGCTCTACCACTTGTAATACTTACCTCTCCTTGCTCCACCACTGTGTAGTCTGTGCTGTTAAATCCTTCAATGGCACTGCCAATACAAATTTGTTGACATAATAGATGATAGTTAAAATATACAGGGGCTCTGGCCTCCATTTAGACCAGTTAATACTTTGCGCCAACTACCACTGTCTGCTACTCAGCAGAGGAGCCCACCCCAGTACCTAGCTATGCCACCTGTTTACTCCTGTTACCAATTTTGAACTGCTTTTAGCCTACTTTTTTATTTTGGGCCTACTAACCGTGTCTGCGCCACTCATTACAGTTGTCCTCCACTGAACAAAGCTATGCCGCCTGTTTAGCCTGTTACCAATTTTGAACTGCATTTAGCCTACTTTTTTATTGTGGGCCTACTAACTGTCTGCACCACTCATTACAGTTGTCCTCCACTGAACAAAGCTATGCTACTTGTTTAGTCCTGTTACCAATTTTGAACTGAATTTAGCCTACTTTATTATTTGGGCCTATATCTGTGTTTCCTCCTCATCCTGCCCATTGCCCAGCCACTGCTAGATGAGTCTGCTGGTACATTGACCACGACCACTACATTTCCCATGCACTCTACACAGCCTGAATCTGACCCTGCTGAAAGTCAGGTTCCTCTTCCTGCATACTATACCACCTTACACCGGGACAAAGTGGAAGGTGCAGATGAAAGTGCAGGTCCCTTCTTTAGGTGGGGGGGCATACTCGTTGGCGACGTCACTGGCACAGGGCCCCTCATAGTATGCAAAAGTGTCTCTGGCAGTGGGAGTCGCCACCCGCCGTCAAACACACAAATGTACTAAGAGGGGCCCTGTGCCAGTGCCAAGTGCCAACGAGTGGGCCCCCCGCTTGCTCAGGATCACAGCACTTGCAAAGTTGAAATACTCACCTCTCCCTTCTCCACCGCTGTGACATATGCCGCGTTTCCTAGGCCCATGAAAATCTTGAGCCAGCCCTACCCCCTACAACTTTAGCCAAAAGACCCCCTGTTTTCAATGGCTAACTATTATTATAAAGTAAATTAAGATTGACGAGCTTAAGAAATAAGAATTGATGTTTTTGCATTAAAATGGGCACTGTAGGTGTTTTCCTGTCCTCCACTCACTGCCGACTTTGATTCCCCATTGACTTGCATTGGGTTTCGTGTTTCGGTCGGCCCTCGGATTTTTGCAATAATCGGCCGATTTCACCCGACCCGACTTTTGACAGTCGGGTTTTGCGAAACCCGACTCGATCCTAAAAAAGTAAGTCGCTCAACTCTAATCCAAAGTGCAGCTTTATATTTTCTTAGTACTGGTGTATTTGTGCCCTGTGTCTAGCATGTGACTGGTGTGTATGTGTCGTGTGTTTAGTGTGTATGTGGCACGTGTCTAATTAATACAATCTTTCTGTGCTTATAAAATGTAATTCTTCTCGGCAGCACTTGACTTGTTTACACAAAATTATCTCTGCCGAAGGATGTTTTTAAATCAAACATAAAAATCATTGCATCCAACATATGAGCGTTTTGCTGGTTTGTCAGTTGATTGTTTGGACAGATATATAGTTGGAAAAAATTCCTTGATTATCAGCTTGACAAGATGGAAGCTGAGGGAAGGCTCTGCAACTAGTATGTAACCCTTAGGCATGGTGGGCCCAAGAATGATTTTTTTCTGGTGGGCCCAAACTAGAGTTGAGCGACCTTGACCTTTTTAGAGTCGAGCCGGGTTTCGCGAAACCCGACTATCTCAAAAGTCGGGTCGAGTGAAATCGGCCGATTATGACGTAAAGTCGGGATCGACCGAAACACGAAACCCAATGCAAGTCAATGGGGCAGCATAGTCGGCAGTGAGTGGGGGCCAGGAAAACACCTAGAGTGCCCATTTTAATGTCAAAACCATCCATTCTTCTTAATGAAGCTTGTCAAGCGTAATTTACCTTATAATAATTGGAAGGCATTTGAAATTTGGGGTCATTTGGCTAAAGTTGTGGTATGTAGGGCTGGTTCAAGTAATTAGTGGGCCCAGGAAATCTGGACCACGTCACGGCAGTGGAGCAGGGAGAGGTAAGTATTTCAACTTTGCAAGTGCTGTGAACCTGAGCAAGCAGGGGGGGCCCACTTGTTGGCATTGGCACTGGCACAAGGCCCCTCAAAGTACAGCGGTGTGTTTGCACGGCGGGGGCGCCTCCCACCGGCAGCAACACTTTTGCGTACTATGAGAGGCCCTGTGCCAGTGACGTCGCCAACTAGTATTCCTCCCCCCACCTGATGAAGGAACCTGCACTTTCATCTGCACCTTCCTCTTTGTCCCCGTGTAAGGTGGTATGGTATGCAGGAAGAGCAACCTGACTTTCAGCAGGGTCACAATGTTGTTGTGTAGCGTGCACGGGGAATGTTGCGTTATGGGTCAATGTACCAGCAGACTCATCTATCACTGGCTGGGCAATGGGCAGGATGAGGAGGAAACACAGATATAGGCCCAAAGAATAAAGTTGGCTAAATGCAGTTCAAAATTGGTAACACAGGAATAACCAGGGGGCATTGCAGTGGAGGACAACTGGAATGAGAGGCTGACACAGAGAGTAGGCCCAAATCAGTAAGTAGTCGAAATGCAGTTCAAAATTGGCAACCGTAGTAAACAGGCGGCACAGCTTTGTTCAGTGGAGGAGAACAGCAAGGAGTGGCAGACACCGATAGTAGGCCCCAACCCAACTAGTAGGCCAAATGCAGTCTAACATTAACAACTACTTAACGAGCGCCTGAAAACGGAATTTCAGGACAGGAAACCAGGAGAACAGCAAGAAGCGGCAGACACTGTTAGTAGGCCCCAAACCAACTAGTACGCCAAATGCAGTTGTTCCATTTAACCACAATTTAACGAGAGCCTGAAGATAGAAGCTCAGGAAAGGCAACCTGGAGAACACCTTGGAGTGTAACACACCATCTCTCTCCACCCCATACCCATTTTGTAGGCCTAATGCAGTGTAGTTTTCTACAACTACTAAACGAGAGTCGGAAGACCGAAGCAATGGCAAGGAAACCTGGGGAACACCTTGGAGTGTAACACACCATCTCTCTCCACCCGATACCCATTTTGTAGGCCTAATGCAGTGTAGTTTTCTACAACTACTAAACGAGAGTCTGAAGATCGAAGCAATGGCGAGGAAACCTGGAGAACACCTTGGAGTGTAACACACCATCTCTCTCCACCCGATACCCGTTTTGTAGGCCTAATGCAGTGTAGTTTTCTACAACTACTAAACGAGAGTCTGAAGATCGAAGCAATGGCGAGGAAACCTGGAGAACACCTTGGAGTGTAACACACCATCTCTCTCCACCCCATAGCCAATTTGGAGGCCTAATGCAGTGTAGTTTCCAACAACTACTAAACGAGAGCATTAAGATCGAAGCTCTGGAAAGGGAACCTGGAGAACACCTTGGAGTGGAACACACCATCTCTCTCCACCCTATACCCATTTTGTAGGCCTAATGCAGTGTAGTTTTCTACAACTACTAAACGAGAGTCGGAAGACCGAAGCAATGGCAAGGAAACCTGGGGAACACCTTGGAGTGTAACACACCATCTCTCTCCACCCGATACCCATTTTGTAGGCCTAATGCAGTGTAGTTTTCTACAACTACTAAACGAGAGTCTGAAGATCGAAGCAATGGCGAGAAAACCTGGAGAACACCTTGGAGTGTAACACACCATCTCTCTCCACCCCATAGCCAATTTGGAGGCCTAATGCAGTGTAGTTTCCAACAACTACTAAACGAGAGCATTAAGATCGAAGCTCTGGAAAGGCAACCTGGAGAACACCTTGGAGTGGAACACACCATCTCTCTCCACCCTATACCCATGTTGTAGGCCTAATGCAGTGTAGTTTTCTACAACTACTAAACGAGAGTCGGAAGACCGAAGCAATGGCAAGGAAACCTGGGGAACACCTTGGAGTGTAACACACCATCTCTCTCCACCCCATACCCAATTTGTAGGCCTAATGCAGCCTACTTTCCGACAACTACTAAACGAGAGCATGAAGATCGAAGCTCAGGAAAGGCAACCTGGGGAACACCTTGGAGTGTAACACACCCTCTCTCTACACCACGGAAGGGCTGATTCTTAGGAAGGAAGGCTGTCGGAAAGAAGCAGGGCGTGTCCGAGGGTGATTATATTCTTATTAGGTATATACTCACCCTCGGACGCTCCCTGCTTCTTTATTTGTAATGAATGTTTATTTGCAATGTGGTTTTGACTTACTCTATTTTTTTGGTAAATAATGATTTTATTATTTTCATTGTTTTGCATCTTCTTGGCAATAATATAAAGAAGACGCGACAGGACAACACTCGGTGGATGCCATATCTGTGTTTTAAATTGAAAAAAACTTTCAGTTAACTACTTGCAGGAGAAAGTTATTGTAGCTGGTGGCCATTTTTAGTACTGTACCAGATTTTTGTTGTATGTGTTTGTTTTTAATGTTAAAATGTCTGCATTTGATATCTCTCCAGTATTTTCTTTTTTATAAGCAAAATACTTATTTTTATATTTTCTGATGTTGGCTCCAGGGGAACACGGGCAGCAGTAGACAGGTCAGTGGAGGCCTAGTGGAAGGAGGGACCGCAGACAGGCTTCGAAGCCCTAACATAATAAATTGGGCTGGCTGTAGGCAATTTAAAATTGGTTCCAGGGGAACATGGGCAGCAGTAGACAGGTCAGTGGAGGCCTAGTGGAAGGAGGGACCGCAGACAGGCTTCGAAGCCCTAACATAATAAATTGGGCTTGCTGTCGGCAATTTTAAATTGGTTCCAGGAGAACACGGGCGGCAGTAGCCAGGTCAGTGTAGTAGTAGTGGAAAGAACGGGCCGCAGACAGGCTTCGAAGGCCTAACATAACAAAAATTGGGCTGTAGGCAATTTAAAATTGGTTCCAGGGGAACACGGGCAGCAGTAGACAGGTCAGTGGAGGCCTAGTGGAAGGAGGGACCGCAGACAGGCTTCGAAGCCCTAACATAATAAATTGGGCTGGCTGTAGGCAATTTAAAATTGGTTCCAGGGGAACACGGGCAGCAGTAGACAGGTCAGTGGAGGCCTAGTGGAAGGAGGGACCGCAGACAGGCTTCGAAGCCCTAACATAATAAATTGGGCTGGCTGTAGGCAATTTAAAATTGGTTCCAGGGGAACACGGGCAGCAGTAGACAGGTCAGTGGAGGCCTAGTGGAAGGAGGGACCGCAGACAGGCTTCGAAGCCCTAACATAATAAATTGGGTTGGCTGTAGGCAATTTAAAATTGGTTCCAGGGGAACACGGGCAGCAGTAGACAGGTCAGTGGAGGCCTAGTGGAAGGAGGGACCGCAGACAGGCTTCGAAGCCCTAACATAATAAATTGGGCTGGCTGTAGGCAATTTAAAATTGGTTCCAGGGGAACACGGGCAGCAGTAGACAGGTCAGTGGAGGCCTAGTGGAAGGAGGGACCGCAGACAGGCTTCGAAGCCCTAACATAATAAATTGGGCTTGCTGTCGGCAATTTTAAATTGGTTCCAGGGGAACACGGGCGGCAGTAGCCAGGTCAGTGTAGTAGTAGTGGAAAGAACGGGCCGCAGACAGGCTTCGAAGGCCTAACATAACAAAAATTGGGCTGTAGGCAATTTAAAATTGGTTCCAGGGGAACACGGGCAGCAGTAGACAGGTCAGTGGAGGCCTAGTGGAAGGAGGGACCGCAGACAGGCTTCGAAGCCCTAACATAATAAATTGGGCTGGCTGTAGGCAATTTAAAATTGGTTCCAGGGGAACACGGGCAGCAGTAGACAGGTCAGTGGAGGCCTAGTGGAAGGAGGGACCGCAGACAGGCTTCGAAGCCCTAACATAATAAATTGGGCTGGCTGTAGGCAATTTAAAATTGGTTCCAGAGGAACACGGGCAGCAGTAGACAGGTCAGTGGAGGCCTAGTGGAAGGAGGGACCGCAGACAGGCTTCGAAGCCCTAACATAATAAATTGGGCTGGCTGTAGGCAATTTAAAATTGGTTCCAGGGGAACACGGGCAGCAGTAGACAGGTCAGTGGAGGCCTAGTGGAAGGAGGGACCGCAGACAGGCTTCGAAGCCCTAACATAATAAATTGGGCTGGCTGTAGGCAATTTAAAATTGGTTCCAGGGGAACACGGGCGGCAGTAGACAGGTCAGTGGAGGCCTAGTGGAAGGAGGGACCGCAGACAGGCTTCGAAGCCCTAACATAATAAATTGGGCTGGCTGTAGGCAATTTAAAATTGGTTCCAGGGGAACACGGGCAGCAGTAGACAGGTCAGTGGAGGCCTAGTGGAAGGAGGGACCGCAGACAGGCTTCGAAGCCCTAACATAATAAATTGGGCTGGCTGTAGGCAATTTAAAATTGGTTCCAGGGGAACACGGGCAGCAGTAGACAGGTCAGTGGAGGCCTAGTGGAAGGAGGGACCGCAGACAGGCTTCAAAGCCCTAACATAATAAATTGGGCTTGCTGTCGGCAATTTTAAATTGGTTCCAGGGGAACACGGGCGGCAGTAGCCAGGTCAGTGTAGTAGTAGTGGAAAGAACGGGCCGCAGACAGGCTTCGAAGGCCTAACATAACAAAAATTGGGCTGTAGGCAATTTAAAATTGGTTCCAGGGTAACACGGGCAGCAGTAGACAGGTCAGTGGAGGCCTAGTGGAAGGAGGGACCGCAGACAGGCTTTGAAGCCCTAACATAATAAATTGGGCTGGCTGTAGGCAATTTAAAATTGGTTCCAGGGGAACACGGGCAGCAGTAGACAGGTCAGTGGAGGCCTAGTGGAAGGAGGGACCGCAGACAGGCTTCGAAGCCCTAACATAATAAATTGGGCTGGCTGTAGGCAATTTAAAATTGGTTCCAGGGGAACACAGGCAGCAGTAGACAGGTCAGTGGAGGCCTAGTGGAAGGAGGGACCGCAGACAGGCTTCGAAGCCCTAACATAATAAATTGGGCTGGCTGTAGGCAATTTAAAATTGGTTCCAGGGGAACACGGGCGGCAGTAGACAGGTCAGTGGAGGCCTAGTGGAAGGAGGGACCGCAGACAGGCTTCGAAGCCCTAACATAATAAATTGGGCTGGCTGTAGGCAATTTAAAATTGGTTCCAGGGGAACACGGGCAGCAGTAGACAGGTCAGTGGAGGCCTAGTGGAAGGAGGGACCGCAGACAGGCTTCGAAGCCCTAACATAATAAATTGGGCTGGCTGTAGGCAATTTAAAATTGGTTCCAGGGGAACACGGGCAGCAGTAGACAGGTCAGTGGAGGCCTAGTGGAAGGAGGGACCGCAGACAGGCTTCGAAGCCCTAACATAATAAATTGGGCTGGCTGTAGGCAATTTAAAATTGGTTCCAGGGGAACACGGGCAGCAGTAGACAGGTCAGTGGAGGCCTAGTAGAAGGAGGGACCGCAGACAGGCTTCGAAGCCTTAACATAATAAATTGGGCTGGCTGTAGGCAATTTAAAATTGGTTCCAGGGGAACACGGGCAGCAGTAGACAAGTCAGTGGAGGCCTAGTGGAAGGAGTGACCGCAGACAGGCTTCGAAGGCCTAACATAAGAAAAATGTCAATACAATGGTATTGACAGTGCCAGGCATTGAAGGATGTCAGCGCATAGACTAAACATTGGTGGAGCTGTGAGAGAAAATTTTGCAAGTGGTAGAGCACTGTTTGACCTGGGGGGGGGGACTGTCTTGTGGCCGGCGGTACAGGCCCAGGGCCCCTCATATTACAACGGTGTGTCTGACGTTGGGTGCGCACCACCACCGCCAGACACTTTATTGTACTATGAGGGACCTAGTGGCAGTGCCGTCGACCAAAAGCGGGCACACCCACCTCTTCAGACAAACAGTACTCTCACGGGTGCTGGCGCCAAGTGGCGATACCACGGCCCCGTGTGGGGACTTTGGCCATTTAGGGAGGTGTTAACATGTCGGATGCTGGACAATCATGTGCTGCAAATTACGAGATTGGAAAAGGCGTTCAAAATAGTCCACAGGCAAGACCTTTACATAGGAAAGCTAGGTGTCAGCCGGGCAAGGTGGGGCAAAAGATTTCGAAATCCAGTTGTGGTACATTTTAATGAAGGTTAGATCATCTACATTTTGGGTAGCCAGACGAGTCCTTTTTTCTGTTAGTATTGAACCTGCAGCACTGAATACTCTTTCTGATAGGACACTAGCTGCCGGGCAAGCAAGCTCCTGCAATGCATATTCTGCCAATTCTGGCCAGGTGTCTAATTTTGATGCCCAGTAATCAAATGGAAATGACGGTTGAGGGAGAACGTCGATAAGGGATGAAAAATAGTTAGTAACCATACTGGACAAATGTTGTCTCCTGTCACTTTGAATTGATGCTGCAGTACCTGTCCTGTCTGCGGTCATAGCAAAATCACTCCACAACCTGGTCAGAAAACCCCTCTGGCCAACGCCACTTCTGATTTCTGCCCCTCTAACACCTCTGGTCTGCTGGCCCCTGCAGCTCGTGTTAGAACGATCACGGGCGCTGTGTGCAGGGAATGCCAGAAGCAAACGGTCAATAAGAGTTGATTGTTTGGTTGCTAATATTAGTTCCAAGTTCTCATGTGGCATTATATTTTGCAATTTGCCTTTATAGCGAGGATCAAGGAGGCAGGCCAACCAGTAATCGTCATCGTTCATCATTTTTGTTATGCGTGTGTCCCTTTTGAGGATACGTAAGGCATAATCCGCCATGTGGCCCAAAGTTCCAGTTCTCAAATCTGTGGTTGTGCTTGGTTGAGGGGCAGTTTCAGGCAAATCCACGTCACTTGTGTCCCTCCAAAAACCAGAACCCGGCCTTGCCGCGCCAACAATTTCCACTGGCCCCGGAAAAGCTTCCTCATTAAAAATATAATCATCCCCATCATCCTCCTCGTCCTCCTCCTCCTGTTCGCCCGCTACCTCGTCCTGTACACTGCCCTGGCCAGACAATGGCTGACTGTCATCAAGGCTTTCCTCTTCCTCAGCTGCAGACGCCTGATCCTTTATGTGTGTCAAACTTTGCATCAGCAGACGCATTAGGGGGATGCTCATGCTTATTATGGCGTTGTCTGCACTAACCAGCCGTGTGCATTCCTCAAAACACTGAAGGACTTGACACATGTCTTGAATCTTCGACCACTGCACACCTGACAACTCCATGTCTGCCATCCTACTGCCTGCCCGTGTATGTGTATCCTCCCACAAAAACATAACAGCCCGCCTCTGTTCACACAGTCTCTGAAGCATGTGCAGTGTTGAGTTCCACCTTGTTGCAACGTCTATGATTAGGCGATGCTGGGGAAGGTTCAAAGAACGCTGATAGGTCTGCATACGGCTGGAGTGTACGGGCGAACGGCGGATATGTGAGCAAAGTCCACGCACTTTGAGGAGCAGGTCGGATAACCCCGGATAACTTTTCAGGAAGCACTGCACCACCAGGTTTAAGGTGTGAGCCAGGCAAGGAATGTGTTTCAGTTGGGAAAGGGAGATGGCAGCCATGAAATTCCTTCCGTTATCACTCACTACCTTGCCTGCCTCAAGATCTACAGTGCCCAGCCACGACTGCGTTTCTTTCTGCAAGAACTCGGACAGAACTTCAGCGGTGTGTCTGTTGTCGCCCAAACACTTCATAGCCAATACAGCCTGCTGACGTTTGCCAGTAGCTGCCCCATAATGGGAGACCTGGTGTGCAACAGTGGCAGCTGCGGATGGAGTGGTTGTGCGACTGCGGTCTGTGGACAAGGTCTCGCTTCTGCAGGAGGACGAGGAGGAGGAGGAGGGGGTGCGAACGGCTACAGCCAACTGTTTCCTAGACCGTGGGCTAGGCAGAACTGTCCCAAACTTGCTGTCCCCTGTGGACCCTGCATCCACCACATTTACCCAGTGTGCCGTGATGGACACGTAACGTCCCTGGCCATGCCTACTGGTCCATGCATCTGTTGTCAGGTGCACCTTTGTGCTCACAGATTGCCTGAGTGCATGGACGATGCGCTCTTTAACATGCTGGTGGAGGGCTGGGATGGCTTTTCTGGAAAAAAAGTGTCGACTGGGTAGCTCGTAGCGTGGTACAGCGTAGTCCATCAGGGCTTTGAAAGCTTCGCTTTCAACTAACCGGTAGGGCATCATCTCTAACGAGATTAGTCTAGCTATGTGGGCGTTCAAACCCTGTGTATGCGGATGCGAGGCTAAGTACTTCCTTTTTCTAACCATAGTCTCATGTAGGGTGAGCTGGACTGGAGAGCTGGAGATCGTGGAACTAGCGGGGGTGCCGGTGGACATGGCAGACTGAGAGACGGTGGGAGATGGTATTGTTGCCGCCGGTGCCCTAGATGCAGTGTTTCCTACTACGAAACTGGTGATTCCCTGACCCTGACTGCTTTGGCCTGGCAAAGAAACCTGCACAGATACTGCAGGTGGTGCGGAAAATGGTGGCCCTACACTGCCGGAAGGGATGTTGCGTTGATGACTAGCTTCATTGGCTGAGGGTGCTACAACCTTAAGGGACGCTTGGTAGTTAGTCCAAGCTTGCAAATGCATGGTGGTTAAATGTCTATGCATGCAACTTGTATTGAGACTTTTCAGATTCTGCCCTCTGCTTAAGGTAGTTGAACATTTTTGACAGATGACTTTGCGCTGATCAATTGGATGTTGTTTAAAAAAATGCCAGACTGCACTCTTTCTAGCATCGGATACCTTTTCAGGCATTGCAGACTGAGCTTTAACCGGATGGCCACGCTGTCCTCCAACAGGTTTTGACTTTGCCACGTGTTTTGGGCAAGATACGGGCCCGGCAGATGGAACCTGTTTCGATGTTGATGCCTGCTGCGGCCCCTCCTCCTCCGCTTCAGAACTGCTGCCGCCTGCACCCTGTTCCCCCAATGGCTGCCAATCGGGGTCAAGAACTGGGTCATCTATTACCTCTTCTTGTAGCTCGTGTGCAACTTCGTCTGTGTCACCGTGTCGGTCGGTGGTATAGCGTTCGTGATGGGGCAACATAGTCTCATCAGGGTCTGATTCTTGATCAGCACCCTGCGAGGGCAATGTTGTGGTCTGAGTCAAAGGACCAGCATAGTAGTCTGGCTGTGGCTGTGCATCAGTGCACTCCATGTCAGATTCAACTTGTAATGGGCATGGACTGTTAACTGCTTCACTTTCTAAGCCAGGGACGGTATGTGTAAAGAGCTCCATGGAGTAACCCGTTGTGTCGCCTGCTGCATTCTTCTCTGTTGTTGTTTTTGCTGAAGAGGACAAGGAAGCGACTTGTCCCTGACCGTGAACATCCACTAACGACGCGCTGCTTTTACTTTTACCAGTTTCACGAGAGGAGGCAAATGAGCTAGAGGCTGAGTCAGCAAGATAAGCCAAAACTTGCTCTTGCTGCTCCGGCTTTAAAAGCGGTTTTCCTACTCCCAGAAAAGGGAGCGTTCGAGGCCTTGTGTAGCCAGACGACGAACTTGGCTCCACAGCTCCAGACTTAGGTGCAATATTTTTTTTCCCACGACCACCTGATGCTCCACCACTACCACTACCCTCATTACCAGCTGACAATGAACGCCCCCAGCCACGACCTCTTCCACCAGACTTCCTCATTGTTTTAAAAACGTTACCAAACTAACGGTATTTGTTGCTGTCACACAACTTACACGGTGAGCTATAACTTCAGTATGATTTAGCTACCCATTTACAGGTGGGTGAGACCACAACGAAAATCAGGCACAATGTTACACACTCTGTTGTTGGTGGCAACAAATGAGAGAGATGCCACACACGCAGGACTGTCACTGAAGCGCAAATGTAAATATTAATCTCCCACTGATTTTTTTTTTTTTTTTTAAAAGGGAGACTTTAGAAAAAAAAAATAATAAAAAAAAATGATTTTTTTAAGGAAGAATTTATAAACCAAATAAAATGAAATGATTGTTTCAGGGAGAATTTAGAAAACAAATAAAAAAAAAATAGGCTTTCTATGGCGCACTGAGTGAGAGAGGACGCACACAGGAGTCAGGAGTGGCACACAAGCCCAGAGGCCAATATTTATCTCCCACTGATTGATTTAGTGATTTTTTCAGGTAGATTTTGGAACCCAAATCAAGCAAAAAAATAAATAGGCATTCTATGGCCCACAACTGGAGAGAGAGAGAGAGATGGCACACCCAGGAGTCAAGACTGGCACACAAGCAGAAAGGGCAATATTAATCTCCCACTGATTTGATTTTTATTTTTTTTTTCCTTGAGACTTTAGAAAAAAAAAATACAAAAAAATGAATTTTTCAGGAAGAATTTAGAAACCAAATAAAATAAAATGATTGTTTCAGGGAGAATTTAGAAAACAAATTAAAAAAAAATAGGCTTTGTAGGGCCCACTGAGTGAGAGAGGACGCACACAGGAGTCAGGAGTGGCACACAAGCCCAGAGGCCAATATTTTTCTCCCACTGATTGATTTAGTGATTTTTTCAGGTAGATTTTGGAACCCAAATCAAGCAAAAAAATTGATCGGCTTTCTATGGCCCACAATTGGAGAGAGAGATGGCACACCCAGGAGTCAAGACTGGCACACAAGCAGAAAGGGCAATATTAATCTCCCACTGATTTGATTTTTGTTTTGTTTTTTCAGGGAGACTTTAGAAAAAAAAATTAAAAAAAAATGATTTTTTTCAGGAATAATTTAGAAACCAAATAAAATAAAATGATTTTTTCAGGGAGAATTTAGAAAACAAATAAAACAAAAAATATGCTTTCTAGGGCCCACTGAGTGAGAGAGGATGCACACAGGAGTCAGGAGTGGCACACAAGCCCAGAGGCCAATATTTATCTCCCACTGATTGATTTAGTGATTTTTTCAGGTAGAATTTAGAACCCAAATCAACCAAAAAAATAAATAGGCTTTCTATGGCCCACTATTTGTGAGAGAGATGGCACGCTCAGGACTGGCACACAAGCCCAGAGGCCAATATTAATCTCCCACTTTTTTTTTTTTTTCCAGGGAAAATTTATAAACCCAATAAAAAAAATAATAAATAGGCTTTCTATGGCCCACTATCTGAGAGAGAGAGATGGCACGCTTAGGACTGGCACACAAGCCCAAAGGCCAATATTAATCTCCCACTGATTGATTTATTGATTTTTTCAGGTAGAATTTAGAACCCAAATCAAGCAAAAAAATTAATAGGCTTTCTATGGCCCACTGAGTGAAAGATGGCACACACAGGAGTCAGGAGTGGCACACAAGCCCTGAGGCCAATATTTTTCTCCCACTGATTGATGTTGTGATTTTTTCAGGTAGATTTTGGAACCCAAATCAAGCAAAAAGATAAATAGGCTTTCTATGGCCCACTGAGTGAGAGATGGCACACACAGGAGTAAGGAGTGGCACACAAGCCCTGAGGCCAATATTTTTCTCCCAGTGATTGATGTAGTGATTTTTTCAGGTAGATTTCAGAACCCAAATCAAGCAAAAAAATAAATAGGCTTTCTATGGCCCACTGAGTGAGAGATGACACAGACAGGGATGGCACTCTAGCAGAAATGCCAATCTTAATCTCCCACAAAAAAAAAAAAAAAAAAAAAGGAACTGTCCTTCAATTACTATCTCCCTGCAGTAATCTCAGCCAGGTATGGCAGGCAGCAATAAGGAGTGGACTGATGCACAAATTAAATAAAAAGTGTGGACAAACAAACAAGATAGCTGTGCAGAAAGGAAGGAACAAGAGGATTTGTGCTTTGAAAAAAGCAGTTGGTTTGCACAGCGGCGTACACACAGCAATGCAGCTATCAGGGAGCCTTCTAGGGCAGCCCAATGAGCTACAGCGCTGAGAAAAAAAAAAAAAAAAAGTAGCTTCCACTATCCCTGCACACCGAAGGTGGTGTTGGACAGTGCAAATCGCTACAGCACAAGCGGTTTGGTGGTTAATGGACCCTGCCTAACGCTATCCCTGCTTCTGACGAAGCGGCAGCAACCTCTCCCTAAGCTCAGATCAGCAGCAGTAACATGGCGGTCGGCGGGAACGCCCCTTTATAGCCCCTGTGACGCCGCGGACAGCAAGCCAATCACTGCAATGCCCTTCTCTAAGATGGTGGGGACCAGGACCTATGTCATCACGCTGCCCACACTTTGCGTTTACCTTCATTGGCTGAGAAATGGCGCTTTTCGCGTCATTGAAACGCGACTTTGGCGCGAAAGTCGCGTACCGCATGGCCGATCCCGCACAGGGGTCGGATCGGGTTTCATGAAACCCGACTTTGTCAAAAGTCGGCGACTTTTGAAAATGTTCGACCCGTTTCGCTCAACCCTAGCCCAAACTACTCCATTCCGACGCTGCTTAAAGGGAAGGTACCACGTTTGTAGGTCATTAATAAATCACTTTAATGTAGCATAACATGCTGCTATAAGCAAGTTTGAAATGCATGTGAAACAGATTTCATGTGTTATATGAGTTTAAAGAATGCACTGGGGGCTGTCATCTTGGTTTTGCAGCAGTAGCAGGGCACTATCATTGTCAGATTACGGCACCCCATGGACATAGGAGATAATAGACCAGCGCTGACCCTATCTGTAACATTGCAGCAGCATTAGAAGAAGGTGTGCAACCGAAACGCGCGTCGGGGTGGGCACACGGACTCTGGGAAGGTCGGCACACTGCTCTTTATATTGAGGTAAGACCCGCTCTGCATATCTGCTGGTTCTTTTACCGCTGTGGCTTGGTTGCCTTTGATCTAACTAGACTTAGGCTGTATCTATCTGGTGAGACATAGATCCTCTGTTACTATGTCTACTTATCTCAGCTAGTGATTGGCACCGCCACTTATACTAAGCCGGATGGGGATTTATATTGTGGTCTGCCTCGGATTCTCTGTGAACTGTCACATATTTATATGCAGGTGCTTTCCTTCCCTGACTCCGTGTGCCTGTGGTGGTTTACACACTGGTGACGCATATGTGCACACCATGTGGTACTCTGTCCCATTTGTTTTGTTCTGTATTGTCCATTTATATTGTTCTTAAATTAATAAAGATTTCTCTATACACATTTTCTCATATATGGACTCTGTGGACGTTTTCTTTGGTCCCACCATGTTTTGTCCTCTGTAAACAAGCTGTGCCTCTGATGCAGTAACTGCTGGTGATAGCAGGTCACAGGGCAGTCACACACAAAATGGTGCTGCCCTGTGATGCTGCTCTTCATTCTGCCCCAGGGATATTAGACCACCCAAAAGGGGAGGGAAATGGTGATGTCAGCAGTTACTGCCCCAATTTTGCTGCCAACAGTACAGCTGCTAAATCTTACTATAGCTGCTTGAGGTCTAAAACGGAAAATCCTCCCCTTAGTGGTAAACATGTATATTTGTAGAAAAATATATAATATTTTTCATATAGAAATGTTTGCAAACAGTGCAAACATTGCATTAATACATTTTAATTACTATTTTAAGCTTAATTTCACAAAAAAACAAAATACAAGAAAACTGGTGGCACCTTCCCTTTAAACCACAGGCATATCATCATAATGCTGAGAGTTAGGGTACCACTGTCCAAACGCACCATTATTACATTATTTTTAAAGTTTACATACATCATATGCATCAAATAAATTCTACAAAAAAAGTGCATTGGGCATTCACAGTGTGCAGATAAAACTGAGGCCAGTGAACCCCATTACATATGTGTTGGATGCCTCATTGCTCATACTTGCCACTTTCTTCAATAAAATGTTGAGAGAAGCATGAGCATAGCACATAGAAAAACAAAAAAAAATATAAATCTATTGTACATACAGTATGTACTGTTATTCCCATATATACTTGTTTGATCTGTAATGTTGGTATAGCTGAAAGAACCTGAATAGACAACTCAACTTTTTTTATTTACTGGTGATCTCTTTATTAGAGCGGAGGGGATAATAAGTAATTGAAAAAGAAAAAAAAAACTTTTTGCTGCCTTTTAAGACAACCAAGATTTACACAGGACACTATCACCAGCAATGATGAGCAAATACCAAATATCCAGAGAAGGTTCCATAAGCTACTCTCAGTGTAAAATGCACTGCAGGTTGTATTCATAAATCCTTCATGAAAATTAAAGTTAAATATATAAAGCTGCTAAGATGGACATAAATTATGTGGCTTGTTGATCTAACATCCCTGCAGGTTGGTCAAATAAATCCTTACTGCTCTAATGTTTATAGAGGGAACTGCCAAGGGACTTGTGTAGCTGATGTGCATACAAATCTACATATTCATGTACCATGGTTATTGAGCTTAGTTAAATAAAACATGGGAACCTATTTTTGTATTCTATATGGACTTAATATCTTGTATGTAGACTAGGTGATGTGAATAGGTTTCTTAAATAAATTTACTTTCAAGCTCCCAGCATGTGATTAACTAGATGAAATACTTATTGCATTTTTTATCAGACCGTTCCATGCTCTCTTCTGAGTCCCATTTTCAAAGAATCCTTTCTAACATAGATCTCCATGATACAGCAATAGAAAGTTGGATTAGCACAAGATGTATTATGGTTTGTACTGTCTGTGCAATAAAGAAGCCATACATACTGGCATTCATGTTTAAGCAAATATTAACATTAGTTTTTACAAGTCTTTTTTTTGTATTTGGATTGAAGATTTCTACCTGAGAGTAGTATGCACTTCTTATCGCTTCCTTACTTCTCTGCTGATGTCTCTAGGGACCTAAGTCTGAAGAACCTTTAACACTGAAAAGTCCAAAGAAGTGACAAAAATATTCTTTATTATTATTCCCCTTATGTAAGATTATCTCTCTTAGGTGTTAAGATATCAAATCCATAATGGTTACTTTTTGGTAATAAATTGATAGTTGCATAAGAGAGCAAAATATACTTCCATGCCAGTAAACGTTCACAAAGAAGCAGATTTTAGAAAAGTAAATGCACGTACACAATGTATTTATAAGGTACATTTAATGGGTAAATGGAGTGAATGAACACAGCATAGTTTGAAAAAAGTAATCATAAAAAACGCCCAAATATTGAAATATGATAAATAGGTTCATGCATCACAAGTAGCAGAAATGGACTAAATAGTCATGTAGAAAATCTAAAATGGTCAGCAATTCCAATGAATGTTTTCTGCCTACAGCTATTTGTAATTTATCTATGTGGTTGACTATATAGGTACACATTTTTATTTTTATGTGTCAATACATTTTTGGCATCTGTTTTTGCAAAATTTGGATCCGAATATCTCTTTTTGGACTCAATTGGTTCTATAAATTCTAATGAATGCATAGGTGACTGCAATTAAAATCAAATACAGTGTTGTAGCACTCTGCAAGCAATACATAGTAACAAAGGTTGCAAAAAAGACATGGTTCAATCAATTACAACTTTTCCGCATAGGAATTTTTAATCACATTATCACTATGCACATAAATGTGAGGCTATAAGCACAAATTTTAAGCAGATTGTGTAAACTTATCTGTCAGAGACAAAACAGCTTTATTTTAGCTTCGACTTTCTACAACCATATGTTACACTTAAAAACAGATTGCTGAAGACCCACAGAAATTTCAAGAATAGCAATAGTGGAGAAGATTTTGTTAATTCCTAAGCTGCCTAGACAGAGGAGACCATTGAAGGATGGAGTCAGACACCCGTGTAAATTTGAATTTAAAATAAGCTTTATTTGTCAATGCGTTTTGAAGTTACACACTTCTTCAGGACAAACCTTCTTGAGAGTCACTGGGAAACTATTTCTCCTGTAGAGTGTAAGCTCTTATGGTTAATGGGTCTTTTATCTTTCTTTTCTGTAGATTGTAAGCTCTTATGGTCAGTGAGGTGATCTGTTGCTCTATCCTGAAAAGTGTTAATGTAATGTGCTGCTGCAGTGTAGTATAGTGCAACCTCCACCAGGGGGTGCTGCTTAAGGAAAAGAGGTTGTACACACAGCGCAGCAATACTGAACAACAACACAGGTGTCACAGGTAATGAAAGAGAAGTCAGACAAGCCAAAGTCATACACAGAGAGATCAGCGTAGTACACAGGGGGAGTCAGAGGAAAGGTCGGGGAAAAACAAGAAGCCAGAGCCTACCGGGAAGGTGATAACCAAAACGTGAGACATAAGACAAAGTCGGGATACAAGCCAGAGGTCAGAACAAGTCATAAACGGGTACAGGCAGTCAGAGGCAAAAAGGAACACTAGTTGAAGTGAAAAGGTCAGATGCTAAAGCCGTGCAGCATGAACTATAGCTGACACTGGCCCACAAGCTGCAGAGGACTTAAATAGCTCAGCCAGCTTCAAAGTGAGGCTGAGGGGATTAACTCCCACATGACCAGTCCAGAGACAAGACAGCTGAACACAAACTCAGAACTGGATCATGACAGTTAGCTCTTATGATCATCAGAGCCCTCTTTTTCGCTCTGTATCTTCTGTGGAGTGTAAGCTCCTATGGTAATCTGAGTCATCTTTCTCTCCCCTGTAGTTTGTAAGCTCCTGTGGCCAACAAGATCCTCCCTCTCTTCTGCAGAGTGTAAGTTCTTATGGTCAGCAGGATACTCTCATCAGCTCTCCTGTAGAGTGTAAGCTTTTCGAGTCAGTCAGATCTTCTGTCTCCCTATTCTGTAGAGTGTTAGCTCTTATGAGCATCAGGGTCCTCTCTTTCTGTCTGTCACTTCTGTGGAGTGTAAGCTCCTATGTTCAGCCGAGACCTCTTTATCTCGCCTGTAGTGTGTAAGCTCTTTTGGTCACCAGGGTCCTCCCTCTCTTCTGTATAGTGTAGGTTTAAAAAAAACAAAAAAAAACCAAGCAGCTAAAATAAAGACAGAAAAATAAATTCATTGCATAATACTTGTAGAAATAGCAAAACAGAAAATACTTGCTAAATTCTCTGAAAATCAATGGCCCCTTACCAGCCTGAGAATACCAGCCCCCACTGTGAGCTTTAGCAAGGCTGGTTGTCAAAAATGGGGGAACCAAAAGCCTTTTTTATTATTATTTAATTAAGTACTTTAAAGAAAAGCCTGAGGACCCCTCTATTCTTGATAGCTAGACTTGCTGAAGCTGACAGCCCCCAGCTGTGAGTTTTGTCTGGCTGGTTACTAAAATTAGGGGGAAACCCACACTGTTTTTTTTTTTAATTATTTATTTATAGCGCAGGAGCGGCAGATGAAAACTCCCATCCGATGCTCCTGCTCTCACTGTAATTAGCGGCTGTACGTGTCATATGATGGGAGAAGTAGCCCCATCAGCTGACACCAGTGATCGGAGGTGAAGTTTATACCTCCGATCACAGCTGAGTGCTCCCCGCTGTCTTCTAACAGCATGGGAACTGCGGCTCTCTGACCGGTTGGGAGGATTTCCCCACCGATCAGAAGCGGTGTTTGCATGCATATGACAGTGTGTCAAACACTGTAATGTCGGACACCCCATTCAAGTGAATGGGGATCGGGTCTGCTCTGCTGGATGACAGTCTGTATGGATGCATCATGCAGCCTGCCATCTAGATGTAGCAGAGCCGAGTATGACATCACATCCGGCTGTCCTTGACTTTTCTGCAGCACATACGCTGCAAGAAAAGTCAACCTCCATATTTGCAGTGCTTTTTCGTCATCCATTCATGTAATGTGGTGGAAAACGCTAAAAAAATGCTGGAGAAGCGCTGAAAGAAGTGACATGCTCTATGTCCAAAAAACGCAGCAAAGTACAAAATACTGATCTCATGAGATGTCTGAAATCTCATAGGCTTTGCTGGTACTGTAAAAAGCAGCTGAAAATTTGCATAAAAAACGGAACAGAAACGCCCTGTGTGAACTTATCCTAACTTTGACAAATCACTCTTAATACTAGAATATATTAAATAATAGTACTTTCTAGCTGTTAAGCAGTGGAAGGTATTTTCTTTGCAAAAATGATATGGTTTCTAAGTATTATCTGTACCATGCTAAATTATGAATCTCTTAATTTAGATTTTACCTAAGGTGAAAACCACTTGTAAGAGCCTACCAGTACTAAAACCCTAATGTAATTAGTAAAAAGGCAAAATAACTTAGTAGAAAATATTTTAGTTACCATAGTAAAATTCTGAATACACCGCACACATATTGTTGCCAAAAACAGCAGACTTCAAGCTGTCTTATTACCTTGCTTTAACAACTTAAATTAAACACAATTGCTGTAAGCATCACATAATGTCTTATTTTCAGATGGTTCCAACCTTATTTTTCCCTAAAGTTCATAAGTAATGTATGATCTATAAAGCTAAACACAGGCATGGAGACATTTAGGAGCATCTGTAACCTCCACAGCATCATAGTCTCATCTGCCAGACATGCTGAACAGATCAGCACTATACGCTCAAATCTAGGAAACAAGGCATGACACACAGCCAGGGGGAAACCCACAAATGCATAAATACACAGATTGAGTTTTTAAGCCTTCATTCCCCTTAGGGGTTCAAATCTTCAGCAAGTATTGGCAATATATCCCAGCTAAAAACACATCAACGCTAAAGGATTTATCAAAGGCAAATGCAGATACCGAAGAGTCAGACAGTTGGAACTCAGTAGAACCTTCTGTATGTTTACACAAAATGGTAGCGCCTAAGGACATTCTGTTCCTAGACAATGGTACTGGGAATTAACGAAGTCTGGAGAAGCAAATACAGCAGCTTTGATACGCAACAAGTTCACAAGCTTGAAAGGTAAAATAAATCTGAAAAAGAAGCTTTAAGAAGAAATACAAGTTGTGCAAAGGATTAAAGATCCTTAGAAGTCAAATTTTTTAGAAAAGTTCTTATTTTTAAAAGAATTCAGCTATTAAAATTTCACATAATCCTAATTATAAATAAATAATTTTAAAACTTATTTTATTTAACCATGAACAGTAATAACAATTTCTGTGTCTACAGTACTTTCCAATGAAAACAGTAAAAAAAGTAACCTTGAAATCTCATATGGACTTTCAGGGACATTTAAAAGTTACTGCATTGAATACTAATTATTAGAAGAACAAGATTAGGATATTACAAATTAAAAGCAATTATGTAATTGCCAGTGATATGGCATGAGTGCCATATCTGCCAACAATGCTGCTGATGTGAGCTCCTAGAAAAGAATTGGCCCAGTCCTGGTTCATCCCATTCCTGCTGTTAGGTTTGTAACATCAATGCAGGGGCTTCAATATTAGCATGGATGTGGGAGTTGGACTCTTGTTTGTAGAAATGATGTTGGAATAAAACCTTTAGATCTTCTGTGTCAAAGCTTGGCACAATAATTTAACATAATTTGTTATATACTATGGGTACCTTTCTCCCTTTCTTTTCTATCGTTAAGGACTACCTTATTTCAGTGGTAAAGTTCTTTATCAAGATAAAACCTATTGTTTACTCTGTATTCTTTCTCATAAATAGAATTTAGCTAATGCCTTTTTCCAGTGTCCTCCCCTGGACTAATCAGAACCTGATGAATTCCCCCAACACATAAACCTGATTCATTGCAGTTAAGTTTCAATTTGGAAAGTCTGGGTATGGGTTTGAAGCCAACTGATTTTTGGGGCTCTCAGGCTGCTTGTAAATCCTACACATGTTTCTGGTGAGTCCAAACCAGCTTTTATTGCAAGGGCAAGAAGTATAATAAATAGCGTCTTTTGTAGGGGAAGTAATTATATGTGTGATTTTGATGTCATGCGAATCAGTGAAAGTTACACATTACTCTATATTGGGGCATTCTACACATCCCTATCAAAGAGTGCTGCAACACATAAATCCATCAGAGCCAGAAGTTAAAGCTGATTCAGGACCATATTAATAGCTATGGATCAATAGGTCATTAGGATTTTTTGACCGACTATAGATGGTAAATGAATAGTGCAATACATGGTTTCTCAAAACATGATCACTAGGATTGACCAATAGTTCATTGGAATAAAATGTAGACATGAATGTAACCAAATCCTTCTCACCTTTTTTGGGGAACGAAGGTAGGAGATCTGTTTGCAAAGCCCCCTTTGCCCCTGTATTAGCCCGATTAATGGATTTGTTGCTATATCCCCTTTCTCTAAAGCGATCTATAATGATTTTTTTCTTGTTCATCATACTTTGCATTGCTAGGATAAATACAGCTTGCTTATAGGAATTGGACCATTTTAATGTTCCAAATAAAATACACGGGATGTGAGGAGTGAGAGTGAGGTAGTTAATTGGTTGCAGTATTTTTCCGATGGACATGTTTGCCACAGTCCATGCGAGTCCACCTGGATCAAGATGTCTAAAAAATCAATTGGAAAGAGAAGGAGATCCAGCTCAACGAAATAGTGAAAAATCCATAGTTTATTTCACTTAAAATATAGTGAAAGGACAAAATATCAGCATACAAAAAAATATTTTAAAACCAAGGTCAACGCGTTTCCGGTGACTAAGCACCCTTAATCATGATTAAGGGTGCTTAGTCACCGGAAACGCGTTGACCTTGGTTTTAAAATATTTTTTTGTATGCTGATGTTTTGTCCTTTCACTATATTTTAAGTGAAATAAACTATGGATTTTTCACTATTTCGTTGAGCTGGATCTCCTTCTCTTTCCTGTTCGTCTACGCCCTGACACAGCGGTTCCGTGCTCCGAGCTCTTGGGAATGTCGGTATGGTGAGCTGGATTTTGTTTTTTCCTAAAAAATCAATTACAGTAGGGTTGATTCTGCAAATCCATTTGATATTGTAATTATTGCAGTCAAGTTGAGACAAAAATAATTGAAGTTCTATCTTCCTTCCCTATCATCCAAAAAATATATTGTTGATATAGTGGCCCCAAATATGGACTATATGTATCATGCGGTGTTATACGGCAAACATACACTGGAGTGGCTGGCAAAGTATTAAATGTGCTTTTAGTGTTTACTCCTTATTATTGCTCATGGATGGTTGAACCTGAAACCCATTTAAATAAATGAGGACCCAAAACTTCAAGCTGGGGAAAAAATCTCTCTCTCTCCACCTGACACTCTGAACGTAAAAACTGACATCCCATAGAAATCCGTGTTATGTTCAGCACAGTTTAGCACTTCAACTCCTTAACCCCAAGAGATTATTTTGGTTTTGCATTTATTTTTCCATCAATATGGCCATGTGAGGGCTTGTTTTGTTTGCGGAACGAGTTGTACCTTTGAACGACACCATTGGTTTTACCATGTCGTGTACTAGAAAATGGGAAAAAAATTCCAACTGCGGTGAGATTGCAAAAAAAGTGCAATCCCATCCTTGGTTTTTGTTTGGCTTTTTTACTAGGTTCACTAAATGCTAAAACTTATCTGTTTTTATGATTCTCCAGGTCATTGTGAGTTCATAGAAACAAAACATGTCTAGGTTCTTTTTTATCTAAGTGGTGAAAAAAATGTCCAATTTTTGTTAAAGAAAATTGTGTAATTTTCCGATACCCATAGTGTCACCATTTTTCATGATCTCAGGATGGTGAGGGCTTATTTTTTGCATGTCGAGCTGATGTTTATAATTATACCATTTTGGTGCCAATATGATCTTTAGATCGTCCACTACTGCATTTTAATGCAATATTGCAGCGGCCAAAAAAAGCGTAATTTTGGTATTTTGACTTTTTTTCTCACTATGCTGTTTAGTGATCAGGTTAATATTTTTTTTTATTGATAGATCAGGCGATTCTGAATGCCAAATATGTGTAGGTTTGAGTTTATTGTTATTGTTTTACTTTGAATGAGGTGAAAGGGGGGTGATTGAACTTTTTCTGAATATTTTCTCACGCTGGAGTTCATGTTCAAATGAGATTATGCCACCAGGGGGCACAGCATCGCAAGTCACCGAAGCTGCTTTCCATTCATTCCCCAGCTTTTACAGCCAGTGGTAGCTGCATTAGCAGGCTCCTAGTTGTAAAATTATTTAGCCCTTTCAGATGATATACATCGTGGGATATGACTGTACGGCGGACAGGTATGGGATATTGGTGTTTTTTTATTTTAAAAGAGAGTACAATAAAGATATGAAAACCCATGTGTATTTATTTTATTAAAACACTTTATTCATGATTAGTGATGAGCTAATATACTCGTTACTTGAGATTTCCCGGGCACACTCGAGTGTCCTCCGAGTATTTTTTAGTGCTCGGACATTTAGTTTTCATCACCTCAGCTGGATGATTTAATGCTACTAGCCAGCTTGATTACATGTGGGGATTCCCTAGCAACCAGGCAACCCCCACATGTACTTATGCTGGCTAAAAGCTGTAAATCATTTAGCTGAGGGGATGAAAACTAAATCTCCGAGCACTAAAAAATACACGGAGGACACCCGAGTGTGCTCAGGAAATCTTGAGTAACGAGTATTATCACTCATCACTATTCATAATGTGTGTGTTTTTATTTAACCCTTTATTACTATTGGATTAATAATGGATAGGTGTCTAATTGACATCACTCCATTATTAACCAGGTCTAATGTCACCTTACATTAGCAAAGTGACATTCACCCCTTATTACCCCATATCCCACCGCTACTCGGGAGTGGGAAGAGAGTGGCTAAGTGCCAGAATAGGCACATCTTACAGATGTGCCTTTTCTGGGGTCGCTGGAAGCAGATGTTTTTATCCAGGGAGGCCAATAAACATGGTGCTTCTCTAGGCTATTAATATCTGCCATCAGTCATTGGCTTTCCCACTCAGGCGGAGAAAATTGCGCAGGAGCCCACACCAGTTTTTTCCGTGTCTTTACCCTTTATTTAAACACCTAGAGCTCCCAAATTTTACACACAGACACTTCTAACATTATTAGTGAGGAATACGTAAAAAAATAAGGGATATGGAATAGTTTACTGTATGTAAATCATGTCTCATATCCGGTCGGGTTTGATAAGGAGATAGCAAAAGCCGGCAATTGAATTGATTTTTCTGTATTTTCATGACTATGAAAATTGTACATTCACACTGAAGGCATCAAAACTATGAATTAACACATGTGGAATTATATACTTAACAAAAAAGTGTGAAACAACTGAAATTATGTCTTACATTCTAGGTTCTTCAAAGTAGCCACCTTTTGCTTTGATGACTGCTTTGCACACTCTTGGCATTCTCTTTATGAGCTTCAAGAGGTAGTCACCGGGAATGGTTTTCAATTCACAGGTGTGCCCTGTCAGGTTTAATAAGTGGGATTTCTTGCCTTATAAATGGGGTTGGACCATCAGTTGTGTTTTGCAGAAGTCTGGTGGATACACAGCTGATAGTCCTACTGAATAGACTGTTAGAATTTATATTATGGCACGAAAAAAAGCAGCTAAGTAAAGAAAAACGAGTTGCCATCATTATTTTAAGAAATGAAGGTCAGTCATTCCAAAAATTGGGCAAACTTTGAAAGTGTCCCCAAGTGCAGTGGTAAAAACCATAAAGCGCTACAAAGAAACTGGCTCAAATGAGGACCACCTCAGGAAAGGAAGACCAAGAGTCACCTCTGCTTCTGAGGATAAGTTTGTCCAAGTCACCAGACTCAGAAATCGCAGGTTAACAGCAGCTCAGATTAGAGACCAGGTCAATGCCACACAGAGTTCTAGCAGCAGACACGTCTCTACAACAACTGTTAAGAGGAGGCCTTCATGGTAAAATAGCTGCTAGGAAACCACTGCTAAGGACAGGCAACAAGCAGAAGAGACTTGTTTGGGCTAAAGAACACAAGGAATGGACATTAGACCAGTGGAAATCTGTGCTTTGGTCTGATGAGTCCAAATTTGAGATCCTTGGTTCCAACCACCGTGTCTTTGTGCGACGCAGAAAAAGTGAACGGATAGACTCTACATGCCTGGTTCCCACCGTGAAGCATTGGAGGAGGAGGTGTGATGGTGTGAGGGTGCTTTGCTGTTGACACTGATTGAAATTGAAGTCATACTGAACCAGCATGGCTACCACAGCATCTTGCAGCGGCATGCTATTCCATCCAGTTTGCGTTTAGTTGGACCACCATTTATTTTTCAACAGGACAATGACCCCAAACACAACTCCAGGCTGTGTAAGGGCTATTTGACCAACAATGAGAGTGATGGGGTGCTACGCCAGATGACCTGGCTTCCACAGTCACCAGATCTGAACCCAATCGAGATGGTTTGGGGTGAGCTGGACCGCAGAGTGAAGGCAAAAGGACCAACAAGTGCTAAGCATCTCTGGGAACTCCTTCAAGATTTTTGGAAGACCATTCCCGGTGACTACCTCTTGAAGCTCATCAAGAGAATGCCAAGAGTGTGCAAAACAGTCATCAAAGCAAAAGGTGGCTACTTTGAAGAACCTAGAATATAAGACATAATTTCAGTTGTTTCACACTTTTTTGTTAAGCATATAATTCCACATGTGTTAATTCATAGTTTTGATGCCTTCAGTGTGAATGTACAATTTTCATAGTCATGAAAATACTAGAGCAAAAAACAAGGCTAACAAGCCAAGAAAGACGTAGTAGTTGTGTAGTCCGCTGTGTGCAGCTGGCTAGATATTATGACTGACTTTCTTAAATATTGATTCAATTATATGTGGCCATGCCGACTGCTTTTGTAAGTATTCTCCTTTATTATAGTCATAAAAATACAGAAAAAGTGTATATATGTTTTCACGAATATTTGAGCCCATGGATCCATTATATGTCCATTTTGCAAGCCGGCGAGAAAATCTCGCTGTACAGATGTCATACAGAGGTTTACATGCACAAAATACACAGCCACACCTTGCCAACGGAAGACATACAGATCACTGTTCAGGGAAAATTTCTGTATATTTGGTCCGTAAAAAACTGACCTTATTTTTATATGTTGTGTGTGACTCCAGCCTTAGACTAATATTTGCTCATCTTTGATAGATGGATTGTTTACTGAGTACAATGAATTATTGCAAATCTAATCCACTTAGTAGTAATAAAGAAGAATGCTGAGTCTGATGATATTCTACATCTGCTTCTGATGTGAAGCTTAAAGGGGTTGCCATCTTTCAGTTAATGTTTGCCCCTGGGTGCAGTTTGTTATAAAAAAAAGCCTCTCTGTGCTCACACCAGCAAATCTTCACCACTTCTCCAAGTGTCTGACATTGGTTGCAGTGCTGACGTCAGGTTGAGAGTTTATACCAAACTCTGCCCAGGGATGAAAACTAACTGACGGGACATAAATTAAGGTACCGTCACACTAGACGATATCACTAGCGATCCGTGACGTTGCAGCGTCCTCGCTAGCGATATCGTCCAGTGTGACAGGCAGCAGCGATCAGGCCCCTGCTGTGCTGTCGCTGGTCGGGGAAGAAAGTCCATAACTTTATTTGGTCGCTGGACTCCCCGCAGACATCGCTGAATCGGCGTGTGTGACACTGATTCAGCGATGTCTTCGCTGGTAACCAGGGTAAACATCGGGTAACTAAGCGCAGGGCCGCGCTTAGTAACCCGATGTTTACCCTGGTTACCATCCTAAAAGTAAAAAAAAAAAACACTACATACTTACCTACAGCCGTCTGTCCTCCAGCGCTGTGCTCTGCACTCCTCCTGTACTGGCTGTGAGCGTCGGTCAGCCGGAAAGCAGAGCGGTGACGTCACCGCTCTGCTTTCCGGCCGCTGTGCTCACAGCCAGTACAGGAGGAGTGCAGAGCACAGCGCTGGAGGACAGACGG
The DNA here is from genome assembly GCF_032444005.1 of Ranitomeya imitator. Taxonomy (NCBI): domain Eukaryota; kingdom Metazoa; phylum Chordata; class Amphibia; order Anura; family Dendrobatidae; genus Ranitomeya; species Ranitomeya imitator. Next base: position 704,711,290 of record NC_091283.1, read on the forward strand.
CTGTAGGTAAGTATGTAGTGTTTGTTTGTTTTTTTACTTTTAGGATGGTAACCAGGGTAAACATCGGGTTACTAAGCGCGGCCCTGCGCTTAGTTACCCGATGTTTACCCTGGTTACCGGCATCGTTGGTCGCTGGAGAGCTGTCTGTGTGACAGCTCTCCAGCGACCAAACAGCGACGCTGCAGCGATCCGGATCGTTGCCGGTATCGCTGCAGCGTCGCTAAGTGTGACGGTACCTTTAGAGGAAAATAAAAAATAGGTATCAAATGACTGATTCCAATTACAACCTTTTAAAGTAAGCATGAGTCAACTGACCCATTGGGAAAAACATTTACATTTCTCCACAATGGAGATGATTGATGTGTGTTCAGTTTTTTTTTCTCTTGGTATCAAATGGCACAGCAAATTCTTCACCAAAATTTCTTTTTTCATGCAATTTATTAGAATTTCATTAAAGACAACATGTTTCAAGGTGTGCATCCCTTAATTAAATTAAACAAATTAATTTAAGGCAATAAATTCATAGAGACATAATTAACTTAAAATTGAATTGAAGCAAAGTATTTTCAGCAGTACATCTACTTATATTGTATTTACTTTTGATTTTTATGTTATGTATTTAGCAAGCATTTTCATTTTGAATTGATGATGACGGATCCGGAAATGTTGATGGATAGTGTAGCCTTTCTGAATGGAACACTTTACAGCACATCTGTTTGATTATTGACTTAAGAACATTTAATAATATAAATTATATACAACAAAAAACAAGTGAAATAGTGAAAAAAAGCGCTAAAAAAATATTATATGACATTATTTTTCGATTGTGAATACCAGAGTTTTCATGAATGACTGTATCCCATCCGTTCCACACCATTGAGAGCCACTTATATGAAGCCATTATTAAAACATGAGTAACAGGAACAATTGCTTTGTGATACCAGGCAAAATCTTGTGCACATGAATACATTTGTGATGCACATCCTGTTGAGTTGTTTTGACTTGGAGGGATTACATTTTGTGCACTCATTTACATTTGAAAGGACTATGCAATGTTCTGTCACATCACAATGTATGTAACAATGGATATTATTTAACATATTCTCAATTCTCTACTATAAAATACTGTTGATCTTATCTTTTCATTCCATGCCTTTTATAGAGTATAACACCACAAAGACAAGGACATTTTTGATGACGTCTAATATTTTATTTCATTGTAAAGGGTACAGTATCTATACATAACGATACATTCACTTCTGCTTTTATAGTAATAATTACTAAGTTCTAAAAGAGCCAGCAACAGTTTACTGCAGAAAATCAACATGCACAATGCTCTTATGACATGAGCAGTGTACCTATAACAGTATCAGTTATCGTATCCTGTAACTGAGGTTGCCTTACAGTAATAGTGTGTAGGCCACTATGAATTGACCAAGCTAAAGTAGTAACGTTTCTCCTTATGGAGAGTGACATACCAGCTGGCTTGTCAAGGTAAGGAGGCTTATTCGCCGTGCAATGCTCCTCTGGGAAATTAAATATGTAAATTGCCTCTTCTGAGAAAAAGAGGACTTAAACTCTATAGCACCACCTGTTTGAAGTAGCGATCCTACATGTTACTATCCATAAGGGGAAATGTTACCCCTTAGACCCCAGTCCAGAGCCTCTCACCTAGCCAAATCTGTTCTCATGCTTTGCACTGACGAGGGCCAACAGCCCGAAACACTGTGTCTGCGAATTGAGATACTTATTTGGCTTTTATCCTAAGACATATTGCACGACTCGTTAAAGGGTTGATTGTGACTTGTAGGATCGCTACTTCCAACAGGTGGAGCTATAAATTTAAGTCCTCTTTTTCACAGAAGACGCAATTTCCAAGCTAAAGTAGAATTATGGTGGCCTATGGCAATCTCAGCTGCAGTAACTCGATTTATTTATCAACCATCAGTGTTTTTCATAAACATACAATTGCAAGAAAAACGAAGTACGCCCATGTTGAATTGTATAGCATTACATTTCAGAACATAAAAAAATTCTGGTAACTAAAAAAAATAAAACATAAAATATAAGTAAATACAACAATACAGTACAACAGCGCATGTCTATTATAAATATACTCTGTCATTATCAACTTGACCAAAGTACAGAAGCAGTGTGTGAAAAAACAATTCTTTAGAAACTAAGAGGGTAAAGGCCCCTTCACATTTAGCGACGCTGCAGCGATACCGACAACGATCCGGATCGCTGCAGCGTCGCTGTTTGGTCGCTGGAGAGCTGTCACAAAGACAGCTCTCCAGCGACCAACGATCCCGAAGTCCCCGGGTAACCAGGGTAAACATCGGGTAACTAAGCGCAGGGCCGCGCTTAGTAATCCGATGTTTACCCTGGTTACCAGCGTAAAAGTAAAAAAAAACAAACACTACATACTTACATTCCGCTGTCTGTCCTCGGCGCTCAGCTTCTCTGCACTCCTCCTGTACTGGCTGTGAGCACAGCGGCCGGAAAGCAGAGCGGTGACGTCACCGCTCTGCTTTCCGGCTGACCGACGCTCACAGCCAGTACAGGAGGAGTGCAGAGCACAGCGCCAGGGACAGACAGCGGTAGGTAAGTATGTAGTGTTTGTTTTTTTGTACTTTTACGCTGGTAACCAGGGTAAACATCGGGTTACTAAGCGCGGCCCTGCGCTTAGTTACCCGATGTTTACCCTGGTTACCAGTGAAGACATCGCTGGATCGGTGTCACACACGCCGATCCAGCGATGTCCACGGGAGATCCAGCGACGAAATAAAGTTCTGGACTTTGTTCAGCGACCAACGATCTCCCAGCAGGGGCCTGATCGTTGGTCGCTGACACACATAACGATTTCCTTAACGATATCGTTGCTATGTCACAAAAAGCAACGATATCGTTAACGATATCGTTATGTGTGAAGGTACCTTAAGTACTGTAGCTGCAGGGGCTGCTAATTAAATGCCTTTGTTTGTGAATCACCAAGTGTGACTATCATTTTAAATTTTTTTGGTTTGGAGTAAAGATGAGCGAACCCGAACCTAAAAGTTCGGCTTTAGTGCTGGACAGTAAGTGTCTGATGCCAAATGCCGAACACGGGTTATCCCCGGAAGTCCATTGCAATGTTCGGAGTTCCAGGGATAGTCCATTACAGAAAGTAAGTTTTTTTTTCTCATTACCCAGACCCAAAGTTTGGGTCTCTGTTGTTGTAAATCGGGTTCATATCCTTGTTTAAGTTTCGGTACAGTTATGGTACCCGAACCAAACTTTGGAATGAAGTTCAGATCAGATACCAGAACCCGAACTTGAAGGGATCCGCTCATCCTTAGACTGGAGTATTTGGGCATTAACACAATCCCATGGAGGAAATATATCAGCGATGATGTTAGAAAAGCAATAGTTGCTGCCCATCAATCTGGGAAGAGTTATATGGCAATTGACAATTTAGAATTCATCATTTTATAGTGAGAAAGATAATCACAATTGGAAAATCTTTATGACATTTTAAAATCTTCCCAGCACTGAATGTCCCAGCAAATTCACCCCAAGGTCAGACTGTGCAATGTTTAGAGAAACTGCAAAGATAAAACAGAAGTGCTGCATGGCAGACTCTAAAGACTTCAGTTTAGCTTGTGAAATGTTCAAGTTCACGACATTGCAATTAGAAAAAGACTTAAAGAGTATGACTTATTTGGAACTGTTGGTAGAAAAAGCCTCTTATTTCTTAAAAGAAAATGTCAGCTTTTGCTAAAGTTTGACAAGTTGCATCTGAACAAATCATAAATCTTTTGGAACAATGTCCTTTAGACAAATAATACCAAAGTGTATGTTCTGCCCATTCATGAGCAGCAAGATAAATTCATAGCATAGTACCAGTTACAACCCTTAGAGGTCATTAGTTAGCCATTTATCCTGTTTCTATATGTATGAGTACTTTCTCCTTTAAGTAAGCAGTGTGTTCCGGTTAGAACCATCCCCTCAGCTCTCTGAAGATAAAGAGTTTTGCAGACATATTTCCCAGGCTTTCTGAAGAGATATACGTGTATTCCTGGCTCTCTCTCGCTCTTCACTACAATCACCCCCCTTATCAGTGGTTTTCGGTGAAAGTTTAATGCATTTATGTGTGTTGTGTTAAAATCTGTACATGCTAACCATTATGCAAACACCGTGTAGTGTATATTGTGCTTTGTATCCTTATAATGCTCTTTGCACTGCATACAGATAGATGATTTTATGTATAGAATAGAGTAGTGCCATGATAACTGCATTCCTGTGTTGTGCTGTGACTGTGCGGCCTCTATAATGTTCCAGCTACTTATGTAATTGCGCCCTGTATCATGATGTTGTTCATGTAATGTGCCAGTACTGATACACTGTTTATTTCTTTGCAGTTTTTACCACTATCACCCACATGTTGTCATCCATTATCATCCATTATCATCCATTATTGTTCACATTATCATCTCAATAAATATAGACTTAAGAATCCATACAGTCTGTTTACTGAGAAGTGAATGAAGGGTTTAACTGTATGCTGGAATCCACACAGCCTCATACGTGGAGGACGGCAGAACAGAAAAAACAGGCTGTCGGTCGCAGGCAGTGATTGCACAGACTGTACATGACTGTATATGACCGCTACTACGCAGACTGCACCGCATATGGGTATTACGGCAGCCACCACACAGCCGCAAGAAACAAGAGTCCAGGGCCCAGTAAGAACCGACTAGCCGCCTTCAGTGAAACCGATAGCCGGTTGCAGGCTGTAGTTGATCAGACTGTACAGTATAGGACCGCTAACACCCACACTGCTCCGCATAGGGTATCACAGCAACCGCCATACAGCCGTAGAATGAGAGTGAAGCCCGCTGACAAGTACTACGCCATTCCCACCACGCGGAAGCCCGCTCACACATAGACTCAGCTTTCCTGCCAAAATACTCAGCAGTACGCAGCTAAGTGCACAATGTCACGAAGCAGCACATTCTCACTCAAAACGAAGTCACAAACAATCTCTAGCAAGTTATCAATAGCAGAGATTGCTGCTGTCGCTCGGGCTGAAGCTGAAGCGGCCAAAGCGAGGTCCTCCTTTACCGGACAAGAGATGCATCTGAAGCTGAGACAAGCAGATCATGCAGCAGCAAAGGTATGTTTGCAGGCAGACCAAGATGAAGAAACTGCACGCCTGCAAACTGAAACTGCACGTTTGCAGGCAGAGTGAGAGGCGGAAACTGCATGCCTGTAAGCCGAAACTGCACCTCTGTAGGCAGAGCAAGAAGCAGAGAGTGCGCACCTGCGAGCGTCTCTAGAAAGACTTGTGGCAGGCAAAGAGACAGCAGCTGCAATAGCTAAGGCAGATTACTTGGAAGCTGTGAAGTATATTGATTATGAGAAGCACAGCAACATTCTCGGAACAGATCTTGAGCAGCAAGATCAAGTGCAGCGCGTCGCAGAGTACGTCCATCAACATTCCGGCATGGACGACAGCCCTGATGCACTACATTAACCAGCCTATGCTGATTACCAGTGATCCAACCCCGAAGGAGACTTGCCCGGATTTGCATTCTTAAACACAGCTAGGGGTGCCAATCCGATAATAGAAAAACTTCCTTACAACCTACAAGAAAAGTGGGTTACATATGGTTCACAGTATAAGCAAACTCATAATGTACCGTACCCTCCTATCACTGTTCACTTCATTTGTTGATTTTGTCACACAGAAAAGCTAGGATTAGAAATTACCCTAGTTTTGACTTCATGCTGTCATGTTCCACTGCCCCCCCCCCCCCCCCCCAAGTCAAACCCAGTAGGACACCCGTGGCAGTCCACAAAACTAATATTGTTTCCACAGGGTCCCCTCACAGAACGAGCAAGCCCCCTCCAGAAAAGGACAAACCTCAAGATGTCAGTAAGCTGTGTCCTCTACACAAGAAACCACATCCTCTACTTAAATGCAGAGCCTTCAGGAAGAAGTCTTTGGAGTATCGCAAAGGTTTCCTAAAGGAAAACATCTACTTCAAATGCTGTGCCATAACCTTTCACCTCGCCCGGAACTGTGAAGCCAGCGTGAAATGTGCAGAATGCAGCAGCATGGATCACAATACAGCCTTGCACCTTGGACCACCTCCAGGAGTATTGTCGCATACAGAGGAGCACGATGGGAAGCAGAATAACACTTAGGAAGACACCAGTGGTCACCTCTCAATGTATAGAGATCTGTAAGGGACTCACAGGAGGAAGATCCTCTTCAAATATTTGCCTTGTCTGAGTCTACCCAGCAGGGACAAAGTGCTCAAGATATATGTAATCTTGGATGATCAAAGTAACAGGTCTCTAGCCAAGTCCATCTTCTTTGACAACTTCAACATTGTAGACCACAGTTCTCCCTACTCCTTGAGGATATGTTCAGGTACCATTGAGACGGCGGAGAGGAAAGCAACCAGACACAAGGTGGAGTCCATAGATGGCCAGACCTGCCTATCGATACCGACCATCCTGGAGTGCAACCAGATTCCTGACAACAGGTCTGAGATACCTTCACCAGAGGTGGCGACACATCACCCCCACCTGAAGTGTATAGCCCATCTGATACCTAAGTTGGATCCAGAAGCCTCAATAGCCTTAATCCTGGGAATAAATACTATGAGTCCACAACACTAGAGAATATATCAACAGCTTCCAGAATGCTACATACGCACCGAGACTCGACCTTGGATGGGTCATTATTGGAGACGTCTGTCTAGGAGGAGCACACAAGCCGGCCTGAGTCAACAGTATGCTTACCAGAACACTAGAAAATGGGCATCCATCTCTCTTCCAGCCATGTCATAATAGTCTGCTGGTAAAGGAATTACCGAGCAGCACTCCCCTACCTTGCCATTTCTAAGTTCCTACCAACAAAGACCACACATGTGAAGGTGAACAAGACCACATAGGATGTACAGTCTTCCACAGGACAAAAGAGGACAACAAGGCAGCGATGTCTATAGAGGACAGGATGTTCTTGAACATCATGGATAGACAAATAGATAAGGACAAGTCTAACAGTTGGGTCTCACCTCTACCATTTTGGCTTCAGAGAAGACGCCTACCCAACAACAGGGAACTGGTCTAGAGTCGATTCATCTCCCTCAGACACAAGCTTCAGAAGTCACCAGAGTCTCAAGCGCCAAATTTGAAGACATCTCATTGAATGATGTTCTATTGTCAGGCCCAGACCTCAAAAACAGACTTCTAGAAGTACTACTTGGTTTCCGCAGAGATACAGTGGCATTTATGGCTGAAATACAACAGATGTTCCACTGTTTTCTCATCAAAGAGGAACACAGAAACTACTTGAGGTTCTTCTGGTACCGTGACAATGACCCAAACAAAGACATCGCAGAGTACCGGATGAGGGTACACATCTTTGGGAACAGCCCTTCACCGGCAGTCGCTATCTATGGCCTCCAAAATTCCACCAAAGAGGGTGAAAAAGACTATGGGTCAGACATCAGATCCTTCGTAGAAAAGGACTTCTATGTAGACGAGTGTTTTAAGTCCACACGACAAACGAGGTTGAAATCAGTCTACTAAAAAGGACTCAAGAAATGCTCGCTCAGTCTAACCTAAGGTTGCATAAGATTTCCTCCAACAGCTGAGAGTTGATGGAAGCCTTTCCTTCTCAAGACTATTCCAGCGATCTGAAGGACTTGGACCTAAGCATCGACTCCCTTCCCATGCAGTGGAACCTTGGATTGCTTTGGGATCTGAAGACGGATGCTTTCACTTTTCAAATCAGCAAAGTCGAGAAACCCTTCATGCGCAGAGGAGTTCTTTCTTTCATAAACAGTTTGTACGACCCTCTGGCATTTGTAGCTCCAGTAACCATCAAAGGAAAAATGATGCTAAGAGACTTCACCCAAGACACATCCGATTGGGACAATCCACTTCCAACAGAAAAGGCTGACCTGTGGGCAGAGTGGAGGAAGTCTCTCAAAACCTTGACAGACCTTCATGTGAAATGACCATATGCTTCTGTGCCATCCACAGAAGTCAAAACACAAAGACTTTGCATCTTCTGTGATGCATCAGTCAAAGCAAGTACAGCAGTAGCGTACCTCAAAACCATAGACGTAAATGAACAGAGCAACATCGGACTCAGCTGGACTAAACTGGCGCCAATCCACGAACACATGATACCCAGACTGGAACTCTGTGCTGCCATCCTCGCAGTTGAGTTGGCCGAGCTTATCTCACATGCAATGAATCTGGAGACCAAAGATGCAGAGCTCTACACTGATAGCAAAGTGGTACTGGGATACATTTGCAATGAAACGCAACGCTTCTATATCTACATCAGCAACCGGGTACTGAGGATAAGGAGATTTACCTGCTCTAATCAGTGGCACTACATACCTGCTCACCACAATCCTGCATACCATGTGACTAGATCCGCTGCACCTAGTCATCTTAAGGACATTACATGATTAACAGGCCCTGCTTTCTTGAAACTTTCTCTGCCCCACATCAGCAGGCCTGATATATTCGAACTAGTGGATCCAGATACCGACAAAGCGCACCATCCTCTAGTGTCTGCTCTACATACAGTGATTTCAAGCCATCATTTTGAATCTCATCGCTTCAGCAGGTTTTCAACCTGGAAGTCACTTGCTCGAGCCATTGCTTGTCTTCTTCATGTAGCGCTGTCCTACAAGTCAGCACTATCTGCAAACCAGAGACCTTATAAAGGTTGGCATCACTGCAAGCATGCGTTCATCGCTCCCAACCTGGAAAGAGCCAAGGTTACAATACTTCGTGTTGTACAAAGCATGGACAGATGAAGAAAGCAATATCTCTCCACTTTGCAAATCAGGACAAAGTGGCAGAAAAACCACCCAAACATCCAACCTGGCGATGTTGTACTTGTGAAAGACAGCCAGTCACATCAGAATGAGTGGCCACTCAACCTAGTCACCAAGCCCTTCCCCAGCAAGGATGGGAAAGTGCGCAAAGTAGAGGTTGGAGTGTGCAAACTTGGGGAGAACAAACTGTTCCTCAGGGGAGTTACTGAACTTGTGTTGTTGATTACTCCAAAAGAACCAAATAGTGGCATCCATTGATGCCAAGCTGGGAGTGCTCTGCCCATTCGTGAGCAGCAATATAAATTCATAGCGTAGTACCAGTTACAACTCTTAGAGGTCATTAGTTAGCCATTTATCCTGTTTCTATATGTATGAGTATTTTCTCTTTTAAGTAAGCGTGTGTTCTGGTTAGAACACCCCCTCAGCTCTCTAAGGAGAAAGAGTTTTGCAGACATATTTTCCCAGGCTTTCTGAAGAGATACACGTGTGTTCCTGGCTCTCTCTTCACTACAATCAACCCCCTTACCAGTGGTTCCTGGTGAAAGTCTAATGCATTTATGTGTTGTGTTAGAATCTATACATGCTAGCCATTATGCAGCCACTATGTAGTGTATATTGTGCTCTGCATCCTTTAATGCTCTTTGCACTGCATACAGATAGATGCATTTCTGTATAGAATAGAGTAGTGCTAGCAGCATGAACTTTGCCTTGATAACTGCATTCCTGTGTTGTACTGTGACTGTGCAACCTCTATAATGCCCCAGTTACTGATGTAATTGCACCCTGTATCATGCTGTTGTTTGTGTAATGTGCCAGTATTGATACACTGTTTAATTCTTTGTAGTTTTTAACAATATCATCCACTAAGGTTGTCATCCACTATCATCCATTATCATCCGCTATTGTTCACATTATCATCTCAATAAATATAGACTTAAGAATCGATACAGTATGTTTACTGAGAAGTGGATGAAGGGTTTAACTGTATTCTGGAATCCACACAGCATTATACCTGGATGAAGGCAGAACAGTGTAGATATCTAATCATAACACCTGCAACCTATTTGGTGAAAACCAAACAAAGCATATATGGCCACAAACACAGCATTCTAACTGCCAAGCACAGTGGTGGAGCAGTGATACTTTGGGCTTGCCATGCAGTCCTGTGACCAATGCACCATGCATGTAAGGTCAAGCAGGTAACGCTATCTATATTAAAAGTTGCACTAGCTGTAGTGATCCTATCCTTTAGAGATAACCTTAAAACCAACAATGACAAACAAAAATGGATTCGCAGCAAATGTGATTTTGATCTGGCACCAGAAACAACAGATATTGTCCAAAGTTTTGACGAACTTATGGTCTTTATCATGGACATCTGTATGGATAGTTAGCTAGGGCTCTCAGCTGAGCACTCTTAGGCACTCCTATCCCCTATATAAACTGGGTCCTGACTGACACACATCATCAGAGATAGCTTATGCTGCATGGCCAGAAGGATAGTAGTTAGGTGGTTACATGAGAAGGCGTTTTGTTCAGTGTCCATGACCGAACAGTCGATGTTCGATACGGACGTCGAACTTTACTATTCGGGCTCGCCAATCTCTAGTCACCATCTTCAGATAGAGAGACTCTGGGTGTCTGTTCTATTGCAGCAAATAGGTTATTAAAGAAAAGTATAAAATACTTGTAGGTTTAAAAAATGTCATGGCTCCAGTTATTTGAAAAACAGGTGACTAGTTTTTGTCTTAAAGGGACAAAAATAATGCTATTGACCTGTAGATATGGGGCTAATCTGTAGGTTTATAAGGTTACTAACCTGCCCGGCTCTGGCCCTTAGCCGAACTCTGCGGATAGAAAATTAACTTTATACCCCCGGCAGTGTTCAGGAGCACTGGTTCAGTCAGCACTATGAGAATACAGAAAAGCAGCTTTATCTCTGCCCCCGGCCCTAACTGACAGCCAGAGCGAGTGTCAGTGAGAATCTTGGGTACGGTTACAGCCTGTGACTGAACCAGTGCCAGCTCCGCACCTGTGACTGAAACCAGAACGCTGCTGGGGGAATATGAGAGGGTGGCATTAATAAAAGGACATGGATAAATAGCTGGCATCTGACTGTAACTGCAGCAAAATGACTTGGCTCGTATTACTTCTGTTTAATCATTTAAATACTACTGTCAAAGTCTTACAGCTACATGTAAATGGCATATGTCCGTCGGCTCTTATCGGCCCCCTGTGATGGGATTGCAGACAACCAATTTGTTACCATGGAAGACAGCGGCTTGCTAAATGTTATTGGAGATGCCATGTTAGTCTTTCCCTGGAGATTTAGGCTGGGTTCACACTGTGTTAATGTGACCCGTTTAACGGACTATGTTACACCGCGGCATAACGCGGTGTAACGTAGTCCATTAACGCCGCCATTACTTTCAATGGCGGATGCATCGCTATCGCACGCCCACAATGGGCGTGCGCTAGCGATGTGCCGTCATTGAGGGATGGACCCGAGACGCGGGCTGCAGCGTTTCCAGGTCTGTCACTGCTAGCGCAGATGGAGCTAGCAGATGCTTCATCTGCGCTAGCGCTGTGCAAACATCTGCACTTGTGCTAGTGCAGTCCGTTTATCGGATGTGTTGAACGGACTGCACAACGCAAGTGTGAACTTAGCCTTACAGATTGAGCATCATTAGGTAGCAGCATTTCCATTATACAGTGCAATACTTCAATAGAATCTATAATATAAGTAATCAAATGATTGCAGGCTCGTCATAAGTACTCCAAATTTGTGTCACTAAATCCATGATCTCAAAGGAACCAATTACCTACAAAAGGCCCATGTAATTGCCACCTTGGGCCTCCTTCTCCACCTTCATGGCAAAGTTGCAATTTCACTATATACTGGAGTACAGTGGTATTGCAGTATATAGTATTAGCGATCGAATGATCACAAAAGACAAGCTCTCACACAGCTCCTTCAGCTAAAGAAAACAAACTTCATTTAGATAACCTATGATATGTAAATTATAATTTCATGTTAAAGAAGTTTATATAACATTTGAAGAGCCCTTCTATTTTCTTTCTTATCATGGTGAAATTGGACTTATTGCACAATTTTACCGGTTCAATAAACTAATCTGCAACAAATCCATAAAGTTCTTTATGAAAAAACATTTAGAAACATATCTAATGCAGGTTTTTAATTGTCTAGAAACACATTATTGTCAGAGTATATTGTTTTAATGACAAAATCAGTGCAAATTACAAATTGAATTAAATTCAGCAAGAAGAGGTAAAATAAAGCACTTGATAAAATAATTTAAATCAAAACCTCTTATATTGCAGGTAGTCAAACTCTAAACGTGGAAATGCAAGAACTGTTTTTACAAGTTAATGAAGCAAAGTTGAAAAGTGTCAAATCTATGCAGACGTCTTGAGATTAGTTTCTGAGAATCGCAGTGAATGTAAAAAGCAGAGTAATTTCAAATTTATTTGTGCTTGTAAAACAAATTCCAAATTATTCTCTAATGGAATTTAGAAATTATGTGTGTAAGTTAATTCTGACTGAATAATACAATATACTACATTCAAGGTCCCTAGTGTACTTGTTATACATTTTTTACTAATATTAAAGGAATATTAAACCTAGAAATAAATAATTAGTATAAACCTTAATAAAAGTTCCACTCGCTGGTTTACACCCTGATTTATCAAGATTGGTGTTGTTCTCGTTGGTCTTGGTACGGCGGCATGCTGGAGTCAGAAGCATCTGATTTATTGAAGTGTATCTGTCACTAGGCTTATACTATGTAATCTAAGAGCAGCATATAGTGTTGAGCATTCCGATACTGCAATATTGGGTATTGGCCGATATTCGTGGTATCGGAGTTCCGATACTTTTAGAATATCGAATACCGGAATCAGAAGTTGCCATAATGCAATGAGCCTGTTTAATTTTATTCAGCCAAGGAGGAATCCTAAGAAGTGTGGGCACATCCTGTTATGCATGTTAGGCATGTTAACAAATGGCATGGCTGTGATTTGCTGCTGAATTGATGTCATGATGCACTATAATGGAATTTGGGCAGTGCCTGCGTGGAGACTGCATATCTGTGTGTGGGGGCAGGGTCTGTGCGGGTCTCTCAGGGCTCTGTGCGGGCTGTCGGGGGTCTGTGTGTCTGTGTGCAGGCATCATCCGATGGGACAGGCTATGCCTGCTACAATGACAGTGATTGACACATTAGCCAATGATGGGACAGTAGCAGTCCCATCATCCAGCTAATGTGTTGAATGCAAAAAAAAAAACCAAACATGCATGCTACATACAACATGCTACATACATACTACATACAACATGCTACATACATACTATATACATACATACTACATACATACAACATACTACATACATACTACATACGTACAACATACTACATACATACTACATACAACATAATGCATACATACAACATACATACATACTACATACATACAATACATTAATACATTACATACAATACAGACATATAGACATACAGCACATAGAACATAGAGTACATACTCACCATCACTTGTTACTTTGTTCCGAAGCCAGTGTCACCTGTAAAAAAAATTAAAACAACAAATAAACAATATACTCCCTGATCCTCAGAAATCCACAAGTGTCCCACGACGATCTCCCGTGGAAAGCAGCAGCATCAGCTGCTGATGCGACTGCTCTCTAGGGTACTCTAGAAATACAATGACGGGAGGAAGTTATCTTTCCACACTGAAAAAAAAATAGTCCCTGTTCTCACTTTTGGCACTGCTGTGTGAGAAAGTTCCCATGCAGCTTTTGCCTTAAAGTGAGACCAGTGAACTATAGTAAACTCTCAGTGATGCACTACAGGAGCCATTGTCTCCTGTCAGTGTGTCACTGGAGGTCCTATAGAGCAGTGACATCACCCGATGTCACTGTTCTATAGAGGAGATCGTCATGGGACACTCGTTATTAATTGGAGTGCATCGGACAAGTAGTATACGGTTTAATATTTTATGTTTTTTGCAGGCGCTGAAGTATGGTAAGTATGGTGAAATTAAGAATAATAAAATACTTTTCTCTGGTTGTGTCTTTATTTTGTTTTTAACCCTTTCACTGCTCTAGGATTAATAGTGGATAGGCGTCTTATTGACCCCTCTCTATTATTAACCCAGCTTAATGTCACCTTACAATAGCAAGGTGACATTGACCCTACGTCATTTTTTTGGGGGGGTCCCCCTTTTTTAATAGCCAGTAAAGGCTACGCAGACCCCTGACAGCCTGGCACAGACCCCCACAGCCCGGCGCAGACCCCCCACAGCCCGGCGCAGACCCCCCACAGCCCGGCACAGACCCACCACAGCCCGGCAGAGACCCACCACAGCCCGCCGCAGACCCGCGACAACCAGGCACAGACCCCCCACAGCCCTGCACAGACCCCCCACAGCCCAGCACAGACCCCCGAAAGCCCGCCGCAGCCCCCCGGCAGCCTAGCTATCCCTGCAGCTCCTCACGATTGCTGCACACAGACACGCACATCTTCCCCACAAACACAGTCTCCACCCACACACCACCCACACGCTGCCCATGCACTCTTCCCCACTCCCGATCTGCAGTGTTTCTCACAGCAAAACCGCAGATCTTTTTTAACCTACAAGGAAAGAAAGGGTTTATTTTCATTCTGATATTTGTGTCCCATTGACTTGCATTGGTTTCCGGTATCGGAATCGGCGATATCCAATATTTTTTGGGTATCGGGCCGATCCAATCCGATCCAATATTTCCCGATATCAGAGATTATCGCTCAACACTAGCAGCGTACTACACTGTGTGCAGAATTATTAGTCAAGTTGTATTTTGATCACATGATACTTTTTATACATGTTGTCCTACTCCAAGCTGTTCAGGCTTGAGAGCGAACTACCAATTATGTAAATCAGGTGATGTGCATCTCTGTATTGAGGAGGGGTGTTGTCTAATGACATCAACACCCTATACAAGGTGTGCTTAATTATTAGGCAACTTCCTTTCCTTTGGCAAAATGGGTCAGAAGAGAGATTTGTCGGGCTCTGAAAAGTCAAAAATTGTGAGATGTCTTACAGAGGGATGCAGCAGTCTTCAAATTGCCAAAATTTTGAAGCGTGATCACCGAACAATCAAGTGTTTAATGCAAAATAGCCAACAGGCTTGCAAAAAGCGTGTTGGGCAAAAAAGGTGCAAAATAACTGCCCATGAATTGAGGAAAATCAAGCGTGAAACTGCCAAGATGCCATTTGCCACCAGTTTTGCCATATTTCAGAGCTGCAACGTTACTGGAGTAACAAAAAGCACAAGGTGTGTGATACTCAGGGACATGGCCAAGGTAAGGAAGGCTGAAAAACGACTACATTTGATAAAGAAACATAAGATAAAACATCAAGACTGGGCCAAGAAATATCTGAAGACTGACTTTTCAATGGTTTTATGGACTGATGAAATGAGAGTGACTCTTGATGGGCCAGAGGCTGGATCAGTAAAGGGCAGAAAGCTCCACTCTGACTCAGATGCCAGCAAGGTGGAGGTCGGGTACTGGTATGGGCTGGTATCAAAGATGAACTTGTGGGACCTTTTCAGGTTGAGGATGGAGTGAAGCTCAACTCCCAGACCTACTGCCAGTTTCTGGAAGACAACTTCTTCAAGCAGTGGTACAGGAAGAAGTCGGTATTGTTCAAGAAAAACATGATTTTCATGCAGGACAATGCTCCGTCACATGCCTCCAACTACTCCACAGTGTGGCTGGCCAGTAAAAGTCTCAAAGAAGAAAAAATAATTATATGGCCCCCTTGTTCACCTGATCTGAACCCCATAGAGAATCTGTGGTCCCTCATCAAATGTGAGCTCTACAGGGAGGGAAAACAGTACACCTCTCGGAACAGTGTCTGGGAGGTTGTGGTGGCTGCTGCATGCAAGTTTATCATAAACAGATCAAGCAACTAACAGAATCTATGGATGGAAGGCTGCTGAGTGTCATCATAAAGAAAGGTGGCTGTATTGGTCACTCATTTTTTGAGGTTTTGTTTTTGCATGTCAGAAATATTTATTTCTAACTTTTGTGCAGTTATATTGGTTTACCTGGTGAAAATAGCCAGGTGAAATGGGAATATATTTGGTTTTTATTAAGTTGCCTAATAATTCTGCACAGTAATAGTTACCTGCACAAACAGATATCCTCCTAAGATAGCCAAATCTAAAAAAAACCCCACTCCAACTTCCAAAAATATTAAGCTTTGATATTTATGAGTCTCTTGGGTTGATTGAGAACATAGTTGTTGATCAAAAATAAAAACAATCCTCTAAAATACAACTTACCTAATAATTCTGCACACAGTGTATAGGGATAGAAACCCTGATTCCAGCGATTTATCATTGACGGAGCCGCATGCTATTATTTTGATGCAATCACAATTTTTTTCTGTTGCAGGTCTATCAGTGGTTAGATTAATGAGCTCTTTATTACCCAACCACATCACTGATTTCTGAGTACACTGTACGTTGACAGAAAGCTGCCAATCAATGGCGGGGCAGGGTTACAAGGGGAATTTGACTGGGAGGCAGGAGGGACCTAGTCTGGCAGAGAAAATCTCCTGCTAAGGTAACACTAATTGTATTAAGAGAGCAACACACATCATAGAATAGTGACACATCAGTGAAATCAAGCTCTCAGACCCTACATAATACTACTCTTGGATTACATGATATAAATCTGCTGACGGATTCCCTTTAGTAGGCACACGCCTCTTAATCAGATTCACATTAAAAGTGGTAAAAATCAGTCCGTATGCCCAGTTTAGCCACATTTAAATAGATAATTTGTAATTACTGGAAGATTTTTTTTTATTATTTCATTATTAGTATTGTACAGTGCCTGAAAAACTTTTACACTTGTGTGGCATAAAAATTTTTTACACATAAAATGATTTCACTCCTTAAAAGTGCACACAATGGGGAGAAAACTGAAAACTGTCTAATAGCAAAACTGGCTTATAAAAATGTAAATACCAATTAATAATAATTAATTAATGATGAAATACTAATTGTAAAGAAATATCCACAATAAAACACATGAATGTTAAGATCTTGTGATTCCATTGAACTTGTAAAAATTTTTTGTGCTGGCACTGTAGCCTTCAGCTTTTTTTTAATTATTGAAGAAGATTGAATCAGTTGCAAAATGCTGACGTGACCTCAAGTGTGACCACATGAACTTCCCCATAATTCCTTGCAGATATCATATCACATGGTATAGCACAGCCAAACAGGAATGACTATCATAGCCTGTAATAAAGCCAAAGCAGGGAAAGCAGCAGCTATTTTAGGGTGATTTTAGGATTTTAGGATAGTGAGAATTCATCAGAGCTCACAACTCAGCAAAAGACATAAGAAAAGTAAGTCTCTTCTTATACAGTACCTTACTGTCTGTAGTATTTGTCCATATTGGACAAGCACTACAGGCACCAATGTGCTATAGAACTGTAGCACTGAAGCAGATGAGAGTCTACAAATAAGTACAGTGATTCAGTTCATAGAGGGAGAGAGTGTTGGTAGAGGTGCCAGCATCAGTATCCGACTCAGTGTGAATGATAAGTGATACGGTGTATCTTGAAACTATCCTGCTGCATTTGAGTTTCAATTACATATTTTTTCACTACATAGTGGGCCATTTATATGGATACATCTAAATAAAATGTTAATGGTTGGTGATATCAGCTTCCTGTTTGTGGCACATTAGTATATGGGAGGGGGAAAACTTTTCAAGTACGGTCGTGACCATGGTGGCCATTTTGAAGTCGGCCACTTTGGATCCAACTTTATTTTTTTCAATGGGAAGAGGGTCATGTGACACATCAAACTTATTGAGAATTTCACAAAGAAATCAACGGTGTGCTTGGTTTTAACGTAACATTATTAGTTCACGAGTTATTTACAAGTTTATGACCACTTATAAAATGTGTTCAAATTGTTGCCCATTGTGTTGGATTGTCAATGCAACCCTCTTCTCCCACTCTTGACACACTGGTAGCAACACCGCAGAAGAAATGCTAGCACAGGCTTCCAGTATCAATTGTTTCAGATGCTGCACATCTCGTATCGTAAGGCAATTGTCTATGCTGTGAAGATACGATATGTGCAGCATCTGAAACAACAGATACTGGAAGCCTGTGCTAGCATTTCTTCTGCGGTGTTGCTATCAGTGTCCAAGGAGTGAGAGAAGAGGGTTGCATTGACAATCCAACACAATGGTCAGCACTTTGAACACATTTTAGAAGTGGTCATAAACTTGTACATAACTCATGAAAGAATAAAGTTATGTAAAAACAAAGCACACCATTGTTTTTCATCTGAAATTCTCAATAAGTTTGATGTGTCACATGACCTTCTTCCCATTGAAAAAATAAAGATGGATCCAAAATGTCCAACTTTAAAATTGCCGCCATGGTCACCACCCATCTTGAAATGTTTTCCCCCTCCCATATACTAATGTGCCACAAACAGGAAGTTGATATCGCGAACCATTCCCATTTTATTTAGGTGGATCCATATAAATAGCCCACCCTGTAATTTTCTTTTTTTAATTTTTTTATGTAATAGAAAGCAGAACCAAGACAGCAAAATAGTTTTTACATAAGCAAAATCAGAAATCAATGTCAAACAATGTGTTTGCTTGTTACAAGACACTGTAGTGAGAATTTTCATTCCGAGGTTAAGCATTTTTGTGATGGTTGGGGGAGATAACTCTCTTCTTATGAATACAAAAGAAAATTCTCTAAAATATAGACATTTCATCCAGACCTACAAATGTCTACTTCAAAAATGTGTGTCCCCATATTTGTTTAGCTAGTCAACAAGTCTGTCTCACCAACTTTTACATCTGCCATGACACCACACTTATGCGGTGCCCTGCTGCAGGTGCTGTCTTTTTGGACTGGTACATGTGAAGCATTTCTTATTTTGTCAGTTTTGGGAATTGGTTTGTTTCAAAAATTTGAATTCTTTTTTTAGACATTTAAAGAAATTCTGGGTGCACTAAACAGAGGAGGATGTGACTTTGGGAGGGGTGGACCTTTTACTCCTGCAGCTTTGTTTGTATAGGCTTCAAGAAAGAGTGATGATGCTTTAAAAGAAAAGAGCACAATATGTCTGTGCCTGGTGTACTACTGTGAGGAGGGTGGGGATTATATAGAGGAGGTAACTCTCTGTCTATTTTTCTCTCTCTTTCTCTCACCAGATGAACTGGTGGAAACATCACCCACTTTTGCACCCTGTTATAATCGTTGTCCTAAAACGTTTTACTTAACTATTACTTCTATAAAGATGAATGTTTTATTGCAATTGTATATTTTGTACCATGTCCAATTGTTTCTTGGCTAGACAGAGTTAACATTAGCATCAACCTCTAAGCCCAAAGGAAGGGAAATCCTTCAGCCGTGGTCCTCCAGAGGTTTCCTCCAAGGGGGTTTTCCATCTCCTGAGCGCTTTAGGATGACTCTTTGTAAGTCAGAGATTTGCCAAGTTTAGTTCCCTTAATGTTTTTGCAGGGACATAATAATAATTATTATTATTATTATTATTTATATAGCACCATTAATTCCATGGTGCTGTACATTAGACGGGTTTACATCAAAATACAAATATCACTTACAGTAAACAAAACTAACAATGACAGACTGGTACAGAGGGAAGAGGACCCTGCCCTTGCGGGCTTACATTCTACAGGATTATGGGGAAGGAGACAGTAGGTCGAGGGTTGCAGTAGCTCCAATGGTGTTGAGGTGGCCATGTGGTCTTTATAGGCTGTAAGCTTCCTTGAAGAGGTGGGTTTTCAGGTTTCTTTTGAAGGATCCAAAAGTAGTGAATAACCAGATGTGCTGGGGCACTGAATTTCAGAGGATGGGTGATATTCGGGAGAAGTCTTGGAGGCGATTGGGTGAGGAGCGAATAAGCGTAGAGGAGAGGAGGAGGTCTTGGGAGGACCGGAGATTAAGTGAGGGAAGATATTGAGAGATTAGTGTGGAAATATAAGAAGGAGAAAGATTATGGATGGCTTTGTAGGTCAGTGTTAGTAATTTAAACTGGATACGCTGGGAAATTGGGAGTCAGTGAAGGGATTTGCAAAGAGGGGAAGCAGGAGTGTAGCGAGGAGAGAGATTAATTAGTCAGGCAGCAGAGTTAAGGATGGACTGGAGGGGTGCGAGAGCGTTAGAAGGTAGGCCACAGAGGAGGATGTTGCAGTAGTCGAGGCGGGAGATGATTAGGGCATGCACGAGCATTTTGGTAGAGTGTGAGTTGAGGAAAGGACGGATTCAGGAAATATTTTTGAGCTGGAGGCGACAGGAGATGGCGAGAGCTTGGATGTGCGGTTTGAAGGACAGGGCAGAGTCAAGGGTTACTCCGAGGCAGCGGATTACATAATAGACATAAATATTATACAGTTACTAAAGTGATTTATAAAAAAAAATAGTAAATAAATTAAAAATGGCTTAAAGTGTCATATGTGACTTGGAATTTATAACCTGTCACAGCTTTGCGGTTTAGGAGTCAGGTGGAAGTTGTAGACAAGTTAAGGTGGACTCATTTTAACTAATAGAGGATGTAAAACCTCATGGTGGTGAATAGGCTTGGCTTTGGTGGCCAGCCTCAAGGACGTTGTAATGGTAACATCAATAACGGGTGGGAACAGTGGTTAAGCACAGGAGTGAGGATAATAGGGTCATTGGTGCTCTGAAAGTTTACTGGCTATGCTTGAATGGTAAGCCAGTGCATGCTGCCCCTTTATGGCTGTCTGTACTGGTGCGGTATGTCAGACAGCTGGGGGTATCACAGTACTTGTGAATCCCAATGTACCAGCACTTCACCTGACTCCTACTGTGCTTTATTCCCATGATTTAAATAAAGTTTTGGTGATTTTTCAGTAAAATGATTCGTTTTGTGTATCTATTCCAATGTCTAGGTTTACTGTAGTTATGGCTGTTTTAAGAAGGAGTTGTGATCCATCCCATATCAAACGAGTCTGTGTCATGCTGATTGGGACTTTATGGATAACAGGATACCAAACATCACTGGGTGACAAGGGAGATGGCTATTTTTAAGGCTCCATACACCAGTCGTGAGTGCGACTGTGCAGAGAGCAGCAAACTCAAAATTCACAGTAATAAGCGCTTCATGCTGCAAGCAAAGTCCTATGCAAAACCCACACATCAGATCTCACAACGTGCAATGTCTGACTAATGCTTTGCAAACCTGGTTTCAAACTGAACTACTGTGATGCAGCAGAGGTGATGCAGCGGTTCAGAGATCTCAAAGTTGGCCATAGATTGTTAGTTATGAATGGCGGATAATAATGATGAATTATGCAAAAAGTTCAATACAAGAGATGAGATGCAAAAATATGTCAAAATGTCAAAATACAAGTGCATGAAAGAGGAGGCCAATAGTTCTCAATGGCTCCATCTTATGTCCACATCTAAATTAAAGATGTTTATAAACCCCAAAGGAGAAAATTTAGTTTTAATGGTCTGGGAAGAAGGGAATATGTTGACCCCATTTATACCCTTCATCTATTTCCCAGAAGATCTCTAAATAGAATGTAGAGGACGTGTCCTGTCAATGCATTATAAGGTCAGCTCAAATATTGCAATGGGATCAGTGTAATGTCTCATATCTCCTGGAGGGGTGCTGCAGGGAAATTCATCACTTGCTTCTTGGTTACTCAAATCACTGATCGCAGGGGGTTAATAATGGGGAAAAACAGCTTTGTCAACTGCATGGTGGCCATGGGCTGGTACTACACATCTGACCTAATTGAAATTACCAGGGTTAAATCTGTAGTACCACACTGTGGTCACCATGCAGTTAACAAAACTGTGTAGTTCTGCTATGCTAGTGAGCACATTCTTCCTCTGTCAGTGCCAATATCATCTGATCGCAGTCAGTGCCGGATGTTATACCATCACCTCAATAAGGACCTATGTGAAGGCAAGGCCATAAATATAAAATACCAGACAATCCCTTTAACATATGATACAAAAAAAGTTTTTTACCTATAAAACCCTAGTGCATATTCTTTTCATTGTGTACAAAATGTTATGTTGCATGAGTGTAAGTTGCCATCCGTAATCTCATGCCTAGTCACCCTGCTAACAGACACTAGGATCTGTGAACTATTTTAACCCCTTAGTGACAGAGCCAATTTGGTACTTAATGACCGAGCCAATTTTTGCAATTCTGACCACTGTCACTTTATGAGGTTATAACTCTGGAACGCTTCAACGGATCCCGCTGATTCTGAGATTGTTTTTTCATGACATATTGTACTTCATGTTATTGGTAACATTTCTTCGATATTACTTGCGATTATTTATGAAAAAAACGGAAATATGGCGAAAACTTTTAAAATTTAGCAATTTTCAAACTTTGTATTTTTATGCCCTTAAATCAGAGAGATATGTCACGAAAAATAGTTAATAAATAACATTTCCCACATGTCTACTTTACATCAGCACAATTTTGGAAACAAAATTTTTTTTTGTTAGGGAGTTATAAGGGTTAAAAGTTGACCAGCAATTTCTCATTTTTACAACACCATTTTATTTTAGGGACCACATCACATTTGAAGTCATTTTGAGGGGTCTATATGATAGAAAATAATGAAGTGTGACACCATTCTAAAAACTACACCCCTCAAGGTTCTCAAAACCACATTCAAGAAGTTTATTAACCCTTTACGTGCTTCACAGGAACTGAAACAATGTGGAAGGAAAAAATGAACATTTAACTTTTTTTTGCAAACATCTTAATTCAGAACCATTTTTTTTATTTTCACAAGTGTAAAAACAGAAATGTAACCATAAATTTTGTTATGCAATTTCTCCTGAATACGCCAATACCCCATATGTGGGGGTAAACCACTGTTAGAGCGCACCGCAGAACTTAGAAGTGAAGGAGCGCCGTTTGACTTTTTCAATGCAGAATTGGCTGGAATTGAGATCGGACGCCATGTCACGTTTAGAGAGCCCCTGATGTGCCTAAACAGTGGAAACCCCCCACAAGTGACACCATTTTGGAAACTAGACCCCTTAAGGAACTTATCTAGATGTGTGGCGAGCACTTTGAACCCCCAAGTGCTTCACAGAAGTTTATAACGTAGAGCCGTGAAAATAAAAAAATCGCTTTTGTTTACACAAAAATGATTTTTTGCCCACAAATTCTTATTTTCACAAGGGTAACAGGAGAAATTAGACCACAAAAGTTGTTGTGCGATTTCTCCTGAATACGTCGATACCCCATATGTGAGGGTAAACCACTGTTTGGGCGCACCGCAGAGCTTGGAAGTGAAGGAGCGCCGTTTTACTTTTTCAATGTAGAATTGGCTGGAATTGAGATTGGACGCCATGTCGCGTTTGGAGAGCCCCTGATGTGCCTAAACAGTGGAAACCCCCCACAAGTGACACCATTTTGGAAACTAGACCCCATAAGGAACTTATCTAGATGTGTGGCGAGCACTTTGAACCCCCATGTGCTTCACAGAAGTTTATAACGTAGAGCCGTGAAAAAAAAAAAAAATCGCATTTTTTCTACAAAAATGATCTTTTTGCCCACAAATTTTTATTTTCACAAGGGTAACAGGAGAAATTAGACCACAAAAGTTGTTGTGCAATTTCTCCTGAGTACGCTGATACCCAATATGTGGGGGTAAACCACTGTTAGGGCGCACCGCAGAGCTTGGAAGAGAAGGAGTGCCGTTTTACTTTTTCAATGTAGAATTGGCTGGAATTGAGATCGGACGCCATGTCGCGTTTGGAGAGCCCCTGATGTGCCTAAACAGTAGAAATCCCCCACAAGTGACCCCATTTTGGAAACTAGACCCCCCATGGAACTTATCTAGATGTGTGGTGAGAACCTTGAATGCCCAAGTGCTTCACAGAAGTTTATAATGCAGAGCCGTGAAAATAAAAAATATTTTTTTTTCCACAAAAAAGATTTTGTAGCCCCCAAGTTTTTATTTTCACAAGGGTAACAGGAGAAATTGGACTGCAATAGTTGTTGTCCAATTTATCCCGAGTACGCTGATGTGCCATATGTGGGGGTAACCCACTGTTTGGGCGCACGGCAGAGCTCAGAAGGGAGGGAGCACCATTTGACTTTTTGAGCGCAAAATTGGCTGTCGTGTTTGGAGACCCCCTGATGTACCTAAACAGTGGAAACCCCCCAATTCTAGCTCCAACCCCTAACCTTAATCCCAACCTGATCCATAATCCTAATCACTAACCCTAACCATAATCACAACCCTTACCCCAAAACAACCCTAATGTCAACCCTAACCATAACCCTAATCAAAACCCTAAATCCAACACACCCCTAATCCTAATCTCAACCCTAACCTCAAACCTAACCCTAATCCCAATACACCCCTAATCACAACCCTAACCTTAACCCTAATCCCAAACCTAACCCTAATCCCAAGCGTAACCCTAATGCCAACCCTAACCCTAATACCAACCCTAATCCAAACCCTAAACCTAATCCCAGCTCTAACCCTAACTTTAGCCCCAACCCTAGCCCTAACTTTAGCCCCAACCCTAACCCTAGCCCTAAGGCTACTTTCACACTTGCGTTGTTTGGCATTCCGTCGCAATCCGTCGTTTTGGACAAGAAACGGATCCTGTAAATGTGCCCGCAGGATGCGTTTTTTGCCCATAGTATTGCCGACGGATCGTGACGGATGGCCACACGTCGCGTCCGTCGTGCACTGGATCAGTTGTGTTTTGGCGGAGCGTCGGCACAAAAAACGTTCAATGAAACGTTTTTTTGTACGTCGCATCCGCCATTTCTGACCGCGCATGCGTGGCCGTAACTCCGCCCCCTCCTCCCCAGGACATAGATTGGGCAGCGGATGCGTTGAAAAACTACAGCTGCTGCCCACGTTGTGCACAATTTTCACAACGTGCGTCGGTATGTCGGGCCGACACATTGCGACGGCCCCGTACCGACGTAAGTGTGAAAGAAGCCTAACCCTAAATTTAGCCCCAACCCTAACCCTAAATTTAGCCCCAACCCTAACCCTAAATTTAGCCCCAACCCTACCCCTAACCTAACCCTACCCCTAACCCTAACCTAACCCTACCCCTAACCTAACCATAGCCGTAACCCTACCCCTAACATAACCCTAGCCCTAACCCTACCCCTACCCTAACCCTACCCCTAACCCTAACCCTACCCCTAACCCTAACCCTACCCCTAACCCTACCCCTAGCCCTACCCCTAACCTAACCCTAGCCCTAACCCTAACCCTACCCCTACCCTACCCCTACCCCTAACCCTACCCCTAACCCTAACCCTACCCCTAACCCTAACCCTAACCCTAATTTTAGCCCTAACCGCTGTTCTCCTGCCGGCCGGCAGATGGAGACAGATGGCGGGCGCACTGGGCATGCGTCCGCCATGTTCTTCTGCCGGCGGCCAGGAGGAGCAGCAAGAGGATCCAGGGACCTAGGTGAGTATGCTAGGGTCCCCGAATCCCCCTATTTCTCTGTCCTCTGATGTGCGATCACATCAGAGGACAGAGAATTACACTTTACTTTTTTTTTTTTTTTTGCGGTCGCCGGTAAACAGTTAATTACCGGCGATCGCAAAACAGGGGTCGCTAAAACCGACCCCCGATCATGCTCTTTGGGGTCTCGGCTACCCCAGGCAGCCGAGACCCCAAAGATTCTCCCGGTGCCGGCCGGCGGGCGCACTGCGCATGCGCCCGCCATTTTGAAGATGGCGGCGCCCACCGGGAGACACGAGGAGCATCGGGGGAGCTAGGTGAGTATTGGGGGGCCACCTGGGACCCCTTTTCTCTGTCCTCCGATGTGCGATCACTTCGGAGGACAGAGAAATTAAAAAGAGATCGCTTTTTTTTTTTTTTTTTTTTTTTTGCGATCGCCGGTAAACGGCTAATTACCGGCGATCGCAAATGCGGGGAGGGTTAAAACCCCCCCGAATCATGTTCTCTGGGGTCTCGGCTACCCTCGGCAGCCGAGACCCCGGAGAAAATCGGCCTGTGGGGGGCGCTATAAACTTTTTCCACAGCGCCGTTAATTAACGGCGCTGTGGTTTAAGTACCCTTAGCGGCCGCCGTTAAAAGGCGTATCGGCGGTCGCTAAGGGGTTAAAGAGGTTATCCATTGTCAGGCTACAAGTCTGCAGTCATTCTATGTGACTGCAGACTTGTGAGTCCTTGCATTATTGTGCATGGAATGTGATTTGCATACTTTCAGCGGTGTTGACACTGTCACACCCGTCACACTGCATCACAGTGTGATGTCACACGATCCCTGCTGACAATCAGTGACTGCTTCACCTCCCCTACTTTCGGTCAAATCGCTTAAATCCGAGGAAGTGAGTGCTGCTGCTGTCTCTCTTCCTTCGGTTGCAAGTTATTTGTCTAAAGTCAGTGGACGTAAAGCAGCCACTGATTGTGTTAGGATTCGGGATTCTCCCGCTGAACAGGATAGATCCCAAGCCTTATCTGCCTCTGCAGTCTCCCATTCAGGTCTGGACGCTCAGATTGCTGCTCATCATAGACGTCATTCCCAGCGTCTTACTCAGGTTCCTGGTATGTGCTTGGTTACTGCTGGCTCTCCAGCCAATCCTATAGTAACCAGTATTGCACAGGTGCAGTGTTGTGCTCTGGAGCCTAAGACCAGAAATCACCTTCCTGAGCATGTAGGTGATGTGGCAGCTCAAGATCGGTCTGCAGGCGATGTCACGGCTTGCTGGTCTTCAGTGTTTGAGATGGGGCACACGCCGGTGCGCTAGTATCATTTTATGTACGGTTATGTGCGTGAATGTCTATCGCTTTGTCTGCTGGCATTGTGTGTCTGTCTAGCTTGGAGCTGTACACTCAGGCAGGCAGCTAGCATCAGTGGGGGCAATTAGGCATTGGCTTAGCATCTGGTTCATACATGTGTGCGGTTAGCACAGCAGAGTTCCAGAGTAAGCACAACCCTAGTTAGGGTATTAAGTTCAGAGCATCTGTTCTGTTTCTGTGTGTGAGTGACAAAGCTCAGTTGCAGAGATTCTCTTTCCTTTCAGTGTACAAGTGCACAGCTCAGTTGTTGAGTATCTGTTCCATTTTTTGTGTGCGAGTGAAACTGCTTCTCTTTCCATTCTTTACTGTTCCTCTCTGTGGTGTAACAGAGGTTGGAACTCAGCATCCTGTTCACACTGAGTGGTGCTTATCTAGTGTGTACAGGCAATCGCTCACTTTGTGTTCTGTCATTGGTTACTAGCAGCAGGTTTCCATCTCTGCACGGTGGATCCTGGGTGGCGATTGCGCTTTATTATTTATTTTATTTAGTGCAATCCGCTATCCCTAACAGATTGTCAACAGGGATCGTGTAAAAATCACACTGTGATGCAATCTCCAGGAGTGACAGTGCCAACACCGCTGAAACAACGTCAGCACTGGAGGAAAGTATATGAGTTATTTTAAAAAGGGGAAACCTAAAGATTCAGAAGGGGCTGTTACTTGCATATAAAGTTTTTACGAAATGGAAAGGGAATGCAATTCTTAAAGAAGCACCCCTCCTCTTAATATAATGCAACCATCATATTATGTTGCTCTGTGTACTTACAATTGCTCATTTTGCCCTTATACCCAACTAATTCTTCTCTATTCCATTAGGTCTATAATTATAATAATCATGTGATTAAAAATTGACGATGATGAGTCACTGCAAAAGTCCCTGGCAGGGAGGAGGAGCGCAGCAGTTGGGTCAGGAGTTGAAGAAGAGAATGATAAATTCAAGGAAAATAGACTTCCTGTTTCTACACAGAGCAGAGAAAAGAGAAGAATTATCTGGGTAGAAAGGCAAAATGAGAAATTATATGTGCACATTGTTGTATAATATGATGATTGCAATATATTTACAAGACAAAAAATTTGATGGGGGGATTGCTTCTTTAAGAATTGCCCACCATTTCCATTTGGTAAAAAACCTATACACAAGTAATTCAATAAGTTTAACCCCTCTGTGACCTTAGACGTACTATCCCGTCGAGGTGCCCTGGGCTTATCTGACCCTGGACGGGATAGTACGTCATAGCGATCGGCAGCGCTCACGGGGGGAGCGCCGCCGATCGCGGCTGGGTGTCAACTGCTTATTGCAGCTGACATCCGGCACTATGTGCCAGGAGCGGTCACGGACCGCCCCCGGCACATTAACCCCTGGCACACCGTGATCAAACATGATCGCGATGTGCCGGCGGTGCATGGAAGCACCGCGCAGGGAGGGGGCTCCCTGCGGGCTTCCCTGAGCCCCCCGCAGCAACGCGATGTGATCGCGTTGCTGCGGGGGTCTTACCTCCCTCCCTCCCTGCTCCAGCCCCGGATCCAAGATGGCCGCAGATCCGGGTCCTGCAGGGAGGGAGGTGGCTTCACAGAGCCTGCTCAGAGCAGGCACTGTGAAGGCTGCATCGCTGCATGTCAGATCAGTGATCTGACAGAGTGCTGTGCAAACTGTCAGATCACTGATCTGTGATGTCCCCCCCTGGGACAAAGTAAAAAAGTTAAAAAAAATTTTTCCAAATGTGTAAAAAAAAAAAAAAAAAATTCCAAAATAATGAAAAAAAAAAAAAAAATTATTCCCATAAATACATTTCTTCATCTAAATAAAAAAAAATAAAATAAAAGTACACATATTTAGTATCGCCGCGTCCGTAACGACCCGACCTATAAAACTGTCCCACTAGTTAACCCCTTCAGTAACCACCGTAAGAAAAAAAAAAAAAAAACGAGGCAAAAAACCACGCTTTATTATCATACCGCCGAACAAAAAGTGGAATAACACGCGATCAAAAAGACAGTTATAAATAACCATGGTACCGCTGAAAATGTCATCTTGTCCCACAAAAAATGAGCTGCCATACAGCATCATCAGCAAAAAATTAAAAAAGTTATAGTCCTGAGAATAAAGCGATGCAAAAATAATTATTTTTTCTGTAAAATAGTTTTTATCGTATAAAAGCGCCAAAACATAAAAAAAATGATATAAATGAGGTATCGCTGTAATTGTACTGACCCGAAGAATATAACTGCTTTATCAATTTTACCAAGCGCGGAACGGTATAAACGCTTCCCCCAATAGAAATTCATAAATAGCTGGTTTTTGGTCATTCTTCCTCACAAAAATCGGAATAAAAAGCGATCAAAAAATGTCACGTGCCCGAAAATGTTTTCAATAAAAATGTCAACTCGTCCCGCAAAAAACAAGACCTCACATGACTCTGTGGACCAAAATATGGAAAAATTATAGCTCTCAAAATGTGGTATTGCAAAAAATATTTTTTGCAATAAAAAGCGTCTTTCAGTGTGTGACGGCTGCCAATCATAAAAATCCGCTAAAAAACTCGCTATAAAAGTAAATCAAACCTCCCTTCATCACCCCCTTAGTTAGGGAAAAATAAAAAAAAATGTATTTATTTCCATTTTCCCATTAGGGCTAGGGTTAGGGCTAGGGTTAGGATTAGGGCTAGGGCTAGGGTTAGGGTTAGGGCTAGAGTTAGGGCTAGGGTTAGGGCTAGGGTTAGGGCTAGGGTTAGGGCTAGGGTTAGGGTTGGGGCTACAGTTAGGGTTGGGGCTAAAGTTAGGGTTAGGATTTAGATTACATTTACAGTTGGGAATAGGGTTAGGGTTAGGGTTAGGGCTAGGGTTAGGGCTAAGGTTAGGGTTGGGGCTACAGTTAGTGTTGGGGCTAAAGTTACGGTTAGGGTTTAGATTGCATTTACGGTTGGGAATAGGGTTGGGATTAGGGTTAGAGGTGTGTGAGGGTTAGAGGTGTGGTTAGGGTTACCGTTGGAATTAGGGTTAGGGGTGTGTTTAGATTAGGGTTTCAGTTATAATTGGGGGGTTTCCACTGTTTCGGCACATCAGGGGCTCTCCAAACACGACATGGCGTCCGATCTCAATTCCAGCCAATTAGTTACATAGTTATTAAGGTTGAAGGAAGACTATATGTCCATCTAGTTCAACCCATAGCCTAACCTAACATGCCCTAACATGTTGATCCAGAGGAAGGCAAAAAAAACCCATGTGGCAAAGAGTAAGCTCCACATTGGGGAAAAAAATTCCTTCCCGACTCCACATACGGCAATCAGACTAGTTCCCTGGATCAACGCCCTATCAAGGAATCTAGTGTATATACCCTGTAACATTATACTTTTCCAGAAAGGTATCCAGTCCCCTCTTAAATTTAAGTAATGAATCACTCATTACAACATCATACGGCAGAGAGTTCCATAGTCTCACTGCTCTTACAGTAAAGAATCCGCGTCTGTTATTATGCTTAAACCTTTTTTCCTCCAAACACAGAGGATGCCCCCTTGTCCCTGTTTCAGGTCTATGATTAAAAAGATCATCAGAAACGTCTTTGTACTGTCCCCTCATATATTTATACATTAAAATAAGATCACCCCTTAGTCTTCGTTTTTCCAAACTAAATAGCCCCAAGTGTAATAACCTATCTTGGTATTGCAGACCCCCCAGTCCTCTAATAACCTTGGTCGCTCTTCTCTGCACCCGCTCCAGTTCAGCTATGTCTTTCTTAAACACCGGAGACCAGAACTGTGCACAGTATTCTAAGTGTGGTCGAACTAGTGACTTGTATAGAGGTAAAATTATATTCTCCTCATGAGCATCTATGCCTCTTTTAATGCATCCCATTATTTTATTTGCCTTTGTAGCAGCTGCCTGACACTGGCCCCTGAATATGAGTTTGTCATCCACCCATACACCCAGGTCTTTTTCATTGACGGTTTTGCCCAGAGTTTTAGAATTAAGCACATAATTATACATCTTATTACTTCTACCCAAGTGCATGACCTTACATTTATCCCCATTAAAGCTCATTTGCCATTTATCAGCCCAAGCTTCTAGTTTACATAAATCATCCTGTAATATAAAATTGTCCTCCTCTGTATTGATTACCCTGCAGAGTTTAGTGTCATCTGCAAATATTGAAATTCTACTCTGAATGCCCCCTACAAGGTCATTAATAAATATGTTAAAAAGAAGAGGGCCCAATACTGACCCCTGTGGTACCCCACTGCTAACCGCTACCCAGTCAGAGTGTGCTCCATTAATAACCACCCTTTGTTTCCTATCCCTGAGCCAGCTCTCAACCCACTTGCACATATTTTCCCCTATCCCCATTATTCTCATTTTATGTATCAACCTTTTGTGTGGCACCGTATCAAAAGCTTTTGAAAAGTCCATATACACTACATCCACTGGGTTCCCTTGGTCCAATCCGGAACTTACCTCTTCATAGAAACTGATCAAATTAGTCTGACATGAACGGTCCCTAGTAAACCCGTGCTGATACTGGGTCATGAGGTTATTCCCCTTCAGATACTCCAGTATAGCGTCCCTTAGAATGCCCTCCAGGATTTTACCCACAGTAGAGGTTAAGCTTACTGGCCTATAATTTCCGAGTTCAGTTTTTGTTCCCTTTTTGAATATTGGCACCACATTTGCTATACGCCAGTCCTGTGGCACAGACCCTGTTATTATGGAGTCTTTAAAGATTAAAAATAATGGTCTATCAATGACTGTACTTAATTCCTGCAGTACTCGAGGGTGTATCCCATCCAGGCCCGGAGATTTGTCAATTTTAGTGATTTTTAGACGCCGCCGCACTTCCTGCTGGGTTAAGCAGGTGACTAGAGTTGAGCGACCTTGACCTTTTTAGAGTCGAGCCGGGTTTTGCGAAACCCGACTATGTCCAAAGTCGGGTCGAGTGAAATCGGCCGATTATGACGTAAAGTCGGGATCGACCGAAACACGAAACCCAATGCAAGTCAATGGGGCAGCATAGTCGGCAGTGAGTGGGGGCCAGGAAAACACCTAGAGTGCCCATTTTAATGTCAAAACCATCCATTCTTCTTAATGAAGCTTGTCAAGCGTAATTTACCTTATAATAATTGGAAGGCATTTGAAATTGGGGGTCATTTGGCTAAAGTTGTGGGGGGTAGGGCTGGTTCAAGTAATTAGTGGGCCCAGGAAATCTGGACCACGTCACGGCAGTGGAGCAGGGAGAGGTAAGTATTTCAACTTTGCAAGTGCTGTGAACCTGAGCAAGCAGGGGGGGCCCACTCGTTGGCATTGGCACTGGCACAGGGCCCCTCAAAGTACAGCGGTGTGTTTGCACGGCGGGGGCGCCTCCCACCGGCAGCAACACTTTTGCGTACTATGAGAGGCCCTGTGCCAGTGACGTCGCCAACTAGTATTCCTCCCCCCACCTGATGAAGGAACCTGCACTTTCATCTGCACCTTCCTCTTTGTCCCCGTGTAAGGTGGTATGGTATGCGGGAAGAGCAACCTGACTTTCAGCAGGGTCACAATGTTGTTGTGTAGCGTGCACGGGGAATGTTGCGTTATGGGTCAATGTACCAGCAGACTCATCTATCACTGGCTGGGCAATGGGCACGATGAAGTGGAAACACAGATATAGGCCCAAAGAAGAAAGTGGGCTAAATGCAGTTCAAAATTGGTAACACAGGAATAACCAGGGGGCATTGCAGTGGAGGACAACTGGAATGAGAGGCTGACACAGAGAGTAGGGCCAAATCAGTAAGTAGTCGAAATGCAGTTCAAAATTGGCAACCGTAGTAAACAGGCGGCACAGCTTTGTTCAGTGGAGGAGAACAGCAAGGAGTGGCAGACACCGATAGTAGGCCCCAAACCAACTAGTACGCCAAATGCAGTTGTTCCATTTAACCACAATTTAATGAGAGCCTGAAGATAGAAGCTCAGGAAAGGCAACCTGGGGAACACCTTGGAGTGTAACACACCATCTCTCTCCACCCCATACCCATTTTGTATGGCCTAATGCAGTGTACTTTTCTACAACTACTAAACGAGAGTCGGAAGACCGAAGCAATGGCAAGGAAACCTGGGGAACACCTTAGAGTGTAACACACCCTCTCTCTACACCCCATACCCAATTTGAAGGTCTAATGCAGTGTAGTTTCCAAGAACTACTAAACGAGAGCCGGAAGATCGAAGCTCAGGAAAGGCAACCTGGGGAACACCTTGGAGTGTAACACACCCTCTCGCTACACCCCATACCCAATTTGAAGGCCTAATGCAGCGTAGTTTCCAACAACTACTAAACGAGAGCCGGAAGATCGAAGCTCAGGAAAGGCAACCTGGGGAACACCTTGGAGTGTAACAAACCCTCTCTCTACACCCCATACCCAATTTGTAGGCCTAATGCAGCGTAGTTTCCGACAACTACTAAACGAGAGCATGAAGATCGAAGCTCAGGAAAGGCAACCTGGGGAACACCTTGGAGTGTAACACACCCTCTCTCTACACCCCATACCCAATTTGTAGGCCTAATGCAGCGTAGTTTCCGACAACTACTAAACGAGAGCCGGAATATCGAAGCTCAGGAAAGGCAACCTGGGGAACACCTTGGAGTGTAACACACCCTCTCTCTACACCCCATACCCAATTTGAAGGCCTAATGCAGTGTAGTTTCCAAGAACTACTAAACGAGAGCCGGAAGATCGAAGCTCAGGAAAGGCAACCTGGGGAACACCTTGGAGTGGAACACACCATCTCTCTACACCCCATACCCAATTTGAAGGCCTAATGCAGCGTAGTTTCCAACAACTACTAAACGAGAGCCGGTAGATCGAAGCTCAGGAAAGGCAACCTGGGGAACACCTTGGAGTGTAACACAACGTCTCTCTACACCACGGAAGGGATGATTCTTAGGAAGGAAGGCTGTTGGAAATAAGCATTGCGCGTCCGAGGGTGATTAGATTCTTATTAGGTATATACTCACCCTCGGACGCGCCCTGCTTCTTTATTTGGAATGAATGTTTATTTGCAATGTGGTGTTGACTTTCTCTATTATTTTGGTAATTAATGATTTTATTATTTTCATTATTTTGCATCTTCTCGGCAATAATATAAAGAAGACGCGACAGGACAACACTCGGTGGATGCCATATGTGTGTTTTCAATTTAAAAAAACTTTCAGTTAACTACTTGCAGGAGAAAGTAATTGTAGCTGGTGGCCATTTTTAGTACTGTACCAGATTTTAGTTGTGTGTTTGTTTTTAATGTTAAAATGTCTGCATTTGATATCTCACCAGTATTTTCTTTTTTATAAGCAAAATACTTATTTTTATATTTTCTGATGTTGGTTCCAGGGGTACACGGCCAGCAGTGCCCTGGTCAGTGTAGTAGTAGTTGAAAGAATGGACCGCAGACAGGCATCGAAGGCCTAAAATAAAAACACATGGCTGTAGGCAATTTTAAATTGGTTCCAGGGGTACACGGACAGCAGTGGTGTGGTCAGTGGAGGCCTAGTGGAAGGAGTGACCGCAGACAGGCATCGAAGGCCTAAAATAATAACACATGGCTGTAGGCAATTTTAAATTGGTTCCAGGGGTACACGGGCAGCAGTGACCTGGTCAGTGTAGTAGTAGTTGAAAGAATGGACCGCAGACAGGCATCGAAGGCCTAAAATAAAAAAATTGGGCTGGCTGTAGGCAATTTTAAATTGGTTCCAGGGGTACACGGACAGCAGTGGTGTGGTCAGTGGAGGCCTAGTGGAAGGAGTGACCGCAGACAGGCATCGAAGGCCTAAAATAATAACACATGGCTGTAGGCAATTTTAAATTGGTTCCAGGGGTACACGGACAGCAGTGGTGTGGTCAGTGGAGGCCTAGTGGAAGGAGTGACCGCAGACAGGCATCGAAGGCCTAAAATAATAACACATGGCTGTAGGCAATTTTAAATTGGTTCCAGGGGTAGACGGGCAGCAGTGACCTGGTCAGTGTAGTAGTAGTTGAAAGAATGGACCGCAGACAGGCATCGAAGGCCTAAAATAAAAAAATTGGGCTGGCTGTAGGCAATTTTAAATTGGTTCCAGGGGTACACGGGCAGCAGTGACCTGGTCAGTGTAGTAGTAGTTGAAAGAATGGACCGCAGACAGGCATCGAAGGCCTAAAATAAAAAAATTGGGCTGGCTGTAGGCAATTTTAAATTGGTTCCAGGGGTACACGGGCAGCAGTGGTGTGGTCAGTGGAGGCCTAGTGGAAGGAGTGACCGCAGACAGGCATCGAAGGCCTAAAATAATAACACATGGCTGTAGGCAATTTTAAATTGGTTCCAGGGGTACACGGGCAGCAGTGACCTGGTCAGTGTAGTAGTAGTTGAAAGAATGGACCGCAGACAGGCATCGAAGGCCTAAAATAAAAAAATTGGGCTGGCTGTAGGCAATTTTAAATTGGTTCCAGGGGTACACGGACAGCAGTGGTGTGGTCAGTGGAGGCCTAGTGGAAGGAGTGACCGCAGACAGGCATCGAAGGCCTAAAATAATAACACATGGCTGTAGGCAATTTTAAATTGGTTCCAGGGGTACACGGATAGCAGTGGTGTGGTCAGTGTAGTAGTAGTTGAAAGAATGGACCGCAGACAGGCATCGAAGGCCTAAAATAAAAAAATTGGGCTGGCTGTAGGCAATTTTAAATTGGTTCCAGGGGTACACGGACAGCAGTGGTGTGGTCAGTGGAGGCCTAGTGGAAGGAGTGACCGCAGACAGGCATCGAAGGCCTAAAATAATAACACATGGCTGTAGGCAATTTTAAATTGGTTCCAGGGGTACACGGACAGCAGTGGTGTGGTCAGTGGAGGCCTAGTGGAAGGAGTGACCGCAGACAGGCATCGAAGGCCTAAAATAATAACACATGGCTGTAGGCAATTTTAAATTGGTTCCAGGGGTAGACGGGCAGCAGTGACCTGGTCAGTGTAGTAGTAGTTGAAAGAATGGACCGCAGACAGGCATCGAAGGCCTAAAATAAAAAAATTGGGCTGGCTGTAGGCAATTTTAAATTGGTTCCAGGGGTACACGGGCAGCAGTGACCTGGTCAGTGTAGTAGTAGTTGAAAGAATGGACCGCAGACAGGCATCGAAGGCCTAAAATAAAAAAATTGGGCTGGCTGTAGGCAATTTTAAATTGGTTCCAGGGGTACACGGGCAGCAGTGGTCTGGTCAGTGGAAGTCTAGTGGAAGGAGTGACCGCAGACAGGCTTCCAAGGCCTAAAATAATAACACATGGCTGTAGGCAATTTTAAATTGGTTCCAGGGGTACACGGACAGCAGTGGTGTGGTCAGTGGAGGCCTAGTGGAAGGAGTGACCGCAGACAGGCTTCCAAGGCCTAACATAACAAACTTGGGCTGGCTGTAGGCACTTTTAAATTGGTTCCAGGGGTACACGGGCAGCAGTGGTCTGGTCAGTGGAAGTCTAGTGGAAGGAGTGACCGCAGACAGGCTTCCAAGGCCTAACATAACAAACTTGGGCTGGCTGTAGGCACTTTTAAATTGGTTCCAGGGGTACACGGGCAGCAGTGACCTGGTCAGTGTAGTAGTAGTTGAAAGAATGGACCGCAGACAGGCTTCGAAGGCCTAACATAACAAACTTGGGCTGGCTGTAGGCACTTTTAAATTGGTTCCAGGGGTACACGGGCAGCAGTGGTCTGGTCAGTGGAAGTCTAGTGGAAGGAGTGACCGCAGACAGGCTTCCAAGGCCTAACATAACAAACTTGGGCTGGATGTAGGCACTTTTAAATTGGTTCCAGGGGTACACGGGCAGCAGTGGTCTGGTCAGTGGAAGTCTAGTGGAAGGAGTGACCGCAGACAGGCTTCCAAGGCCTAACATAACAAACTTGGGCTGGCTGTAGGCACTTTTAAATTGGTTCCAGGGGTACACGGGCAGCAGTGGTCTGGTCAGTGGAAGTCTAGTGGAAGGAGTGACCGCAGACAGGCTTCGAAGGCCTAACATAACAAAATTGGGCTGGCTGTAGGCACTTTAAATTGGTTCCAGGGGTACATGGGCAGCAGTGTATGGTCAGTGGAAGTCTAGTGGAAGGAGTGACGGCAGACAGTCTTCGAAGGCCTAACATAACAAAATTGGGCTGACTGTAGGCACTTTTAAATTGGTTCCAGGGTAACACGGCCAGCAGTGGCCTGGTCAGTGTAGTAGTTGTAGAAAGAAGGGACCGCAGACAGGCTTCGAAGGCCTAACATAACAAAAATGTCAAAACAATGGTATTGTCAGTGCCAGGCATTGAAGGATGTCAGCGCCTAGACTACACATTGGTGAAGCTGTGAGAGATAATTTTGCTAGTGGTAGAGCACTGTTTGAGCTGGGGGGGGGAACTGTCTTGTGGCCGGCGTTACAGGCACAGGGCCCCTCATATTACAACGGTGTGTCTGACGTTGGGTGCGCACCACCACCGCCAGAGACACTTTATTGTACTATGAGGGACCCAGTGGCAGTGCCGTCGACCAAAAGCGGCCACACCCACCTCTTCAGACAAACAGCACTCTCAAGGGTCCAAGCGCAAAGTGGCGATAGCACGGGCCCGTGTGGGGAGTTTGGCCATTTCGTGAGGTGGAAACATGTCGTATGCTGGACAATCAGGTGAAGAAAATTACGAGATTGGAAAAGTCATTCAGAATAGTCCACAGGCAAGACCTTTTCATAGGAAAGCTAGGTGTCAGCCGGGCAGGGTGGGGCAAAAGATTTTGAAATCCAGTTGTGGTTCATTTTAATGAAGGTTAGATCATCTACATTTTGGGTAGCCAGACGAGTCCTTTTTTCTGTTAGTATTGAACCTGCAGCACTGAATACTCTTTCTGATAGGACACTAGCTGCCGGGCAAGCAAGCTCCTGCAATGCATATTCTGCCAATTCTGGCCAGGTGTCTAATTTGGATGCCCAGTAATCAAATGGGAATGACGGTTGAGGGAGAACGTCGATAAGGGATGAAAAATAGTTAGTAACCATACTGGACAAATGTTGTCTCCTGTCACTTTGAATTGATGCTGCAGTACCTGTCCTGTCTGCGGTCATAGAAAAATCACTCCACAACCTGGTCAGAAAACCCCTCTGGCCAACGCCACTTCTGATTTCTGCCCCTCTAACACCTCTGGTCTGCTGGCCCCTGGAGCTCGTGTGAGAACGATCACGGGCGCTGTGTGCAGGGAATGCCAGAAGCAAACGGTCAACAAGAGTTGATTGTTTTGTTGCTAATATTAGTTCCAAGTTCTCATGTGGCATAATATTTTGCAATTTGCCTTTATAGCGAGGATCAAGGAGGCAGGCCAACCAGTAATCGTCATCGTTCATCATTTTTGTAATGCGTGTGTCCCTTTTGAGGATACGCAAGGCATAATCCGCCATGTGGGCCAAAGTTCCCGTTGTCAAATCTGCGGTTGTGCTTGGTTGAGGGGCAGTTGCAGGCAAATCTACGTCACTTGTGTCCCTCAAAAAACCAGAACCCGGCCTTGCCACGCCACCAATTTCCCGTGCCCCCGGGAAAGCTTCCTCATTAAAAATATACTCATCCCCATCATCCTCCTCATCCTCCACCTCCTCTTCGCCCGGTACCTCGTCATGTACACTGCCCTGACCAGACAATCGCTGACTGTCATCAAGGCTTTCCTCTTCCTCTGGTGCAGACGCCTGATCCTTTATGTGCGTCAAACTTTGCATCAGCAGACGCATTAGGGGGATGCTCATGCTTATTATGGCGTTGTCTGCACTAACCAGCCGTGTGCATTCCTCAAAACACTGAAGGACTTGACACATGTCTTGAATCTTCGACCACTGCACACCTGACAACTCCATGTCTGCCATCCTACTGCCTGCCCGTGTATGTGTATCCTCCCACAAAAACATAACAGCCCGCCTCTGTTCGCACAGTCTCTGAAGCATGTGCAGTGTTGAGTTCCACCTTGTTGCAACGTCTATGATTAGGCGATGCTGGGGAAGGTTCAAAGAACGCTGATAGGTCTGCATACGGCTGGAGTGTACAGGCGAACGGCGGATATGTGCGCAAAGTCCACGCACTTTGAGGAGCAGGTCGGATAACCCCGGATAACTTTTCAGGAAGCACTGCACCACCAGGTTTAAGGTGTGAGCCAGGCAAGGAATGTGTTTCAGTTGGGAAAGGGAGATGGCAGCCATGAAATTCCTTCCGTTATCACTCACTACCTTGCCTGCCTCAAGATCTACAGTGCCCAGCCACGACTGCGTTTCTTGCTGCAAGAACTCGGACAGAACTTCCGCGGTGTGTCTATTGTCGCCCAAACACTTCATAGCCAATACAGCCTGCTGACGTATGCCAGTAGCTGCCCCATAATGGGAGACCTGGTGTGCAACAGTGGCAGGTGCGGATGGAGTGTTTGTGCGACTGCGGTCTGTGGACGAGCTCTTGCTTCTGCAGGAGGACGAGGAGGAGGAGGAGGAGGAGGGGGTGCGAACGGCTACAGACAACTGTTTACTAGACCGTGGGCTAGGCAGAACTGTCCCAAACTTGCTGTCCCCTGTGGACCCTGAATCCACCACATTTACCCAGTGTGCCGTGATGGACACGTAATGTCCCTGGCCATGCCTACTGGTCCATGCATCTGTTGTCAGGTGCACCTTTGTGCTCACAGATTGCCTGAGTGCATGGACGATGCGCTCTTTAACATGCTGGTGGAGGGCTGGGATGGCTTTTCTGGAAAAAAAGTGTCGACTGGGTAGCTCGTAGCGTGGTACAGCGTAGTCCATCAGGTCTTTGAAAGCTTCGCTTTCAACTAACCGGTAGGGCATCATCTCTAACGAGATTAGTCTAGCTATGTGGGCGTTCAAACCCTGTGTACGCGGATGCGAGGCTAAGTATTTCCTTTTTCTAACCATAGTCTCATGTAGGGTGAGCTGGACTGGAGAGCTGGAGATCGTGGAACTAGCGGGGGTGCCGGTGGACATGGCAGACTGAGAGACGGTGGGAGATGGTATTGTTGCCGCCGGTGCCCTAGATGCAGTGTTTCCTACTACGAAACTGGTGATTCCCTGACCCTGACTGCTTTGGCCTGGCAAAGATACCTGCACAGATACAGCAGGTGGTGCGCTAAATGGTGGTCCTACACTGCCGGAAGGGATGTTGCGTTGATGACTAGCTTCATTGGCCGAGGGTGCAACAACCTTAAGGGACGTTTGGTAGTTAGTCCAAGCTTTCAAATGCATGGTGGTTAAATGTCTATGCATGCAACTAGTATTGAGACTTTTCAGATTCTGACCTCTGCTTAAGGAAGTAGAACATTTTTGACAGATGACTTTGCGCTGATCAATTGGATGTTGTTTAAAAAAATGCCAGACTGCACTCTTTCTAGCATCGGATACCTTTTCAGGCATTGCAGACTGAGCTTTAACCGGATGGCCACGCTGTCCTCCACCAGGTTTTGGCTTTGCCACGCGTTTTGGGCAAGATACGGGCCCGGCAGATGGAACCTGTGGCGATGTTGATGCCTGCTGCGGCCCCTCCTCCTCCTCTGCTTCAGAACTGCTGCCGCCTGCACCCTGTTCCCCCAATGGCTGCCAATCGGGGTCAAGAACTGGGTCATCTAATAACTCTTCTTGTACCTCCTGCGCAACTTCGTCTGTGTCACCGTGTCGTTCGGTGGTATAGCGTTCGTGATGGGGCAACATAGTCTCATCAGGGTCTGATTCTTGATCAGCACCCTGCGAGGGCAATGTTGTGGTCTGAGTCAAAGGACCAGCATAGTAGTCTGGCTGTGGCTGTGCGTCAGTGCACTCCATGTCAGATTCAATTTGTAATGGGCATGGACTGTTAACTGCTTCACTTTCTAAGCCAGGGACGGTATGTGTAAAGAGCTCCATGGAGTAACCCGTTGTGTCGCCTGCTGCATTCTTCTCTGTTGTTGTTTTTGCTGAAGAGGACAAGGAAGTGACTTGTCCCTGACCGTGAACATCCACCAACGACGCGCTGCTTTTACTTTTACCAGTTTCACGAGATGAGGCAAAAGAGCTAGAGGCTGAGTCAGCAAGATAAGCCAAAACTTGCTCTTGCTGCTCCGGCTTTAAAAGCGGTTTTCCTAATCCCAGAAAAGGGAGCGTTCGAGGCCTTGTGTAGCCGGACGACGAACCTGGCTCCACAGCTCCAGACTTAGGTGCAATATTTTTTCCCCCACGACCACCTGATGCTCCACCACTACCACTACCCTCATTACCAGCTGACAATGAACGCCCCCGGCCACGACCTCTTCCACTAGACTTCCTCATTGTTTTAAAAACGTAACCAAACTAACGTTATTTGTTGTAGTCACACAACTTACACGGTGAGCTATAACTTCAGTATGATTTAGCTACCCCTTTACAGGTTGGTGAGACCACAGCGAAAATCAGGCCCAATGTTACACACTCTTTTTTTGGTGGCTGCAAATTAGAGAGATGCCCCACACGCAGGACTGTCACTGAAGCACAAATGTTAATATTAATGTCACACTATTATTTTTTTTTTATTTTTATTTTTTTCAGGAACACTTTAGAAACCCCCCCAAAAAAAAAAAAAAGATTTTTGCAGGGAGAATTTAGAAAACAAATGTAACAAACTATATGCTTTCTATGGGCCACTGAGTGAGAGATGACGCACACAGGAATCAGGAGTGGCACACAAGCCCAGAGGCCAATATTTTTCTACCAATGATTGATGGAGTTATTTTCTCTGGTAGATTTTGGAACCCAAATCAAGGAAAAAAAATGTAGGCTTTCTATGGACCACAATTGGAGAGAGAGAGAGAGAGAGAGAGAGAGAGATGGCACACCCAGGAGTCAAGACTGGCACACAAGCAGAAAGGCCAATATTAATCTCCCACTGTTTTTTTTTTTTTTTTTTTTTTTCAGGGAGACTTTAGAAAAAAAAATAATAAAAAAAATATGATTTTATCAGGAAGAATTTAGAAACCAAATAAAATAAAATGATTTTTTCAGGGAGAATTTATAAAACAAATAAAAACAAAAATAGGCGTTCTATGGCCCACTGACTGAGAGATGACGCACACAGGAGTCAGGAGTGGCACACAAACCCAGAGGCCAATATTTTTCTACCAATGATTGATGTAGTTATTTTCTCTGGTAGATTTTAGAACCCAAATCAAGGAAAAAAAATATAGGCTTTCTATGGACCACAATTGGAGAGAGAGAGAGAGAGAGAGAGAGAGAGAGAGATGGCACACCCAGGAGTCAAGACTGGCACACAAGCAGAAAGGCCAATATTAATCTCCCACTGTTTTTTTTGGTTGTTTTTTTTTTTTTTTTTTCAGGGAGACTTTAGAAAAAAAAATAATAAAAAAAATATGATTTTATCAGGAAGAATTTAGAAACCAAATAAAATAAAATGATTTTTTCAGGGAGAATTTATAAAACAAATAAAACCAAAAATAGGCGTTCTATGGCCCACTGACTGAGAGATGACGCACCCAGGAGTCAAGACTGGCACACAAGCAGAAAGGCCAATATTAATCTCCCACTGTTTTTTTTTTTTTTTTTCAGGGAGACTTTAGAAAAAAAAATAATAAAAAAAATGTGATTTTATCAGGAAGAATTTAGAAACCAAATAAAATAAAATGATTTTTTCAGGGAGAATTTATAAAACAAATAAAAACAAAAATAGGCGTTCTATGGCCCACTGACTGAGAGATGACGCACACAGGAGTCAGGAGTGGCACACAAACCCAGAGGCCAATATTTTTCTACCAATGATTGATGTAGTTATTTTCTCTGGTAGATTTTAGAACCCAAATCAAGGAAAAAAAATATAGGCTTTCTATGGACCACAATTGGAGAGAGAGAGAGAGAGAGAGAGAGAGAGAGAGATGGCACACCCAGGAGTCAAGACTGGCACACAAGCAGAAAGGCCAATATTAATCTCCCACTGTTTTTTTTGGTTGTTTTTTTTTTTTTTTTTTCAGGGAGACTTTAGAAAAAAAAATAATAAAAAAAATATGATTTTATCAGGAAGAATTTAGAAACCAAATAAA
The DNA here is from genome assembly GCF_032444005.1 of Ranitomeya imitator. Taxonomy (NCBI): domain Eukaryota; kingdom Metazoa; phylum Chordata; class Amphibia; order Anura; family Dendrobatidae; genus Ranitomeya; species Ranitomeya imitator. Next base: position 704,754,082 of record NC_091283.1, read on the forward strand.
ATAAAATGATTTTTTCAGGGAGAATTTATAAAACAAATAAAACCAAAAATAGGCGTTCTATGGCCCACTGACTGAGAGATGACGCACCCAGGAGTCAAGACTGGCACACAAGCAGAAAGGCCAATATTAATCTCCCACTGTTTTTTTTTTTTTTTTTCAGGGAGACTTTAGAAAAAAAAATAATAAAAAAAATGTGATTTTATCAGGAAGAATTTAGAAACCAAATAAAATAAAATGATTTTTTCAGGGAGAATTTAGAAAACAAATAAAACCAAAAATAGGCGTTCTATGGCCCACTGACTGAGAGATGACGCACCCAGGAGTCAAGACTGGCACACAAGCAGAAAGGCCAATATTAATCTCCCACTGTTTTTTTTTTTTTTTTTTCAGGGAGACTTTAGAAAAAAAAATAATAAAAAAAATGTGATTTTATCAGGAAGAATTTAGAAACCAAATAAAATAAAATGATTTTTTCAGGGAGAATTTATAAAACAAATAAAACCAAAAATAGGCGTTCTATGGCCCACTGACAGAGAGAGAGAGAGAGAGATGGAACGCTTAGTACTGGCACACAAGCCCAAAGGGCAATATTAATCTCCCTTTTTTTTTCCAGGGAGAATTTCTAAAACCCAAAAAAAAAATAAAATAGGCTTTCTATGGCCCACTATTTGTGAGAGAGATGGGACGCTCAGGACTGGCACAGATGGCACGCTCAGGACTGGCACAGAAGCCCAGAGGCCAATATTAATCTCCCTTTTTTTCTGGGAGAATTTATAAAACCAAAAAAATATTTAAATAGGCTTTCTATGGCCCACTATTTGTGAGAGAGATGGCACGCTCAGGACTGGCACAGATGGCACGCTCACAACTGGCACACAAGCCCAGAGGCCAATATTAATCTCCCTTTTTTCAGGGAAAATTTATAAAACAAAAAAAAAAAATAAATAGGCTTTCTATGGCCCACTATTTGTGAGAGAGATGGCACGCTCAGGGCTGGCACAGATGGCACGCTCAGGACTGGCACACAAGCCCAGAGGCCAATATTAATCTCCCTTTTTTTCAGGGAGAAATTATAAAACCCCCAAAAAAAATAAAATAGGCTTTCTATGGCCCACTATTTGTGAGAGAGATGGGACGCTCAGGACTGGCACAGATGGCACGCTCAGGACTGGCACAGAAGCCCAGAGGCCAATATTAATCTCCCTTTTTTTCTGGGAGAATTTATAAAACCAAAAAAAAATTCAAATAGGCTTTCTATGGCCCACTATTTGTGAGAGAGATGGCACGCTCAGGACTGGCACAGATGGCACGCTCACAACTGGCACACAAGCCCAGAGGCCAATATTAATCTCCCTTTTTTCAGGGAAAATTTATAAAACAAAAAAAAAAATTAAATAGGCTTTCTATGGCCCACTATTTGTGAGAGAGATGGCACGCTCAGGGCTGGCACAGATGGCACGCTCAGGACTGGCACACAAGCCCAGAGGCCAATATTAATCTCCCTTTTTTTCAGGGAGAATTTATAAAACCAAAAAAAAAAATAAATAGGCTTTCTATGGCCCACTATTTGTGAGAGAGATGGCACGCTCAGGGCTGGCACAGATGGCACGCTCAGGACTGGCACACAAGCCCAGAGGCCAATATTAATCTCCCTTTTTTTCTGGGAGAATTTATAAAACCCCAAAAAAAATAAAATAGGCTTTCTATGGCCCACTATTTGTGAGAGAGATGGCACACTCAGGACTGGCACACAAGCCCAAAGGCCAATATTAATCTCCCACTGTATTTTTATCAGGGAGAATTTATACACCCCACAAAAAAAAATACAGAAAAATGAAAAGGCTTTCTATGGCCCACTATGTGAGAGAGATGGCACACACAGGGATGGCACTCTAGCAGAAATGCCAAATTGCCAATCTTAATCTCCCACCAAAAAAAAAAAAAAAAAAAAAACAGGGAATGTCCTACAATTACTATCTCCCTGCCTGCAGTAATCTCAGCCAGGTATGGCAGGCAGCTACTATCTCCCTGCCTGCAGTAATCTCAGCCAGGTATGGCAGGCAGCAATAAGGAGTGGACTGATGCACAAATGAAATAAAAAGTGTGGACAAACAAAAAAGATAGCTGTGCAGAAAGGAAGGAACAAGAGGATTTGTGCTTTGAAAAAAGCAGTTGGTTTGCACAGCGGCGTACACACAGCAATGCAGCTATCAGGGAGCCTTCCAGGGCAGCCCAATGAGCTACAGCGCTGAGGGGAAAAAAAAAAAAAAAAAAACTTCCACTGTCCCTGCACACCGAGGGTGGTGTTGGACAGTGCAAATCGCTGCAGCACAAGCGGTTTTGTGGTTAATGGACCCTGCCTAACGCTATCCCTGCTTCTGACAAAGCGGCAGCAACCTCTCCCTAAGCTCAGATCAGCAGCAGTAAGATGGCGGTCGGCGGGAACGCCTCTTTATAGCCCCTGTGACGTCGCAGACAGCAAGCCAATCACTGCAATGCCCTTCTCTAAGATGGTGGGGACCAGGACCTATGTCATCACGCTGCCCACACTCTGCGTTTACCTTCATTGGCTGAGAAATGGCGCTTTTCGCGTCATTGAAACGCGACTTTGGCGCGAAAGTCGCGTACCGCATGGCCGACCGCGCACAGGGGTCGGATCGGGTTTCATGAAACCCCGACTTAGCCAAAAGTCGGCGACTTTTGAAAATGTTCGACCCGTTTCGCTCAACCCTACAGGTGACATTTAATTGGGAATTTTTATCACTAGACATTTTGTCTGCCATGGGATTTTCTTGTGTAAATACTGATGAAAAAAAAATCATTTAGCATATTGGCTTTTTCCTCATCCTCATCCACCATCTCACCCAGACTATTTTAAGGGGGGCAACACTATCATTTTTTAGTTTCTTACTATTTATGTAGTTAAAGAATATTTTAGGATTATTTTTACTCTCTCTGGCAATGAGTCTCTCTGTCTCAATCTTTGCTGCCTTGATTTGCTTTTTACAGAATTTATTTAATTTTCTGTATTTATTTAATGCCTCCTCACTACCTACTTCCTTTAATTCTCTAAATGCTTTCTTTTTGTCACTTATTGCGCCCCTTACAGCTCTATTTAGCCATATTGGTTTCCTCCTATTTCTAGTATGTTTATTCCCATACGGTATATACTGTGCACAGGTCCTATCCAGGATGCTAATAAACGTCTCCCATTTTCTTTGTGTATATTTGTGTCTCAGGATATCGTCCCAGTTAATTGCACCAAGATCCTCTCTCATCCGTTGGAAATTTGCCCTCCTGAAGTTTAGTGTCCTTGTAACCCCTCTACTACACATCTTTTTAAAGGATACATGAAAACTTATTATTTTGTGATCGCTATTTCCCAAGTGACCCCCAACCCTTATATTTGATATGCGGTCTGGCCTGTTGGTTAATATTAGGTCTAGCAGTGCCCCCTTTCTTATTGGGTCCTGAACCAGTTGTGAAAGGTAATTGTCTCTCATAGTTGTCAAAAACCGATTACCTTTGCTGGAACTGCAGGTTTCTGTTCCCCAACCTATTTCAGGGTAGTTGAAGTCCCCCATAATAATGACTTCTCCTTGAGTCGCAGCTTCATCTATTTGCTTTACGAGGATATTCTCCATTGCTTCCATTATTTTTGGAGATTTATAACAAACCCCTATCAGTAATTTATTATTTTTTCCCCCTCCCCTTATCTCCACCCACAGGGATTCTACATTTTCATTAAATTCACCTATATTATATAAGGACGATTTTACATATAGATACACCCCTCCCCCTCGCTTATCTGTACGGTCATTTCTGAACAGGCTATAGCCCTGCAAGTTAACAGCCCAGTCATGGCTCTCATCCAGCCACGTTTCAGATATCCCCACCATGTCATAATTATGCTTCAACAACATTAGTTCTAATTCATCCATTTTGTTGGCGAGGCTTCTGGCATTAGTATACATGCACTTTATGTTCCTCTCTGTACTACTATTTCTTAAATTGTTAACTGTTCTGACCCCACCCCCCATGCCACCGCCACCCCCAACTTCCTTATTTGTGCCCAGGTCTCTGACTGCACTATCTTCCCCTCCTATAAAATGAATACCCTCCCCCCCAATTCCTAGTTTAAACAATCCTCCAACTTTCTAGCCATTTTCTCCCCCAGCACAGCTGCACCCTCCCCATTGAGGTGCAGCCCGTCCCCAGCGTAGAGCCTGTAGCCAACTGAGAAGTCGGCCCAGTTCTGCAGGAACCCAAACCCCTCTTTCCTACACCAATTCTTGAGCCACTTATTAACCTCCCTAATCTCCCGTTGCCTCTCTGGCGTGGCACGTGGTACCGGCAGTATTTCGGAAAATACCACGTTGGAGGTCCTTGCTTTCAGCTTGCAGCCTAATTCCCTGAAATCATCTTTAAGGACCTTCCACCTACCTCTAACTTTGTCATTAGTGCCAATGTGCACCATGACCGCTGGGTCCTCACCAGCGCCTCCCAATAATCTGTCCACCCGATCAGCGATGTGTCGGACTCGAGCGCCAGGTAGGCAGCACACCGTTCGACGATCCCTGTCTTTGTGACAGATTGCCCTATCTGTTCCCCTAATAATTGAGTCCCCCACTACCAGCACCTGTCTGGCCTGCCCTGCTCTCCTATTTCCCTCCTTACTGGAGCAGTCACTCCTCTGGCTTTCAGAGGACATGCCTGGCTGCAGCAGTGCTACCCCTGTACTGTCACCCCCTCATCTGCCAACTTAGCAAACTTATTGGGGTGTGCCAGGTCAGGACTAGCCTCACTAGCACTCTTCCCTCTACCCCGCTTCCTAACTGTCACCCAGCTAGCTACTTCATTGTCCTGCAGCTCCATCCCACCATCCCCCCCTCATCTGTCCCATTGAGCGTCTGCTCCGTGAGCAGAAGACTCCTCTCCATATTGTCTATGGATCTCAGTGTTGCCAGCTGCACATTTAGAGTCAGAATCTGGGTTTCCAAATGCACAACGTGCTCACATCTCGCACAGCAGTATGCACCCTTGATCGGCTGCTCAAGGACTGCATACATGTGGCAAGATGTGCACTGGATGGCATTAACAAGAGTGGAGCACATTTCCTAATGGGGATTGCACCAGACAGAACAGTTCAATAAAAAAATAAAAAATAAATACAAAGTATTAATAAAAATCAGACAGCAATTCAGTAATTCCTCCCTTGGAAACTCCCTGACTCCAAAGTCACTGAATCACAAGTCACACTTACCGCCGTCCACACTTACGCTCAGGCCACACTCGCTATGCTGAAGATTTAAAGATTTTTTTTTTTCTCTCCCTTAACAGCAATCCACCTTGCTGTCCAAATGCACTTCCAAAAAGGACTGGAGCCCCAAACAGCTGCCCCTTATAAACCCTTAATTATGAGCCCCCACCCTAAGTTAACCCCTTATGAATATAGCTACTCCCAATTCAGCAACTCACACCAATTCACACAGGTATTTGTTAAAGGCTTTCCAAATACCTCTTCACTGAATCACAAGTCACACATACCGCCGTCCACACTTACGCTCAGGCCACACTCAGCTCGCTCACACTCGCTATGCTGAAGATTTAAAGATTTTTTTTTCTCTCCCTTAACAGCAATCCACCTTGCTGTCCAAATGCACTTCCAAAAAATTATGCGTTGAAGAAGTAAAACAGTGCTCCTTCCCTTCCAAGCTCTCCCGTGTGCCCAAACAGGGGTTTACCCCAACATATGGGGTATCAGCGTACTCAGGACAAATAGGACAACAACTTTTGTGGTCCAATTTCTCCTGTTACCCTTGGGAAAATACAAAACTGGGGGCTAAAAAATAATTTTTGTGAGAAAACAAAAAGATTTTTTATTTTCACGGCTCTGCGTTATAAACTGTAGTGAAACACTTGGGGGTTAAAAGTTCTCACAACAAATCTAGATAAGTTCATTGAGGGGTCTAGTTTCCAATATGGCGTCACTTGTGGGGGGTTTCTACTGTTTAGGTACATTAGGGGCTCTGCAAACGCTATGTGACGCCTGCAGACCAATCCATCTAAGTCTGCATTCCAAATGATGCTCCTTCCCTTCCGAGCCCTCCCATGCGCCCAAACGGTGGTTCCCCCCCACATATCGGGTATCAGCGTACTCAGGACAAATTGGACAACAACATTTAGGGTCCAATTTCTCCTGCTAACCTTGGAAAAATACAAAACGGGGCTAAAATATGATTTTTGTGGAAAAAAAAATATTTTTTATTTGCACGGCTCTGCGTTATAAACTGTAGTGAAATACTTGGAGGTTCAAAGCTCTCACAACACATCAAGATGAGTTCCTTAGGGGGTCTACTTTCCAAAATGGTGTCACTTGTGGGGGGTTTCTACTGTTTAGGTACATTAGGGGCTCTGCAAACGCAATGTGACGCCTGCAGACCATTCCATCTAAGTCTGCATTCCAAATGGCGCTCCTTCCCTTCCGAGCCCTCCCATGCGCCCAAACGGTGGTTCCCCCCCACATATCGGGTATCAGCGTACTCAGGACAAATTGGACAACAACTTTTGGGGTCCAATTTCTCCTGTTGCCCTAGGGAAAATACAAAACTGGGGGCTAAAAAATAATTTTTGTGGGAAAAAAATTTTGTTTTATTTTTATGGCTCTGCATTATAAACTTCTGTGAAGCCCTTGGTGGGTCAAAGTGCTCACCACACATCCAGATAAGTTCCTTAGGGGGTCTACTTTCCAAAATGGTGTCACTTGTGGGGGGTTTCAATGTTTAGGCACATCAGTGGCTCTCCAAACGCAACATGGCGTCCCATCTCAATTCCTGTCAATTTTGCATTGAAAAGTCAAACGGCGCTCCTTCCCTTCCGAGCTCTCCCATGCGCCCAAACAGTGGTTTACTGCCACATATGGGGTATCAGCGTACTCAGGACAAATTGGACAACAACTTTTGAGGTCCAATTTCTTCTCTTACCCTTGGAAAAATAAAAAATTGGGGGCAAAAATATAATTTTTGTGAAAAAATATGATTTTTTATTTTTACGGTTCTGCATTATAAACTTCTGTGAAGCCCTTGGTGGGTCAAAGTGCTCACCACACATCCAGATAAGTTCCTTAGGGGGTCTACTTTCCAAAATGGTGTCACTTGTGGGGGGTTTCAATGTTTAGGCACATCAGTGGCTCTCCAAACGCAACATGGCATCCCATCTCAATTCCTGTCAATTTTGCATTGAAAAGTCAAACGGCGCTCCTTCCCTTCCGAGCTCTCCCATGCGCCCAAACAGTGGTTTACTGCCACATATGGGGTATCAGCGTACTCAGGACAAATTGGACAACAACTTTTGAGGTCCAATTTCTTCTCTTACCCTTGGAAAAATAAAAAATTGGGGGCAAAAATATAATTTTTGTGAAAAAATATGATTTTTATTTTTACGGTTCTGCAATATAAACTTCTGTGAAGCACTTGGTGGGTCAAAGTGCTCACCACACATCCAGATAAGTTCCTAAGTTCCTTAGGAGGCCTACTTTCCAAAATGGTGTCACTTGTGGGGGGTTTCAATGTTTAGGCACATCAGTGGCTCTCCAAACACAACATGGCGTCCCATCTCAATTTCTGTCAATTTTGCATTGAAAAGTCAAACGGCGCTCCTTCCCTTCCGAGCTCTCCCATGCGCCCAAACAGTGGTTTACTGCCACATATAGGGTATCAGCGTACTCAGGACAAATTGGACAACAACTTTTGAGGTCCAATTTCTTCTCTTACCCTTGGAAAAATAAAAAATTGGGGGCAAAAATATAATTTTTGTGAAAAAATATGATTTTTTATTTTTACGGTTCTGCATTATTAACTTCTGTGAAGCACTTGGTGTGTCAAAGTGCTCACCACACATCCAGATAAGTTCCTTAGGGGGTCTACTTTCCAAAATGGTGTCACTTGTGGGGGGTTTCAATGTTCAGGCACATCAGTGGCTCTCCAAACGCAACATGGCGTCCCATCTCAATTTCTGTCAATTTTGCATTGAAAAGTCAAACGGCGCTCCTTCCCTTCCGAGCTCTCCCATGCGCCCAAACAGTGGTTTACTGCCACATATGGGGTATCAACGTACTCAGGACAAATTGGACAACAACTTTTGGGGTCCATTTTCTCCTGTTACCCTTGGTAAAATAAAACTAATTGGAGCTGAAGTAAATTTTTTGTGTAAAAAAGTTAAATGTTCATTTTTATTTAAACATTCCAAAAATTCCTATTAAACACCTGAAGAGTTAATAAACTTCTTGAATGTGGTTTTGAGCACCTTGAGGGGTGTAGTTTTTAGAATGGTGTCACACTTGGGTATTTTCTATCATATAGACCCCTCAAAATGACTTCAAATGAGATGTGGTCCCTAAAAAAAAAATGGTGTTGTAAAAATGAGAAATTGCTGGTCAACTTTTAACCCTTATAACTCCCTAACAAAAAAAAATTTGGTTCCAAAATTATGCTGATGTAAAGGAGACATGTGGGAAATGTTACTTATTAAGTATTTTGTGTGACATATCTCTGTGATTTAATTGCATAAAAATTCAAAGTTTGAAAATTGCGAAATTTTCAAAATTTTCGCCAAATTTCTGTTTTTTCACAAATAAACGCAGGTACTATCAAAGAAATTTTACCACTATCATGAAGTACAATATGTCACGAGAAAACAATGTCAGAATCACCAGGATCCGTTGAAGCGTTCCAGAGTTATAACCTCATAAAGGGACAGTGGTCAGAATTGTAAAAATTGGCCTGGTCATTGACGTGCAAACCACCCTTGGGGGTAAAGGGGTTAATAGAGAGAAGTAAATTTAAAATTGAAAAAATAAAAGAATGGAGAGTGTGAGTAGATGAATGACCAACTGTGCCCATCTACTGAATTTCTATCTTCTAATTTAAGTATCACAATAATATCTATTTCCATAACTATTGAATAACTAAATTTGCATTATTGAAGAAAAGATGTAAGAGCTGGAAATAATGTTGAAGCCACATCATGGTAATATAATATTGCATTGGTGAGCCATGAAACCAAAGGTCATCCAGTAGCATTACATTAATATCTAAATTATTCAGTAAAAAATTTGTTTAAAATTATTACTCATTAGCATGCAACATTTTTTTTCATGGAATTAATAATTCATCTCAAATATACACACAGTATGCATGAGTGAGCCATTAAATTGAGGAATACAGTACATGATCATTAGCAGAACACAATTAAACAAATATCCAGTCTTGGTTACAATTCAACCATTATAAAAGACATGGAAGATTTTTTTTATTTTAATTAAAGTGTTTTTGTTTAAACAGTAATAATTCTTACAGAATAGATACAAAAATTAAAGCAATATAATAAGTGTAACAACAACAATTACAGAATTCCAGGACTTTTTTCCTCTTTTTTATCCCTAACTCCCACCGCCCCCTCTCTTTCACATCTGAATTTACATATAATTATTCATTTCTTAAAGTAATGATGGCCACTTGTTTTTCTTTACTTAGCTGCTTTTTTCTTGCCATAAGGCCGGCGTCACACAGAGCGTATGAAAATACGGTCCGTATATTACAGCCGTAATACGCTGAAAAGTCCCGAAAATAGTGGTCCGTAGATCCTCCGTAGGCAGGGTGTATCAGCATATTTTGCGCATGGCATCCTCCGTATGAAATCCGTATGGCAACCGTAATGCGTGTTTTTATCGCAGGCTTGCAAAACCGACATACGGCCATACAAGGGATCCATGTGTTAAAAAAAAAATAAACATATATACTGTATATATATATATATATATATATATATATATATGTCAGGGAGACACATATATGTATATATATTATTACTTCATACAGCGCGAGATAGCAGAAAGCCGGTAATTCAATTACCGGCTTTTGCTTTCTCCTTCCTAAACCCGACATGATATGAGACATGGTTTACATACAGTAAACCATCTCATATCCCCCTTTTTTTTTTGCATATTCCACACTACTAATGTCAGTAGTGTGTATATGCAAAATTTGGCCGTTCTAGCTAGTAAAATAAGGGGTTAAATGGCGGAAAAAATTGGCGTGGGCTCCCGCACAATTTTCTCCGCCAGAGTAGTAAAGCCAGTGACTGAGGGCAGATATTAATAGCCTGGAGAGGGTCCACCGTTATTGCCCCCCCCCCCCCCTCTGGCTAAAAACACCTGCCCCCAGCCACCCCAGAAAATGCACATCTGGAAGATGCGCCTATTCTGGCACTTGGCCACTCTCTTCCCATTCCCGTGTAGCGGTGGGATATGGGGTAATGAAGGGTTAATGCCACCTTGCTATTGTAAGGTGCCATTAAGCCTAATTAATAATGGAGAGGCGTCAATTATGACACCTATCCATTATTAATTCAATACTAGTAAAGGGTTAAAAAAAAACCACACACATTATTAAAAAATAATTTATTGAAAAAAATCACAAAGGCTGTTGTATTAATTTATTCTACTCTCAATCCACTCACTGAAGACCCTCGATCTGTAAATTAAAAAAATAAATAAACCAACAATATACATACCTTCCGAGGATCTGTAAGGTCCAACGATGTAGATCCATCTGAAGGGGTTAAAATCTTTTGCAGACACGAGCTCCGCTAATGCAGGCTGCTCATGTCTGCAATATCCCGGCGAATGAAGCTAAATATAGGTTAATGACCTATATTTAGCTTCATTTGCGGTGAGGCGCCCTCTGCTGGCTGTTCCTAGATCATGGGAACTTTACTAGAAAGCTCCCTTACTCGAGATCATAAGAGGGCGCCCTCTGCTGGTTGTCCTCATAGGAACTCGAGCAAAGGAGCTTTCTAGGTAAGTTCCCACGATCTAGGAACAGCCAGCAGAGGGCGCCTCACCGCAAATGTAGCTAAGTATAGGTCATTGACCTATATTTAGCTTCATTCGCCGGGGTATTGCAGACATGAGCAGCCTGCATTAGCAGAGCTCGTGTCTGCAAAAGATTTTAACCCCTTCAGATGGATCTACATCATTGGACCTTACAGATCCTTGGAAGATATGTATATTGTTGGTTTATTATTTTTTTTTAATTTACAGATCGAGGGTCTTCAGTGAGTGGATTGAGAGTAGAATAAATTAATACAACAGCCTTTGTGATTTTTTCAATAAATTATTTTTTAATAATGTGTGTTGTTTTTTTTTAACCCTTTACTAGTATTGGATTAATAATGGATAGGTGTCATAATTGACGCCTCTCCATTATTAATTTGGCTTAATGTCACCTTACAATAGCAAGGTGGCATTAACCCTTCATTACCCCGTATCCCACCGCTACACGGGAATGGGAAGAGAGTGGCCAAGTGCCAGAATAGGCGCTTCTTCCAGATGTGCCTTTTCTGGGGTGGCTGGGGGCAGGTATTTTTAGCCAGGGGGGGGCCAATAACCATGGACCCTCTCCAGGCTATTAATATCTGCCCTCAGTCACTGGCTTTACTACTCTGGCGGAGAAAATTGTGCGGGAGCCCACGCCAATTTTTTCCGCCATTTAACCCCTTATTTTACTAGCTAGAACAGCCAAATTTTGCATAGACACACTACTGACATTAGTAGTGTGGAATATGCAAAAAAAATGGTGATAAGAGATGGTTTACTGTATGTAAACCAGGTCTCATATCATGTCGGGTTTAGGAAGGAGAAAGCAAAAGCCGGTAATTGAATTACCGGCTTTTCTCTCTAACAGCGCTGCGTATTCCTCGCAAGTCACACTGCTGGTTCGTGTGTAATCCATAATATTGGGGCTTCCATTGACTTTCATTGACGTTTTATTTGCGCAATACGGTGACAAACGCAGCATGCTGCGATTTTCTACGGCCGTAGAAAGCCGTATAATACGGATCAGTTTAATACGGCAGATAGGAGCAGGGGCATAGAGAATAATTGTGCCGTATTTTTAGCGAGTTTTACGGACGTAGTTTCTGCGCTCTTACGTCCATAAAACTCGCAAGTGTGACGCCGGCCTAATACAAATTCTAACAGTCTATTCAGTAGGACTATCAGCTGCGCATCCACCAGACTTCTGCACAACACAACTGATGGTCCCAACCGTATTTATAAGGCAAGAAATCCCACTTATTACAGGGCACACCAGTGAAGTGAAAACGATTCCCGGTGACTACCTCTTGAAGCTCATCAAGAGAATGCTAATAGTGTGCAAGGCAGTCATCAAAGCAAAAGGTGGCTACTTTGAAGAACTTAGAATATAAGACATATTTTCAGTTGTTTCATACTTTTTTGTTAAGTATATAATTCCACATGTGTTAATTCATAGTTTTGATACCTTCAGTCTGAATGTACAATTTTCATAGTCATGAAAATACAGAAAAATCTTTAAATGAGAAGGTGTGTCCAAACTATTGGTCTGTACTGTATATAATACAAGAACCACATACATATCAAAAACAGCGAAACAGTGAAATTTCTTTCATCTCACGTTATATACTGCAATTAAAGAAAAACTTTATTGAAAATAATGTCTCTGGCCAGATTTTCTGATACTACCATTGGGCAATTAATCCAATCCCCCCACTGTTTTCCAAATGTAGCAGCAGCCCCCTTTTGATATAAACCCCTTTTCCCATTAGAAAAGTTTTATTCAAACAGCTCACCACCTCTTCTAGTATGGGAACAGTATTTACCAACCAATGGCTATCTATAGTCTTTCTAGTTTGGCACAAACAAAAAAAATTTTGGCTATTGCCAGTTTTTCCGGGAGTAAACCTTCAGTATTCCCACATAGCCTAGCACAAACATCTTTTGATCTAGATAAATATGAATGTGAAGACCTAATAATAATAATAATAATAATAATAATAATTATATTATAAATTATTATTTATTATTATTATTATTTTTATTATAAATTATAATGATAAATTATTATTATTATAAAATAATAAATATGAAGACCTCTGAAACCAGTCTTCCTACATCTTACCACAACTGAGCCAAATGGATGCATGACCAAACATATGGACTCAATCTGCCCTATTTTCCCCACAACGTGGACAACAATCATCTGCCCTAAGGCCCATTATATATATTATTTTACTTATATTATCTGCTTCCACCCAAGGAAGAGGGGGAAATACTGTGCACCATAGAACACCAACCCAACAAACAAGGCAACACAGACAAGGGTTAACAGAAAACTCCAGTAATAAAAAATATTCACTCACATATACCATATAACAGGGTGTGAAGATAGGGGTATAAACCAAAATAGAGAGCTCTGACAAGAATTTGCAACAGAGTCCAGATTATAAAGGGGAAGGGAGTGGCTAACTGAGCTCAGCTGTGAACACAGGGATTTCCAACATGGCCGATTAACCCCTGTTCTGCCAGAAGAAATAAACTCATTTAAAATGAAGGAGATGTGCTTCTTCTCAGTGCCGGAGAAGGAGCAATCAGATGCTGCGGTCTTCTGGCTCCACACTGTTGCGGTAACCCCCGTTACACACCATAAACTTACCTGTCTCTAGAATATCTTTCAGATTTCCACACCCACCCAGAAATTTAGTATTAGGACCCCTGTCCCTTCGATCCCATACAAAGCTCACCATCTAAAATGCTGGAACTGAGAGGCTAGAAAGTATGCCCAGGTGTGTGATAGTGCTAATCCTAGCAGGCTTTTAGACAGTTGCAACCTGTCCAGCTTTATCCCAGGCATACCTCTCCTCCAGACTTAATCCCAGGAAATGTTATGCATCTTTCTAAACCAGCATTTAGGAATCCAAGTAGGTGAAGTATGTAGTACCTAAAGAATGCTAATTATAAGACACATTTTAATAAGGTTTGTCGACCCCCCCCCACCCCGCCTCAGAGGCAATAATGACAATTTCCCCCATGCGCTCACTTTTTGTCTGGATATAGTTCTATGTGGACAAGGATTCAAAGGGATAAAGTTTTTGGTCTCTTTTGTAACATAAATTCCAGGACATTTAAATTTTGAAACTATTGGAATATTTAAGAAACTGTTTCCTGTCCCAAGGGGTATCAATACTCTGCAAAGGACACAAATCGGACTTTGACGCATTTATAGTCAATTCTGAGAAAGTCCCAAAAGTGTTCATAATTTGCATTATAATTGGAAGTAAAATGGTTATCCTGTTAACAGATAATGAAAGGTCATCTGCGTAGAGAGTGACCCTTTCTTCTTATTTCCATATTTAAAACCCTCCACCCAGGGTGTTGTCTAATCATAGATTCTAGGGGCTCAATTGCCAGGACAAAATGTAGATGAGAAAACTGGCAGCCCGGTCTCTTTCCCCTGTATAGCTCTAGATTCTCAGAAATATCATTCACTATTATTTTAGCTGTTGGAGCATAACCCATTTATTGAAGTTATCTTTAGCACTGCTCAAATGTAACCCCACTACACACTATCAAAACCCTTTGTGCGACTAAGGCCTCTTTCACACTTCAGTCTGTTGGCTTCAGTTTGATTCCGCCGTTTTCATCAAATAGCGGATCCGCCATTTATTTTGGCTGATCCGCTATTTTCCCATCGACTTGCATTAGCAATGGATTGTGGCGGATGGTCATTCGTTCCCTTCGCCAAGTGACAGATCCGTGGAAATTTGGCAGACGTCGTCTAGACATTGACAGATATTGTAACGTTTTTTGTCTGCGCCGAAATGGCGGTTCGTGATGTATCTGTCGTGTCTGCCACTTCCTAGAATGGCCGCCTATGGGTGACGGATCCGTCGCGATCCGTCAATTGGCGGATCCATCACCCCAATCCGCTTTTTCAATTGAGCATGCTCCAAAAAGTAGATACTTTTCCCAGACAACCCCAAAACTATATAAACAGGACAGGTGGGCTTCATTCCTCAATGTGCCATCAAGCAGAGAAGAAGCAGAGAGAGAGCACAGCCCGCAAGACAGACAGTGCCAGCAGCCAGCAAGACAGACCCTGCCAGCATCCAGCAAGACAGACCCTGCCAGCAGCCAGCAAGACAGACCCTGCCAGCAGCCAGCAAGACAGACCCTGCCAGCAGCTAGCAAGACAGACCCTGCCAGCAGCTAGCAAGACAGACCCTGCCAGCAGCCAGGAAGACCCGGCCTGAGACTGCCATGTGAGTACTGCCATCCAGCATGAGTTCTGCCTGTGTGTGTGTGTGTGTGTGCCCGCCCTGCATATTTTTATTTTTCATCCTGTGCTGGTATTTTGAATGGCTGTGCTGTGACGTGTGTGGTGTGTGTGTATAAATGCCTTGTGATGTGTGTGTCCTGCATTTTTGTTATTTTTCATAGTGTACTGGTATTTAAAATAAAGAGCAGTGTGGCTCCTACTTTCCAACAACAAAAAAAATATTGTAATAAAAATTCCACAAAACTGTCCGTAGTATGATTTCAAGATAAATTTAAAAATGGGTATACATGCAATAAAGGTGTTAGAGGTTCTATATACAAATGTGGAATGCAAACCTTTGGTATAGAAAATGTTATCTAGTTTTAGAAAATAGTAACTGTAGGGTAATCATAATTGACATTTTTGGGTATTGGTATTTTAACTTTGAATGAGGGAAATTTTTTATAAGGTTGATACTTTGTCTGGAGGGGGGTAGGTTTATGAAGTAGTGTTGGTGTTGCTTTCAAGGAATTTTTGTTTTGTTTTTTTGGGGGGGAAACAGGAGGTGGAGGGTTGCGCATCAAGCATATCAAGTTTGAAGGTTAACTGTTAACACTCTTTTTTTTTTTTTGGTGTGGTAATAATTTGTTGTGGGGGGAAATCAAAATGTATGTTGGCATACCAATACATATTCATTCTAATTATAACTGTCTTTAAATGGGAAGATTCTTAGAGGGACCAAGCAAGCAAGCAAGAAACCCAAGACAGACGCAGCCAGGCAAGTTTGGAAAACAGATGTAAGTATAAAGTCCCGAAAGCTGCATCTATCCTTTTGTATAGTAGCTTAGAACTCTCTTTATACTTGCAGATTCTTAGGGACCCAGAGGGACCAAGCAAGGGACCCAAGACAGACGCAGCCAGGTCCCCCAAGTTTGGAAAACAGATGTAAGTATAAAGTCCCGAAAGCTGCATCTATCCATTTGTATAGTAGCTTAGAACTCTCTTTATACTTGCACGTTCTTAGGGACCCCGAGGGAACAAGCAAGGGACCCAAGACAGACGCAGCCAGGTCCCACAAGTTTAAAACAGGGACCATAATGTCTTCTTCTGGGAGCCCCCCTCACATCATTAGCCTCCTGAGGTTTTTTTTTTTCTTCATAAATTTTTTTGGGTACAACTATGGTAACATATGTTTTTGAACCCTATATGTATGTATTTATTCTGTTTTCACAGGAAGCTGAAGCAGAGGGGCTTCCAGGAGGAGACGGGCAGGGTGAGAAATGCAAGGAGCGGGAGTGCATAGTGTAAGTTTTGCAGAGACAGATCCTCACATAAAACACACTACACCCAACAAACATTCAGCACAGCACACACAATACATATGCCTCCATCCAAGCAATTATTTTTTTGTCATTTTTTTATTAGTCTTCACAATCCGGGGCTCGCCCTAGAGTTCCTCGAAGCACCTCCCATAGTCATCGGGATGCTAATCGCAGCGGTCACCAAAGAGTAAGTTCCTTTTTGGTTTGGTGTTTAGTAAATTTTAAAATTCATGTGGTATAATCTTTCCCTTTTTAATTTTTTTTTGTTAAAGGTTTCACAGCGTGCTCCCGAACAGGCTGAGGAAGAGGAGGGCATTGATGTGGACACCCTCATCCAAGAGGTCCAAGATCGGGTGCCGCTATGGAACATGGCGGACCGCCGCCATGCTGACCAGTTAATCACCCGATGGCTATGGGAGGAAATGTACATTGCTGTTCTGGAGAACTCGACGCTGGGGCCCAGGATAAAGCGCGTAAGTATTCACACTTCATTAACTTATATTAGCATGATTTAATGTGTTGTACAGTAACCAATTTTTGCTTTATCTTTCCAGGTAACAGGGTTATTGTGTGGTGGCGTTCACTCAGGGATCGCTTCAAGAGGGAGTTTAACAAGGAGATGCAGGTCCCGAGTGGATCTAGAGGACGCAGGAGCAGGTACAAATATGCCAGAGCTCTATCGTTCCTCCGGTTGACGCTGCTGAGCAGAAGGTAAATATTTAACAACACATGTTTTCAGTCAAACTGTTAAAATGTGTAACCTTTAATTTTTTGGGGCAGCAAGGGCAATTGTAATATCAAGATACTAATTTTTTTTTTCATTAACAGCACTGACTGCAGCAGTCGGAAGCCTGCATCAGAGTTACACCCCTCTGGAGCGATCTAACAGGAGTCCGCCACCGGGGACCATGTTGAAAGACCCGACCCCTCTGTATCTGTACTTTCCCTTTTGTGTGATCCATCGGCCCCATCCACCAGCGCTGGAGCAGCAGGGCGGACTTCGTGACATGAAGCTGCAGGTGATGAGTTAGAGTTCACTTTACCCCACCCGTCTGACACTGCCACAACATCTAGAACACCTTTGGGGTCAGGATGCCAGCGCCAAAGAGGTCAGGAAAGGAGCTATGCGCCTGAGTTTTTGCATCTGAATGCAGCCTTCCAGAATGCCATCAAGCTTTTGGGTGAGCAAACATCTGCTGGGTACAATAAGGTTAACAAAAGCATACTTGAACTCAGCAGTCATCTGGATAGGATGCATTCAGATGCAAACCAGTCACCAAGACACTGTTTTTTTCAGTCGGTCCTCAGGCACATGGAAAATCTAACTCTTGACCTGCAGATGCATGTGATGCAAGGCTGCCACACTGCTCTAGTGCAGGCATTGTCCCAAGCCCCTCCACCTACCCTTCATGTTTCAACACCTTTCCCCCCTTAAGCAGCTGTCTATCCTCCTCCCGTCCATGCTCCTCCCGTCCATCCTCCTCCCGTCCATCCTGTTCCCGTCCATCATCTGCAGGGGCTGGGTTCTTCTTTGTACAGAAGAAGACTGGAGACTTACGTCCATGCATAGACTACAGGGGTCTTAACGCCATCACCGTTAAGAACATGTACCCATTACCCCTGATATCTTAGATTTTTGATAGGCTAAGGGGAGCAAGGGTATTTACAAAATTAGATCTGCGGGGTGCTTATAACCTGATTCGCATCCGTGAGGGGGACGAATGGAAGACGGCTTTTAACACCAGGGATGGGCACAATGAATACCTGGTGATGCCCTTCGGACTCTGTAATGCTCCAGCCGTTTTCCAAGACTTTGTGAACGACATTTTCCGGGATATGCTCTCCACCTTGGTCGTAGTCTATCTGGATGATATTCTCATCTACTCTCCAGATATTGACTCCCATCGGAGAGATGTTTGCAAAGTCTTCAACCTCTTACGAGCAAACTCCCTCTACGCCAAGTTGGAGAAGTGTGTGTTTGAGCAGGAGTCCTTGCCTTTCCTTGGTTATATCATCTCTGCCCAGGGTTTGGCTATGGATCCTGCCAAGCTACAGGCTGTGATGGACTGGCAGGAACCCCATTCACTTAAAGTGGTGCAGCGCTTTATGGGGTTCATTAACTACTATCGTCAGTTCATTCCACACTTCTCAACTTTGGTAGCTCCCTTGGTTACCCTCACCAAGAAGGGAGCAAATCCCAAGTTGTGGTCAGAGGAGGTCTCCAAGGCCTTTCTCTCGATTAAGTCTCACTTCGCTAGCGCTCCCATCCTACATCGCCCCGATGTAGATAAGCCATTTGTCATGGAGGTGGATGCCTCATCCGTTGGTGCTGGAGCAGTCCTTTTCCAAAAGGATGCTCAAGGTCGGAAGCATCCTTGCTTCTTCTTCTCCAAGACCTTCACACCAGCAGAGAGGAATTATTCCATCGGGACAGGGAGTTGCTAGCCATGAAGTTGGCTTTTTCAGAGTGGAGACACCTCTTGGAGGGGGCTCACTTTCCCTTCTAAGTATTCACTGACCACAAGAACTTGGTATATATTCCGACGGCCCAGGGGCTGAATTCTCGCCAGGCTAGATGGTCCCTGTTCTTCTCCCGGTTCCATTTTACTCTCTATTTTCTCTCTGGGGAGAAGAACATTCGTGCCGACGCTCTCTCCCGCTCCGTAGTGTCATCTGAGGAGGAGGAGCCCTGGCTTATTGTCCCTCCTGAGAGCCTGAGAACTGTGGCTCCGGTTTCGCTAGAGTCCGTGCCTCCGGGCAAGACTTTCATACCAGCGAATTTGCGACCGGAGGTTCTCTCTTGGGCTCACTCGTCCAGAGTGGGTGGACATTTTGGGACCAAGAGGACATCTGAGCTTTTGGCGAGGACGTACTGGTGGCCGCATATGGCTCGTGACGTCAGGGACTATATTCGGGCATGTGTCTCCTGTGCCCAGAATCGGTCTTCGCGACAACGGCCTGCTGGGTTAATTTACCCCATGCCGGTGGCAGACAGGCCCTGGGAGATGGTCGGGATGGACTTTGTGGTGGGCTTACCCAAGTCTCGTAGCTGCACCATTATCTGGGTAGTCACTGATCATTTTTCCAAGATGGTGCATTTGGTGCCGCTTCCACGGTTACCTTCTGCACGGGCCTTGGCGGCGTTGTTCTTAAAACATATTTTCCGCTTACATGGAATGCCTGATAAAATTGTCAGCGACCGGGGTCCCCAGTTTGCGTCTCGGTTTTGGAGAGAACTCTGCCGTTTACTCAGCATAGAGCTGAATCTCTCCTCTGCATATCATCCCGAGACGAATGGGTTGGTAGAGAGAACCAACCAGACTCTGGTGACATACTTGCGACATTTTGTCTCTGCTAGGCAGGATGACTGGGCATCTTTGCTACCTTGGGCGGAATTTGCATTGAACAATGCCATAGCCGATTCCACTGGTCAGACTCCTTTTCTCCTTAATTACGGCCAACATCCGCATGTCCCTGTGCCCATGCCCGTGTCATCTACCGATTCTAGGGTGGCAGACTGGGCGGTGGAGGCACGTGACATTTGGGACTGCACACAGGATGCCATCCGGGCCTCCAAGGAGAGAATGAGGGTTTCGGCTGATACACACCGGCACCCCACTCTGACCTTTGCTCCTGGCGACTTAGCGTGGCTCTCCGCCCGTAACATCAGGCTGCGAGTTGAGTCCACTAAATTTGCGCCTCGCTACATTGGCCCTTTCAAGGTTCTGGAACAGGTCAACCCTGTGGTCTACCGTTTGGCTATTCCTCCACGCCTTGGTATCACAGATACTTTTCACGATTCCCTCTTAAAGCCCGTTCATTTGTCCCGGTTTTCTGAGTCATCTGCCGGTACATCGGGTTCATCCACGGATGAGTTTGAGGTGAATGCTATCGTGGGGTGCAAGGTGGTACATGGCAAAAAATTTTATCTGGTGGACTGGAAGGGCCACGGTCCAGAGGGTAGAACCTGGGAGCCTGTGGAGCACATTCGGGCTCCGCTGCTCATTGCAGCTTTTGAGCGTAGCGAGGCTCAAAGAGGGGGGGGGGTCCTAGGAGAGGGGTAATGCTAGGAGTCGAGTTTCCTCTGCTGCACAGGGGGAATCTTGATCCGTGTCTGCTGCGGTCTCCCATTCTGCAGCCTGTTCAGCGGAGACGTCGCTCCCAGCGTCTCACTGGGACTGATGCTGTGCATAGCGTTACTGCTGCCTCTCCAGGCTCTGCTGTTGTACCCTGCACTGATCTGCGGTGAGCAGGCTTGTTTGGTTCTAAGTCCTGCTTTGCACACACTGAGCATGCCCAGGGCAAGATCTCTCAGTGGAGATCTAGGGTCATATGCTCAGGTACTGCAGCGACTTCCATTGGTCCTTCTAACGGAAGGTCCTGCAGGTGCTAGGACTAAGTTCTGCTTTGCTCTGAGCATGCCCAGGGCAAGATCTCTCAGTGGAGATCTAGGGTCACATGCTCAGGTACTGCAGCAATTCCATTGGTCCTTCTTTGAAGGATCCTGTACGTGCTGCAGCTATTTAAAGCTTGCATGGCCGCACAGCCATGCGCTAATATCATGTGTTTTGGCTTATGCCAGTGGATACTATACCACTCTGTTCTATGTGGTGTGAAGCTGTTAGCATTGGGACTGTACACTCAGGCAGGCAGCTAGCATCAGTGGGGGCAATTAGCCTAGTTAGGGCATTAGCTCCGTGTACAGCGCGACTCTGTGAGGCAACAGCATTCGCTACCAGTTCACACGGGGTAAAGCCTAACCCACGTGTGAGCTCAGAGTCCATCCGCCTTTACTTAGCAGCAGATATCTCTGCACGGTGGATCCCGGGCTGCGAACGCACCTTGTAGCTATCTACCTATTACTCGGTGCGTTCCGCTAGCCCTAACACTTGCAGATTCAAAAATAACTAACGCAGGTTTATAACAGTTGACTTAAGTCGATATATGAAAGCATTTCTTTGGGGGCCTGCGCCATCTTTGCAAGTATCAGACCACTGGACTCTCACTCTTTTCATAAAATTGATCTTTTGAAAACATGTTTTTAAAACATGGAAGATTTTGACCATTCAACTTTTTTTGTCTTTTCTTTGAGTAGACAAATATAGAAGTTTGCCAATAACTGCAATATAAAAAAGAAACATAAACAATTGGCTTATGTATGAATAATCAGGAGAGCATAATATGCAGCTGTATAAAGGAAGCATATTATTTGAAATTAATTTTACAGAACAACAATTTAATTAAGCCCAAACTAAGTAAACAAAACAAAGAATGAGATGAATACATTTCTGTTGTATGACAATTATTTTTACCCTATTTTTAATTACAGTGCTTTTTTCAGACTCACTACATTATATTCATCTGTCACTTGCTTAGTAAATGATATACACATACATATTTATAGGCATACGCAGACCATTTAGTTACACAGGACTGTGAGAGAGGGCATGAGAAATGAAGTATTCATAGAATACTACTGCAAAGGAGAGGATGGCAAAAAACAACATACCGTAGCTACTTTCTAGAACAGCAGTCACAGATAGAGTTGAGCGACTTTTACTTTTTTAGGATCGAGTCAGGTTTCGCGAAACCCGACTTTGTCAAAAGTCGGGTCGGTTGAAATCGGCTGATTATTGCAAAAAGCCGGGGGCCGACCGAAACAGGAAACCCAATGCAAGTCAATGGGGAATTAAAGTCGGCAGTGAGTGGAGGACAGGAAAACACCTACAGTGCCCATTTTAATGCCAAAAACATCAATTCTTATTTCTTAAGCTTGTCAATCTTAATTTGCTTTATAATAATAGTTAGGCATTGAAAACAGGGGGTCATTTGGTTAAAGTTGTGGGGGGGTAGGGCTGGCTCAAGATTTTCGTGGGCCCAGGAAATGCAGAATACGTCACGGCGGTGGAGCAGGGAGAGGTAAGTATTTCAACTTTGCAAGTGCTGTGATCCTGAACAAGCAGTAGGGGCCCACTCATTGGCACTTGGCACTGGCACAGGGCCCCTCATAGTACGGTGGTATGTTTGACGACGGGTGGCGCCTCCCACTGCCAGAGACACTTTTGGTACTATGAGGGGCCCTGTGCCAGTGACGTTGACAACGAGTATGCCCCACGCCTGATGAAGGAACCTGCACTTTCATCTGCACCTTCCTCTTTGACCCCGTGTAAGGTGGTATAGTGTGTGGAAGGGGAACCTGACTTTCAGCAGGGTCAGATTCAGGCTGTGTAGAGTGCAAGGGGAATGTAGTGGTCTGGGTCAATGTACCAGCAGACTCATCTAGCAGTGGCTGGGCAATGGGCAGGATAAGGAGGAAACACAGATATAGGCCCAAATAATAAAGTAGGCTAAATGCAGTTCAAAATTGGTAACAGGACTAAACAGGTGGCATAGCTTTGTTCAGTGGAGGACAACTGTAATGAGTGGCGCAGACACAGTAGGCCCAAAATAAAAAAGTAGGCTAAAAGCAGTTCAAAATTGGTAACAGGACTAAACAGGCGGCATTGCTTTGTTCAGTGAAGGACAACTGTAATGAGTGGCACAGACACAGTTTGTAGGCCCACAATAATAAAGTAGGCTAAATGCAGTTCAAAATTGGTAACAGGACTAAACAGGCGGCCTAGCTTTGTTAGGTGGAGGACAACTGTAATGAGTGGCGCAGACACGGTTAGTAAGCCCAAATACAAAAGTAGGCTGAAAGCAGTTCAAAATTGGTAACAGGACTAAACAGGCTGCATATCTAGGTACTGGGGTGGGCTCCTTTGCTGAGTAGCAGACAGTGGTAGTAGGCGCAAAGTATTAACTGGTCAAAATGGAGGCTTAGGCCCCTGTATATTTTAACTATCATCTATCATTTCAACAAATTTGTATTGGCAGTGCCATTGAAGGATTTAACAGCACAGACTACACAGTGGTGGAGCAGGGAGAGGTAAGTATTGCAAGTGGTAGAGCACTGTTCGAGCTGGGGGAACACTCTCTTGTGGGCGGCGGTACTGGCAAAGGGCCCCTAATATTACAAAAGAAAAAAAAAAAAAAATGGAGAGAAACCAGCTCACCTACTAGGCATTTGTAGTGGGGGAAGCCCGGATGCCGTGCAGTCTTCACGTGAAACAATAAAACAAAATAGAAGAGAAAATCCAGCTTCCAAAAATATCCAATTTATTAAAGTTAAAATCCAAGGTCCAAAAACATGGTTCACAGGAGAAGAGATAGCAGCATGGTACGCGTTTCGAACACTAGGTTCTTTTTCAAAGCTGCCTACTATGCACCAGAATGAGGTTTAAATAGCAACTGTGACCAATCACAGTGAATTAATCCACACCTGATACATCAGTAAATATATACAATAAAAACGCAATGATATTGCAAAAGAGAAAAACAAAGGAAAGATATAATACAGACATATAAAAAACATATAATGTGACTAAACAGCATTGATCTCTCAGTAATGAAACATGATTTCCTTGCGAGCATTTAAACCCATGGGATAGCAAGTGTTAAGGCAAAACATCCAGTAGGCTTCACGCGTCATTAAGCGTCTTTTCAGATCTCCTCCTCTGGCTGTTATCAGAAGTTTTTCAATGCCGACAACCTGAAGGAATGCAGTATCTCTTTGATGACTGGTAATAAAATGCTTAGAGGCGTGAGACATAGAGCGATTATTATTAGTGGAAACAATAATGTCAGTGATATGTTCAGAAATACGCGTCTTTAACATGCGAGTAGTGCAACCTATATAACTTAAATTACATTTGATGCATGTTATCATATAAACTACATTCTTACTATTGCAGTTAATAAATTGCTGAATGTTGTGTTCTTGTCTGTTACTACTATCAGTAAAGGAATGCATAACAGTGGAATGCGCACATGTGCGACATTTAGAAGCACCACAATGATAAAAGCCTTTATGATGTAACCATGTGTGGGAGACCTTACTAGATCTAAATAGGCTGGGTGAAAGAATATCAGACAAAGTAGTAGCCTTTTTTGCAATCACCTGACAGCCTGAAGACAGAATTTTGGAGAGAATCTCATCCTCATAAAGAATAGGAATGTTTTTCAAAATAAGAGATTTGATGTTATTGTATTGAGGACTGTATTTAATGGAGCAAAAATTTTTTTGGTTTTGATGCAATTTACTCTTATTTTTAGATAGCAGCATGTCACTACGTTTTTTATGTTGTACTATATTTTTGGCTCTATCCAGAGACCAATTAGAGTAGCCTCTTTTTTCTAATTTTTTACAACACAAATCAGTCTCTTGCTTTAAAATGCTAGCATCACTACAATTTCTGGTTATTCTAGTCAGCTCACCCACTGGTATAGACTTTATTGTATGTCCAGGATGACTGCTGGACGCATGTAAAATACTATTACCAGATAAAGGTTTATGAAATGTGGAAGTGGCAATACCAGAGCCAACAGTACTATGCAGCATCAAGTCCAAAAAGGAAATCATGTGTGAATTATGGCTGCATGTAAAACAAAGATTAAATTCATTAGAATTGAGATAACTGAGGAACTCCGGTATGGTAGATTCATCGCCACTCCATATGAGGAGCAAATCATCGATATATCTACCATACCAGAATATGTCCATCAAAAATGGGTTACGATCCGAATAAAGAAATAATTCCTCCCAGTATGACATTACCAAATTAGCAACGGATGGTGAATGTTTGCCTCCCATAGAAACTCCTTTACATTGGAGAAAAAACTGCTGATCAAAGAAAAAATAATTGTGAGTCATTAAAAAAACGATAACCTGCAAAATATAATTGCACAAATCAATGGTGTAATTACTGTACTTATGCAAATGAAATTCAAGTGCTTGAATAACAATATTTTGTGGAATGCAGGTGTACAGAGAGACGACATCACAACTTATCCATTGAAATCCATCACACCATACAATATTAGAGAGCTGATGTAAAACATCTCTCGAATCTCTCAAGAAACCTGGAACTCTCGTAACCAATGGCTGTAAGAGGGAATCTACCCATTGACTAAGATGTTCTGTTAGAGAGCCCATCCCTGATAATATAGGGCGCATTGGTGGAGGTGTAACACCTTTATGTACCTTGGGTAAGCCATATATTGTAGGTATAATGGGGCAATCAACCTTTAGGTATTCAGCATGTGTTCTAGTAAGAACACCCAGAGCTGCACCATCATCAATCAAACTGAACAATTCCTTTTTGTAAGAAGATGTAGGATCTGAGAGTAATTTTCTATACGTAGTGCTGTCATTTAGGAGATCATTCATTTGTTCTTTGTAGACCAATGTGTCCATCACCACAATTAGGCCACCTTTGTCTGCCTTTTTTATAGTGATCTCGTCCATTTTTTTAATTTCATGGAGAGCTCTGCGCTGCTTCCAATTTAAATTACCTTTGTGAGTTTCTTGCTGGACATATGTATCCAAAGATCTTAAATCTCGTTCCATGACAGCCTGGAATCTGTCCATACAGTCCACCCTCGAATGAATGGGGTAGAATGATGGATTTTTTGTTATGAATTGATCAGCTTGATTGACATCACGATTCAAAGATACATTAGAACCATTCAATTCGTTCAAGTTCATCAAAAGACATTGTTCATTAAATGTGAGATCACAGAATTCATTTATAACAACAGAAGTGTCCGCAGTGACAGTTGATTCCTGTTTAAAAAAATGTCTTTTAACTGTCAAATTGCGAATAAATCTATTAATGTCCATCAATGTATGAAATAAATCAAATCGTTGATCCGGTGCATATTTAAGTCCCAAAGACAACACTTGCAATTGTTCAACTGAAAGATCACAGCTGGAAATATTTAAAATATTAGAAAAATCACCTGAAAAAGATGTTACTTTCTGTTGCGGGTAGCCATGCGGAAATTTCCTGCGGTGTTTGCGGCCCCCGCGCCTCTTGCGTTTTTTGAATTAATTCTTCTTGGTCTACGGTAGTAAGTATTGATGTTGTCCATACTTTGATTGATGTTTACGTCACCACCAGTTTCACTAGACCCATTATCCATAGAATCCATGTCTGAGGAACTGAAAGAGACTCGGCGCTCAGATGTGTCAGAGGAATTAGTACGTTTCAGGATAGGGCGAGGGCTTTTATATGCTTTCTGCCACCTGCCCCATTCATATACCTGATTATTTTGATAGTCACTTAAGTCACGTTGAAATTTATTTTTCTTGCGGCTCATAATTAAATCCTCTGATTTCAATAGAGATGTTTTAATATTTTTTTTAATTCCTCATTATATTTATTGATATCTTTCTTTTCAAGACTAGTTTTAATGTCATTAATTTCTGACTGAATATTTTTCAGCTTAATGTCCTCATATTTCATAATTAATTGCATTAATTTAGTCGAGCAATTACTTAGGATCATATTCCATTCATCCACAAACTGCTGTGAATATATGGTGGTGGGAATTTTTTTAATGCGCAATCCTCTTGGGATCATGTCTTTTTGCACATAATTGTCCAATGTAGTAAAATCCCACCACACTTTCATTTCATTTGTCATGAGTTTTTCCAGTTTGTTAACGTCTATGCTGAAGAGGTCTGACTCAGACCTATCAGTTGTGGAAGAAAGATCCATTGAAAACAGCTGAGCAGCCTTACGAGCTCTTTCTGGACTTTCATTCATTTTAAAAATGAAATATTACGACGGTGTGTCTGACATTGGTTGTGCACCTCCACCATCTGAGACACTTCAATGTACTATGAGGGACCCTGTGCCAGTGCCGTCGCCCAAGAGTGGGCACACCCACCTGTCCAGGCAAACGGCACTCGCACGGGTCCTTGCGCCAGGTGGTAACCACGGCCCTGTGGGGGAGTCAGCCCATTTAGGGAGGTATAAAAATGGCCTATGGTGGACATTCAGCAGGTGCAAATGGAGGAATTGGAACAGTCAGTAAGAAAGCAAGACATATTCCCGGCAAGCTACGAGTCAGCAGGGTAAGGTGGGACAAAATAATTTGAAATACATGATTGGTTCATTTTAATGAAGGTTAGATCATCAACATTCTGAAGAGAATGCGAAAGAGCTAGAAGCTGAGTCAGGAAGAAAAGCCAAAAATTTTTCCTGCTGCTCCAGCTTTAAAAGCTGTTTTCCTACACCCAGATAAGGAAGCCTTCAAGGCCTTGTGTAGCCAGACAATGATGCTGGCTCAACACCTCCAGCCTTAGGTGCTATTATGCTTTTGCCACTACCACCAGATGCACCACCACCACCACCATCAGTACCAGCTGGCAACCACCGCCCACGGGTTCTTCCACCAGACTTCCTCATTTTTTGGAAAATCTAATCAAAATAACAGGCAGCCTAATAAGCTACAGAGCTGATGCACAAAAAATAGCCTCCACTGTCCCTGCAAAAAAATGGTGGTGTTGGACAGTGGAAATCGTTACAGCACAAGCAGGTTCGGGGCTTAATCTTCCCTCCCTAACTATATCCCTTCTTCTTATGAAGCTGCGGCAAGCTCTCCCTATGCTAAGATCTTCTGAAGTAAGATGGCAGTCAGCGTGCACGCCCCTTTATAGCCCCTGTAGCACTGCAGAAAGCAAGCCAATCACTGTCATGCCCTAAAAGATGGTGGGGACTGAGACCTATGTCATCACGCTGCCCACACTCTGCGTCCTACTTCATTGGCTGAAAAATGGCCGAAAGCATCATACGAAACGCAACTTTGGCGTGAAGATCGCTGACCACATGGCCGATCCCACACTAGGATCGGGTGGGTTTTCATGAAACCCGACATTGCCGAAAGTCAGCGATTTTTGAATTTGTCCGATCCGTTTCGCTCAACCCTAGTTACCACTATCATGAACTACAATATAGCAAATAGATAAATGGCTGCACTCAATTGTACTAAAGTGAGGGAATGTGTGATACATGAAATGTGAATAGCATAATGGCTTGTGAAATCTATGAAAAAACACGAGATGATTAGTACAAAATTTAGATATAAAATGTGAACCCATCCACCAATGTCAAAGTGATCTCATGGATCGGATGGGTCCCTGACCTGACTGCCTAGTGTGAACACTTACCTCTGGCTAAAGTCATTGTAAAGCCTGCAATCACAGCATGGTAAAGGGAGGAGAAGGGCCAGGTGTCCAAGTCAGAAAATATAGTACATAGCAAGTAATGGTAAACTGACTGAACAGAGAACTAGTCTGAACTGGTGCATAACCAAAACCAACTTACATAGCACATAGATAAATGGCTGCACTCAATTGTACTAAAGGCAGGGTATGCACCAGTTCAGACTAGTTCTCTGTTCAGTCAGTTTACCATTACTTGCTATGTACTTTTATTTCTAACTTCACCGCCCTTCTCCGTCCTTCCCCATGCTGTGATTTTAATTACATCCAAACACATTTGGTTCTGACCTTCCTATAAATGCAAGCTTTACCATGACATTTGCCAGAGGTAAGTGTTCACCTCTTAATAACTTTGACACATCTTGCAGACTGCTTATTTACAAAAATAAGAAAAAGTTTTCAAAAATATTCAGGGCTGCACTAAACCTAAATGTTGCTCAAAATTTGTGTCTATGACATAGGTATGATTAAGGGTTTATCTACCCAAAATGCCTAACCATTATGCATTTTCTTTTTTTATATATATAATTAGAATTCTCCCTTTCTTATGCTATATGAATAAAAGCTATGTTTAACTAATTTCCCTTGGGGCTGGAGAATATCCCCTTTTGGACCATTGAGAGCTTAATGAATTGATGCCTTGGCGTTTTCTGTGTGAAGGTTAGAATTGCAACATTACCTTATATCAGGTAAATGAGGGGCTTGAAGTTCTCTGTAATCTTAAACAATGCTGGTGAGATAGGAGAAAAATCTTAACGAAAATGGTACTTTTCATTAGTTTACCCACCCATAGCAAGCCCTCAAAGCAAGACAAAAACAAAGATTAGGATAAAAAGTCAGACATACTTGGTTAATATTCAGTATTTTGCATAAAGCAAGGTAACCCCTTTAAATATTTAATAAAGGACTTTAAATACATGTAGTATTATGGGCTCAAGTTCATTTTTTTAAATACCGTATATACTCGAGTATAAGCGAGATTTTCAGCCCACTTTTTTGGGCTTAAAGTCCCCCTCTCAGCTTATACTCGAGTCATATACCCGGGGGTCGGCAGGTGAGGGGGAGCGGGGGCTGTGTAGTTATACTTACCTGCTGCGGCGCGGTCCCTGCAGTCCCTGGCTTCCCCGGCGCTGCAGATTCTCCCTGTACTGAGTGGTCACATGGCACCGCTCATTACAGAAATGAATAGGCGGCTCCACCTCCCATAGGGGAGGAGCCGCATATTCATTGCTGTAAATGGTCGGTAACTGTGACCGCTCAATTACAGGAAGAAGCTGCAGCGCCGGAGAAGCAGGGACTGCAGGGACCGCGCCAGGAGCAGGTAAGGGGAGCGCTGCGCGATATTTACCTGCTCCTCGCTCCTGTGCGGCTCCGTCTGCAGCGTCCTCTGGCTGTGACGCTCAGATTAGAGGGCGCTATGACGTAGTCAGTGCGCGCAATCTGCTGAGCGTCAGTGCTGGAGACGGAGCCGCACGAGGAGCAGGTGAATATTGAAAGCGCCGGCGTCCTGAGCAAGAGAGGTGAGTATGTGATTTTTTTTTTATGGCAGCACCAGCAGCATTATAAAAGGAGCATCTATGGGGCCATACTGAACGGTGCAGAGCATTATATATGGCACAGCATTATATAAGGAGCATCTATGGGGCCATAAAGTACGGTGCAGAGCAATATATATGGCACAGCTTTATAAGGAGCATCTATGGGGAAATAATGAACGGTGCAGAGCAATATACCGTATATGGGGCACAGCTTTATAAGGAGCATCTATGGGGCCATAATCAAAGGTGCAGAGCAATATATATATGGCACAGCATTATAAGGAGCATCTATGGGGCCATAATCAACGGTGCAGAGCATTATATGTGGCACAGCTTTATAAGGAGCATCTATGAGGCCATAATGAATGGTGCAGAGCATTATATGTGGCACAGCTTTATATGGAGCATCTATGGGGCAATAATGAACGGTGCAGAGCATTCTATATAGCACAGTTGTATATGGAGCATCTATGGGGCAATAATGAACGGTATGGAGCATCTATTTTTATTTTTGAAATTTACGAGTAGCTGCTGCATTTTCCACCCTAGGCTTATACTTGAGTCAATAAGTTTTCCCAGTTTTTTGTGGCAAAATTAGGGGGGTCGGCTTATACTCGGGTCGGCTTAT
This sequence comes from Ranitomeya imitator, assembly GCF_032444005.1. NCBI lineage: Eukaryota > Metazoa > Chordata > Amphibia > Anura > Dendrobatidae > Ranitomeya > Ranitomeya imitator. The sequence goes on from NC_091283.1 coordinate 704,784,813, forward strand.
ACTCGAGTATATACGGTACCTGTTAATAACATGTAAAAAACAAACATACAAAACATCTGTTTTGTATTTCAATAGTGAACAGAAAACTCTATAATGATATTTGTAGTTGGTCTAAAACTTTTAGGAACCTAAAACTCATTGTAATTGATTTCTTTTTAAATATAATCGTAACCAATTCATAAATAAATAAATAATGATTCAAATGAAATATAAAAGAGAACAGTCATCATCAAAAGCATTTTTAAAGTGCTGGCATTTGAATACATTAAATTTTTATTATGTTTTTCTAAACTTACAGTAATGGCCCCGGAAAATCTTTCATGATATAAGTTTTTTCATGTTTCTGAATATGCATGGAAATGAATAATGAAAAATCACATTTTGGCGAATGCAGATTTTTGTAATAATCGAGTAGAAATCAATTCCACTCAAATACTGAATACCTTTACCCATCTCTAGCTGCAATCTAGGACAAAAATGTTGATGGCTACGCAACTACGGTGACACAAAGCTCGGATCATTTACAATAATATGATAGTTAGATTGGTGGTTAAGGTAAACTGAAACAGTCCCTTTAAAGGAAACCTATAACCAGATTTTCCAATTATAAACTAGAGCCTCTACCTTTAGTGCCTCTTTTACCACAGTCTAGTACCTTTATGCAGCCCCCAATTCCTCTGCATATCCAGAAATACGGTAATACTGGTCCAATAGGCAACACAACTCTTGCTCAGTACCTCCTTTATTACTGCAATTGCCATATTCAGTCCTTGATTGATTCCATTCTACAAAATCCCCACAATACTGCCAATCTTGCTCCTGCTCAGTTTTAGAACAGACTTTGTAAAGCATGCTTGGCTCTACTAATGGCAACGTGTTGCTTTGTGCATGATCTGAGAGAGGATAGAGAGAGCCAATGATCAGAAAGTAAACCCTGTGCATGTGCGTTGCAGTGCAAAGTGTAGTACATTTGCGTAGGTCTATGATTCAATTGCGCCAGAGCAGTTTTTGGGGGGTTATGTTGATGATGTAGAATGGCACAATAGTCAAGGCATGAGTATGGTGAATGTGATGGTGTATAAAACATACAAAACGGAAAATAAAACAGATTTTCGTGGAAAAAATGTTAAGAAACATTGTTTCCAGGATAATGACTTACTGTATATATAAGGCAAAGTAAAGAATAGGGGGAAAAAAGCCTCCACCTCTCTTTAAGCTATTATCACACATAGTGTTTTAGATACAGTTTTGCACTTTCTCAATGCTTTCAATGGTGGAAAAAACACTTACTGTTAAATTTAATCTTAACATTTTACTACCTTATCTGGGCATATGGTGTGTGTTATATGGTAAGACACATCCTGTTTGAATTATGAAGGAGGGACTCTGGAAATCACCAAGCCCATGCAGACAAGCAAGAACTGAAATAAAATCAGCAACAGACATAGGGGGGGTCTCAGACTAAATTTTGGGACAATTTTAAAAAGATTAGTGAATTGGATCGCATTGGAAAAAAAATACATTTTGTCATAATTTTAAAAAGAGTAAGAAGTAAGAATTGGATTGCAGTGCTGGGGTCCTGGGATCTAATCTCACCAAGGACAACATGTGCAAGGTGGTTGTATGTCCTCCCCGTATTTGTGTGGGTTTCTCCTGGGTTCTCTGGTTTCCTACCACATTCCTATATTATTTTTCAGCAGTGTAAGGAATTAAATAAAATATAACTTTTAATAATCACCATAAAATTATGGCCAACCCAACATACAACAATGCAGACAAGACATAAAGTGCTAGGGCTCATGATAACCAGTGCTCATGTAAAAAATGGTATTTTCCCACCAATGTAGTTTTCGATGCTGGATGCACAACACAGGAGCAGGAGGGAAACAATGGAGGCAGAGGGGAGATAAATTATGAATTCCTTACCTTTAACTCCATGTCGTGCCACTGCAATACTCCCACCCTTGCAAGGGCAGAACCCAAGTATAGCCTGTGCAAGTTTACCCAAAAAAGTTTGTGTAGCCTCCCAACAGGTTTTCCTTCCGTTCTGGTCTTAATCAGGGGGGATTTTGCTAATGGGAATGTAGCTTGATCTCTTGCAGTGGCAAGTAGTACCAAAAAATGGACCTAATTGGTGTGTTAGTGTCTCTATATGAAATTCATTCCACCTATTGTCCTGTCCGGCATTGGTTTTATAGTTACCCAGTCCATCTCCCACTACTGATGCTATTTCCTGGAGTGCAGATCCACCCGCTTGGAATGCACGCCGCAATGGTAGTCAGGTTTTCCACACCGCAAGCGATGTTGTGACCCGAAGCACTGTAACTTTTGGTTTTTTGAACTCATGCTTGAGACGCATGTAATTTGCATAGCATAACTTCCAGTTTAGCGGTGGAATTGAAGAATGCAATTGATCTATCCCAGAATAACTCCTGTTACAGTAAAGTAACCGTACACAGGTATTTGATGTCAACCGTGGGAAGTCCATATCAATCACATTGACATACACAGAGATTTCCCTATAGTTGCAGAATTAACCAGAAATAAGCACTCCTCTCCTCCATTCCCTATATACTGTATCCACAGTAAATCCGTGGTTAGAGAGAGATATGACGAAGAGTAAGTATGTACTGTTTTTTGTTTTTTTTTTACTTTTACAATGGTAACCAGGGTAAACATCGGGTTACTAAGCGCGGCCCTGCCGGTTACCAGTGAAGACATCGCTGAATCGGCGTCACAAACGCCGATTCAGCGATGTCAGCGGGTGATCCAGCGATTAAATAAAGTCCTGGACTTTCGCCAGCGACCAACAATCTCCCAGCAGGGGCCTGATCGTTGGTCGCTGTCACGCATAATGATTTCGTTAACGATATCGTTGCTACGTTACAAAAAGCAACGATATTGTTAATGATATCGTTATGTGTGACGGTACCTTAAGACATGGTCCGGGGATAGTCACTCAAAAATAAGCTGTGTTGCATTCCGTTTTCCAGTTTTCGAGTGTTTTCTCCTGGATGACATACTAGAAAGAGCCTCAGGTGAGAAAAGTATTTCCGGAGGAAAATAACAAAAATATACTCTTGTTTTAGGGGCCCATCCCCATCAAAGACAAGATTATACAGGCAAGTGAAAATGAGTAGATTGAGTTACACCAAGGGGAGCAGAGGAATCAATACCTTTCTCAATCCAACAGCTAACACAGGGAGAAAATTATGCCAAGGAAGAGGGAGGAAGACACCAATTCTTTCACAGGGCCTGAACAGAAGCATCCCAGAAACTGTGGCTACTTCAAACAATATCAGAAGGATAGAGGATAGAGTTAATGCAAATCCCTCAAAGAAGATTTCACCTCATGACTTCCCAGTCAAGCTGGTCTGCAAGAGGCTACAATAGGACATAAAAAAGTTGGTGAATTCAGTAGTGATACCAGTACCAGAAGCTGAATACTACTCGGATACTACTCAAATCTATTTTCACTAAACAATACCAGGGGCAAGTTTTGCACAATTATAAATCTAAAATCCCTAAAAAAGTGGGTAGTATGAAAAAAAATCAAAATGGAATCGATAAGGTCAACGATTTCACTGATCAGGATGTATATGGTAATGTGTACGCTAGATCTCAAAGATGCCTACTCTCATGTGCTTATTCATCCTCACAGCCAAATGTATCTGAGATTTGCAGTGAAACAAGGGGCAGACAATTCAGCATTGCTAATTCTGTTGTCTTCTGTTTGGTCTTTCCTCTGTCCCACACATTTTTACCAAGCTAGTGGCAGAAATTATGGCTGTTTTGAGGGAACAAGGGATATTAATCGTTCAGTACGTGGACAATTTGACATCATGGACAGAACAAGTAGGGGCCTTGGTGGACCAAATCAGCAGAGATGCAACATGGACAAATCTTAAAATCTTTTGGATATTTTATCAGGCTAAAAGATGTTGATTGGAAGAAAAGTCCACCTAGCAGTAGTCCCTCCCTGAATGTATCATCTAGTATTGTCCTGACGGTATTGTCAGAAGGGACGTCCGGGAAAGTAGGCAGTAATCCTACCAGTAGTTACTTTTCCAGGAGTTCATCAGGACAGCACCTATTACATTCCCTCCCTTGAATTGTATGTAGAAGGATACTCAATAAAATAGAGTTGCAGCCATACTGGTATGGTAATTGGAAAATGACTGGTGAGGAATGGCGAGAGGGGCCTTTTAACCTCTTGGGAGGGTCTTCCATAGACCCCTGAAAGCAACAACTGACAGGCCTCATTCAAATCTTGAATATTAAAACACTTTAAGTGCTGCTGTCATCTGGTGGTGTGGAAAAGTGTGGGCTAATCCAGGCTTTGTTTATTTTTATGAGAGTAAGCGTTCTCAGTTGACAGGCAAAAGAGCCTGTTATAACCCCTCCGGCAGTACTAAAAACCCACTCAGACAATATGCTAGCGGTAGGGTAGCACAACACCTCCAAGGCAAAGAGGGATAGTTCATGTCAGGTACCCAGCTTTGAGATCCAAAAGTTGAAAGTCGCAGATGTAGTAGTAGTAGGAGAGAACACTGGATTAGTCAGCCAGATAATTCCCTCCTTGTAAAAAATACCTAATCATCAGGGCCTGGATGCTGGGCTGATGTCATGAAATTAGCTCATGCCTTTGACAGTTTAACCCTGCCTCTGCTGTGTGTCTTCCTGGCCTCTCCTCCTAGGTTGGGCAAGGAAGCTTGCCTCTTGCCGCTAGCATTGTGTGATGTGAATTTTTTCAGCATATTTTCGACAATAGCCTTCTGGTATAGCACATTTTAGAAAACCTCTCCACCTTAGGAAGAAAAGATGCAAAAGTTCTCCTTGTAGCGTGGGTCTAGTAGAGTGAACAACCACTACTCATTTTTGTCCAAGATGAATGTAACATGAGAGTCACAGGAAAAGCAGTGGTACATAAAGTCAGCCATATATGCCAAGCTCCATACAGCCAACACTTCCCTGTCTCCACCATAATGATGACTCTTGATCCCTTCCTCTTCATCTTCTTTCTCTTCCTCCTCATTCCCATCCTCAGCTGATCCACGTAGAAGGGACTGGACAAAGGTTCTGTGTCTACTAGCCTCTGTGGCACCTGCCACCAGCTCAATGTTCCTCCTCTTCCTCCTCCTCAGCATCCACTTCCTCATTGTTACCCTATCCATGCTGAGCAGATGAGATGAGGCTGGACTGGCTTGAATCTCCTCCATCCCCACTTGGTCCACATGCATAGCTTCATGTTTAATTGTGAGCAGCGACTGTTAAAGTAGGCACAGAAGTGGGATAGTTGTGCTATGGCGTCATCGCTGCTCATCATCTTTGTGAAGTCTTCAAAGTCTTGGAGACTAGAAAAAAAGCCATTCATGCCCACGCTTTAGTTATGTGATTAGGCTGATCAAAATACTGACAGGCATGTTGGAGCTGGTACTCAACCACTAGACTCTTCTGCTGGAAAAGCCTTGCCAGCATGTGCAGTGTGGAGTTCCAGAGCTCGGTGAAGTCCCACACCTTTTGTCAAGCTGACACTTTCATGCAGAACTGCCAGAGCGGCAGCAGCATGTAGCCGACTTGTGGAAATGGGTGATGAGCACATGTGCCAAGCATGGGACTTGTGTGAGCTTAACAAGCTTCACAGCTGCCACCAGGTCATGCCCATTATCACATATGACCATAGCTGGTTGGAGGTTCAGCACAAAAAAGCACAGATCTGTCTGGTCTGTTATTCCTTTAAGTAACTCTGCTTCGGGATACGATTTGTCTCCTAGAAAAATTAGCTTCAGCAGAGCCTGTTGTAGCTTTGCTGAGGCAGTACTACAGAGCTTCCAGTTAATGTGGACAGCATACTCTGAAATAGCTCATCAGAGATGGAAGATGAGTAGGAGCAAGAGGGAGTACAGGAACTGCTGTAAGAGGTGGAGGGATCCGTGATCGAAGAAGAGTAAGCAACGCTTGGGGACCGAGTACCGAGGGATGGCTGCCACCATGAATCAATGGAAATCTTCCGTGTCAACAAACCAAACTTTCAACATTTCCACAGCAAGCAGCTTGGAAATGTGACTATTTAGCTTTTGGGCCTATGGGTGGTTCGCTGCAAACTTTCTCTCTGGTTCCATGGCCTGGATTAAGGACAGCTGAGCACTGTGCTGAGACAAGGATTTGGAATTGCCTGATGATGGTCAAAATGTGCAAGGATGGGTGCAGGTCAGGAAGTATCTGCACCAGTGTTGTGAACTGGGGATTGGGAAACGCCTAGCACAGGGAAAGAAGCAGTGGTGTTACCCAATGGCACCATTTGTGAACCCAGGTGTTCAGTCCACTGAGTGGTGAGATTGCATGATATGTGCCTGATGGTGCTGGTGGTGAATAGATTCTTAGTGGTCAGTCCCCTGCTGATCTTGGCATTGCACAGGTTGCAAATGACTTTTTTTGTTTGTCTCAGAAGTCTCTAAAAAGTTCCAGACTGTGGAACATCTAACTCTTTGATGGAGAAATTCAGAAGTGTCGGTGCTCTGTGGAAGTTTCCCACCTTCTCCCTCTGGTTACCCCAATGTCTCTTCCTGTATTTTTTGGTGCTGCCAATCTCTCCCCCTCAGGGCTGATGGCCTCGCTCTTCATGCCAGCTTCCTGGTTGGGTCGGTGACTTCATCATATACCACCTTGTCTTCCACCCCTGCATCTTGGTCCTCCTGACTTCGTGATTTAAAAATAACAAGACTCAGTATCTATGTATCATCATCTTACTCCTTAGCCAACATTTGGCATGACTGGTCTTAGGTTTGTGCATCACTAAACAACGTGTCCTCCTATCCCTCTTGGAGCATTAGAAGCCACAATCAAGAAATGTTGCTGTAAAGAGCTCCTCAGAGTGTCCTTATGTGGGATCATTAGTCTCCTGGGACTCAACATGGTAGGAGGAAAGAGGATCAGGGTGCAGATTGAGTGATCCAGACTGTAGGGTGGTAAGACTGGACGATGTGAAAGACTGAGTTGTGCTACCAAGCTTCATTGAAGCATCATCTGCTATCCAACTGACCACCTGTTTGCACTGTTCTCGCTTCAGAAGCAGTGTACGTGCCTGCCTGAAAAGTGAGACTGCAACTTATGTGTCATGGATGGACATGTTTCTTGTGCTCCAGCAACAGACAAAGTCACACCTGCCCCACATCTTTGATATCTGTGTGCAACATCATCAGAACTTCCACTTTCCTGTCCCTTACCGCATGCTTTACGCATTTTGCAATAGCTAGGTCTCTTGAAACCAAGCCTATTTTCATTAAAAGAAACACATTAGTCACCTGCAGCAGTCATAACAGTTTTTGGAAGCTTAATACTACCATAATGTAGCGGAAAGAATGCAAGCTCTCAGGACTATTCAAGTCCCTTCATCATAGAGTGGAATTAAGCCTGATGAAGGGGCCTGAGAAGTTTTAAAAGCTTGCAATTTGTTACCATCTTTTCAGTCATTGAAAGGTATCAACCACTGAGGACACTTAAATTTTAATATTTTTCCATCTACTGGGCAACACGGCACAAATATGTATATATATATTTTTCCTGTATCAAAATGGATGACAATCAAATTAAATCCAGAAAAATGTTTTAACGCTTTTTTGGAGTGTTATATGCCACAGAAATGTACCACAAAGTATGTATTACAGTATGGCTGAAATATTTAACCCAGCAAAATTTGGAAATACTTTTTTGAAGTGTTATATATCACAGAAATATACCACAGAACCCGTAAAACTGTATGCCTGAGAAATTTAAGCCTGCAAAATTTTTGGACGCTTTTTTCTCAGTTGTTTAGATCACAGGAAATGTACCCCAGACCACAGAATACATTATGGATGAGAACTATAATGTAGCTAATTTTTATATGCTTTTTTGTAATTAGATAATATGACAGAAATTTACCCTAGATCATGGAATACAGTATGAGTGAGAAATGTAATCCAGCTAATTTTTTTACAGCTTTTTGGCATGTTAGATATTATAGAAATGTATCACAGAACATGTGAAACTATATGGCTGAGAAATTTAAGATGGCAACATTTTTTATTTCTTTTTTTTTTTCAGTTTGACACATCACAGGAAAAGTCTCCCAGACCACACAATACTGTATAGATGACAAATTTAACCCTGCAAAATTTTTACACATTTTTTTGAGTGATATATATGTAATCCACAACACACAATAGTGTATGAGTAAGGCCGGGATCACACACAGCGAGATACGGCTGAGTCTCGCAGGTTAAAACCAAGCTCTGGCACCTGGCCCCAAGCTCAATCCCAGCATGCTTATTGGCCGTGTAACAGGCACCAAAAATGTAAGGAGTACATCCAAGCACCGTGATACTTGAGTGATAAGCAAGTATAACTGAGCATGTTCTGTCATCCCTACTGATGGCTGGATGTACAACTGCTGGGAACAGATTTTGCAGTATTTTAAAGTGAGTTTACAGTGCTAAGAGTAAATTCATGTTTGAGGTGTTTTTTGGCACCAAAATTCACATGAAAAAATGTTTTCAATATGCTTGAAGAAAGCTTTCCATGCATATGAATGAGAAAGTGCAACAATATTGTACTTTGTACCAAAAAATGTTTGTGCCTCCTTAGCCAGTTAAAAAAAGATTGATTGCTCTCTGCAAGAGAAATAATAATCTTGTAGAAATCACACCTTTTGGTGGCTACCAAATTAAAAAAATGATATTACAAACCTACTCAGGCTGATTATGTCTTGGAAGTTTGCTTTATAACATAATTTGTCAGCCAAATGGGTAACTTATTTTCAAGATTAATATTTCTCTTCCTGAGAGCAATCAATCTATAGTGCATGCTAAAAAAAATTCTGCACCTGTTTACCTCACGTAAAAATATTAAATTATAATATAATATATCAATTATTTGGTTCAGTTTCAGAATGTAAATGTATGTACTCAAAATGAATCATTTATAATGCTAGCTTGCCATGTTAAAAAAAAAAAAAGCCCTTGTGCAGCTCTATTGACAGACTTGTCTTTTTATTTTCATCACTTAAATTAAAAGAAAAAAACATGGTAACATTATAATCGAACTGACCTGAATAATCAATTTCCCAGATCATTGTGCATTTTTACTGCACAATGAACATCATAAATAGGAACCTCAATAAAGCAATGGTTGAATACGTATTTTTCATCATTTCACTTCACTTGTCATTCAAAACTATATCTCATCCTGCAAAAAAAAAGCCCCCATATGACTATTTTGATTAAACAAATAGAAAAGCTAAGGTTTTTGGAAGTGGGGAAGGAAAAGATTAACTCACAAAAATTAATAGTATCCTCAGCATTATAATAGTGCAACTTTAATGCTACTGCAAAATAATATTTTTAAATTGCACAATATTTTGCAGGCACTGATTTTTGTTTTGACAGATACTCTGCACCTGTTTGTTACAAAAGGAAGCAGTTGCAATGTGATTGTTAGTTGAACCCGTTGAAGCACTTCCCAAAATTTCCATCCTTCCCTGTTCCTCTCCTGCAGACTCCCTGCCCTCCGCTCTGTTGATCTCTGTTCCAATGAATTGGAAAAAATGGACATTTTGAATTGCATACCTGGTGATTGCAATCCCACACTTGTTTTTTGTTTGGCTTTTTTTGCTAGCTTCACTAAAACTGACCTGCCATTATGATTCTCCAGGTCATTATGAGTTCACAGACAACTAACGTGTCTAGGTTATTTTTTATCTAAGTGGTGAACAAAAATTCAAAAGTTTGCTAAAAAAAAACAAAAATTGTGCCATTTTCCGATACCTGTAGCGTCTCCATTTTTCATGATCTGGGGTCATGTGAGGGCTTATTTTTTGCGTGCCGAGATGATGTTTTTAATGATACCACGTTTGTGCAGATACATTCTTTTATTCGCCCGTTATTGCATTTTAATGCAATGTTGCAGCGACCAAAAAAACGTAATTCTGGAGTTTTTAGTTTTTCTCTTGTAATGCTGTTTAGCGACCAGGTTAATGCTTTTTTTATTGATAGATCGGGCGATTCTGAATGTGGCAATACCAAATATGTGTAGGTTTGATTTTTTTATTGTTTATTTTGGATGGGGCGAAAGAGGGGTGATTTAAATGTTTCTACATTACATATATTATTTACTTTTTTCATATTTTTAAAAACATTTTTTTTTTACTTTTGCCATACTTCAATAGCCTCCATGGGAGGCTAGAATCTGTCATAGCCTGATCGGCTCTGCTACATCAGATCGCTGCTATGTAGCTGAATTGCAGGCTTGCTATGAGCGCCGACCACAGGTTGGTTACTATCCTGACACGTTGCCGACCTGGGGCGGCGATGCACTCATTTCCGGCCGAGGGTCCGGAAGCGGTAGTTAAATGCCGCTGTCAGCGTTTGACAGCGGCATTTAACAGGTTTATAGCGGCGGATGAGTCGCGATTTCACCCACCGCTATTGCGCGCACATGTCAGCTGTACAAAACAGCTGACATGTCACGACTTTGATGTGGGCTCACCGCCGAAGCCCACATCAAAGGGGGAGACACGACATGCGCTGTACTAATACAGCGCATGTCATGAAGGGGTAAAGGTTACTTATACAGCCATTTGCTGGGACTGATGCCTGATTCTCTGAATGTTTTCAATTGTTTGCACTTTTGTTTAGAAGTTGGGCATAGCCCTGTGGGATTTTCAGATGGATAATCCCAGTATGGCTACTTTCACACTTACGTTTTTTGCAATCCGTCGCAATCCGTTGTTTTGGGCAAATGTACCCGCAGGATGCGTTTTTTGCCCATAGACTGGTATTAGCGACAGATGGCCACACGTCACATCCGTCATTTCTTGGCGGACCGTCATCACAAAAATGTTCAATGTAACGTTTTTTTGTCCATCGCATCCGCCATTTTCTACCGCGCATGCGCGGCCGGAACTCCGCCCCCTCCTCCCCGGACTTCAGAATGGGCAGAGGATGCATTGAAAAACTGCATCCGCTGCCCATATTGTGCAGAAATTTCACAACGTGCGTCGGTACTTCGGCCCGATGCATAGCGACGGACCTGTACCGACACAAGTGTGAAAGTAGCCTTACTTACCCTTTGAGCAGCTAGTAGAAAAATGCAGCATAATGGCAGGAAGGGAAGTTGCTGGGGTACTATTCTCAGATTATAATTTTTGAAGAAGATAATCAAGTAATGGGCACAAGAGCATTAGAAAATAAAATTGACCTTTTATCAGAAAAAATATCCAATTATTCGGTGTATTTAAAGACATTTCACAATTGCAAGATGATGATAATTTCCGCAAGGAGTGGGAAAAAATTGATCTAGAGTGTTCTCAATGGTTGTTAAAGCTAGTTGTGTCTAACCAAAAACCAACTAAAAAACTTTTCTAGTGGCAATACAACAAAAAAAAAGAAAAATTTATCAGGGATAAGACCGATTTTCACAACCATCAAATATTTACCTGGAATAAAAACTACATGAACAGGAAACAAAAGTATAACCCTAAACACACAGCAAATAGACACAGGTCTTTTAGCCAATTTAAAAAGAGAAAATCCAATCAAGTTGAATGGATCAGGGTTTAAATTTCTGTTTACCAGATGCATTTGATCTTATGGACATTAACCCCTTTCTGACATCTGATGTAAAAAATCCGTCCATGTGCCCTGGGCTTATTTAACCAGGGATGGATTATTACGTCATTTTGATTGCCCGCGCACATGTGTGGTGTGCGGGTGATCGCCGCCGAGTGTCATGATGACATCTAGGTCACCACAGCTAAGAAACTTGCTGATCATGCGCAGTGCATGATCTGCAACTTTCTCTGACAGTGCAGGGCTGACAGCTTAAACAGCATGGGGATGCCGCTGCATATCCATGCATACTGTATCTGCACTGTGTGGATGATGTGTTTTTAATATGGGCAGGTAAGTAATTTTTAGTCTTTTGAAGTAAATATGAGTTTCACTGCTAATTTTGGGGGGATTTCTTAGACGCCAAAGTTATCATACAGGAAGGGAAAATTGTCACGGAGACTCACAGAAAAACCCACTGCAACTCGCTGTTACATTATAACAGTGCACACCTACAGCATATAAAGAGAGGGCTCCCCTATAGTCAATGCCTGAGATTAAGAAGGATAAAAAATAATGATTATCTATTTTCTAGACCAGCAAATAACTTAACCCCTTCAAGACCGAGCTTTTTTCAGTTTTGCGTTTTCATTTTTCGCTCCCCTCCTTTTCAGAGCCATAACTTTATATTTTTCTGTCAACATGGCAGGACGAGTTGTACTTTTGAACAATGCCATTGGTTTTAGCATGTCGTGTACTCGAAAATGGGAAAAAGTTCCAAGTGCGGTGAAATTGCAAAACAAAGTGCAATCCTACACTTGTTTTTTGTTTGGCTTTTTTGCTAGGGTAACAAAATGCTAAAACTGACCTACCATTATAATTCTCCAGGTGATTACGAGTCCATAGACACCATATATGTCTAGGTTCTTTTTTATCTAAGTGGTGAAAATAAATTCCAAACAATTTTAAAAAACTAAAAATTGCGCAATTTTCCAAGACCTGTAGCGTCTCCATTTTTCATGATCTCGGGTTGTGTGAGGGCTTATTTTTTGTGTGCCAAGCTGATGTTTTTAATCATACCATTTTTGTGCAGATAAGATCTAGGCTATACGGGCTAGACTAGAAGCTGCCACAACTTGATCGGCACTGCCACAACTTGATCGGCTCTGCTACATAGATACGATACAGTACACTTTTTTGATCCCGTGTGAAATTACGGCCTTTAAGATTGCCCCTATGTAGCAGAATTACTGCATTGCTGTGAGCGCCGACCACAGGGTTGCGCTCATAGCAATGCGGCATCAACAACTATAGAGGTCTCAAGGAGATCTCTGGTTCTCATGCCAACGCAGCGCTGACCCCCGATGACGTGATGGGGTCAGCGGTGCGTGCATTTCTCGCCCAATGGCCAGAAGCACCATTTAAATGCCTCTGTCAGAGTCTGACAGAGGCATTTAACTAGTTCATAGGCGCGAGCAGATCGCGATTCCGCCTGCGCCTCTTGCGGGCACATGTCAGCTGTGGAATACAGCTGACATGTCGCAGCTTTGAGGTTGGCTCACTGCCGTACTATCTCGTCCGACGTCAGAAAGGGGTTAAAAATCATTTTCTGAGTAGAGGTTATCCATTACCTGTACTAAATGAAGCGTTATACAGTACAAGCAAAAAAGATCTATTAAAACATACGAACAAGAAAAAAACACAGAATACTGAAGAGAGATTCCCTTTTAAACATACAGTAATGGATAAAGTGATTCATACAGCTATAAGACATAACTGGCATCTTATAGAAATTGATCAATATCTAAATGAAAAAGCTATTAATAGTACTTTGAGAGATTTCATAGCCAGAAACAGAGTGGAACATAATGCAGATAACTGACAAGAAAAAAATACACCCAATATTAACTTCACATGTGGTAGCTGTTCGTTCTGCCATTTGCATATCACAGATAAAGTGTTCCATTTAGGACCAATGACATGTCATGTTAATGATTTTGTCTCATGCAGAACAAAGCATGTGGTGTATGCAATCTTCTACCCATGTAAATTTTATTACATAGGGAAAAGCATAAGACCCTGTTTATCTGATTCAGAGAGCATTATCGTTTTATAACCACTGGTAAAGGAACCCATTAAATACATGCATGAATATCATACCTCTGATCCTAATCTTTTATGTTTTGCAGGATTAGAAAGGGTTAAGTTCCCTCCACAAGGTGGAAATCATAATTTATTATTGCTAAAAATAGTAGAAAGGTGGATTCTTAACTCTGCAGCCCAGGGTCCTTTGGGACTCAATGATAGATTGGATATGTCTGTGTTTCTGTAATTGATTTTAAATTGCACATTGTTTTATATGCACCGATTGGTGTAATGTAGGATACTCTGCGCTTGCTTTGTTACAAAACGAAGCAGTTGCTACATCATTGCTAGCTGAACCCTTTTAAGCGCAGCTGAGCGAAACGGCCATCGCTCCCTGTTCCTCCCCTGCACACTTCCTGACCTCTGCTCTGCTAGTCTCTGTCCCAATGAGTTGGAAATACAGTACCTTGCGAAAGTATTCGGCCCCCTGGAACTTTTCAACCTTTTCCCACATATCATTCTTCAAACATAAATATACCAAATGTAAATTTTTGCTGAAGAATCATCAACAAGTGGAAGTTGAATGAAATTTACTGGTTATTTTAATTTTTTGGGGGAAATTAAATAACTGAAAAGTGGGGCGTGCAATATTATTCGGCCCCTTTACTTTCAGTGCAGCAAACTTGTGAATTCTGTGGCAGAGCTCCCTCCTGTGGTCACCAGATTCTTTTTCCATACATAACGTATTCCATAGATCATTGTTGCGGAGATACGTGGCACCTATGGTTCCATCTGTTGGTCCTCCTGCCCCGGTTTTGGTGGAGGGGGAATTGGAGTATATTGTGGAGAAGATTTTGGATTCTCGTGTTTCTAGACGGAAACTCCAGTATCTGGTTAAATGGAAGGGTTATGCTCAGGAAGATAATTCCTGGGTTTTTGCCTCTGATGTCCATGCTCCCGATCTTGTTCGTGCCTTTCATATGGCTCATCCTGGTCGGCCTGGGGGCTCTGGTGAGGGTTCGGTGACCCCTCCTCAAGGGGGGGGTACTGTTGTGAATTCTGTGGCAGAGCTCCCTCCTGTGGTCACAAGTGGTACTTCGGCTGATTCTATCTGTGAGCTTCTGTTGGTGGAGGGAAGTGGTACTGCGGCTTCTGAGTTTCCTCCCTCAGGTGATCTGGTGAGGTCGTTAGGTGCTTCTCTACTTAACTCCACCTAATGCTTTGATCCTGGCTTCCTGTCAATGTTCCAGTGTTGGACTTGTTTTTCCCTGGATCATTCCTGTGGCCTGCTGCTCTGCATAGCTAAGTTCTTCTTTGCTATTTGCTTGCTATTTTTTCTGTCCAGCTTGTCTAATTTGTTGCTGGAAGCTCTGGGACGCAAAGGGTGTACCTCCGTGCCGTTAGTTCGGTATGGAGGGTCTTTTTGCCCCCTTTGCGTAGTTTTCTTTAGGGTTTTGTGTAGACCGCAAAGTTACCTTTTCTATCCTCGATCTGTTAAGGAAGTCGGGCCTCACTTTGCTGAATCTATTTCATCTCTACGTTTGTCTTTTCATCTTAACTCACAGTCATTATATGTGGAGGGCTGCCTTTTCCTTTGGGGTATTTCTCTGAGGCAAGGTAGGCTTATTTTCTATCTTCAGGCTAGTTAGTTTCTCAGGCTGTGCCGAGTTGCATAGGCAGAGTTAGGCGCAATCCATGGCTGCCTCTAGTGTTGTTTGGAGAGGATTAGGGATTGCGGTCTGCAGAGTTCCCACGTCTCAGAGCTCGTTCTATGATTTTGGGTTATTGTTAGATCACTGTATGTGCTCTGACCGCTATGTCCATTGTAGTACTGAATTGCCTTTCATAACAGTACAGGAAGCCAAAAGTACTAATGATTCTCAATAGAGGGAAAAAAGAAGTTCTGAGACCATTTTTTTTTCTTTGCACTGTGTTTTGCCTTTTTTTTCCCCTAGACATTTGGGTGGTTCAGTACACAGGTGTAGCGATGGATATTAGAAGTCTGTCTTCATTTGTGGATCAGCTCTCGGCAAGAGTACAAAAGATTCAAGACACTATTGATCAGAAAGCTATGTTGGAACCAAGAATTCCTATTCCTGATTTGTTTTTTGGAGATAGAAGTAAGTTTCTGAGTTTCAAAAATAATTGTAAATTTATTTCTGGCCTTGAAACCTCGCTCCTCTGGTGATCCAGTTCAACAGGTTTTGATTGTTATTTCTTTTTTGCGCTGCGACCCTCAGGACTGGGCATTTTCTCTTGCGCCAGGTGATCCTGCATTGAGTAATACCGATGCGTTTTTCCTGGCGCTCGGATTGCTGTACGATGAACCTAATTCAGTGGATCAGGCAGAGAAAAATTTGCTGGCTCTTTGTCAGGATCAGGATAAGATAGAGGTATATTGTCAGAAATTTAGAAAGTGGTCCGTGCTCACTCAATGGAATGAATCTGCGCTGGCAGCTATGTTCAGAAAGGGTCTCTCTGAAGCCCTTAAGGATGTCATGGTGGGATTTCATATGCCTGCTGGTTTGAATGAGTCTATGTCTTTGGCCATTCAGATCGGTCGACGCTTGCGTGAGCGTAAATCTGTGCACCATTTGGCGGTATTACCTGAGCTTAAACCTGAGCCTATGCAGTGCGATAGGACTTTGACCAGAGTTAAACGGCAAGAACACAGACGTCTGAATGGGCTGTGTTTCTACTGTGGTGATTCCACTCATGCTATCTCTGATTGTCCTAAGCGCACTAAGCGGTTCGCTAGGTCTGCCACCATTGGTACGGTACAGTCAAAATTTCTTCTGTCCGTTACCTTGATCTGCTCTTTGTCATCGTATTCTCTCATGGCATTTGTGGATTCAGGTGCTGCCCTGAATTTGATGGACTTGGAGTATGCTAAGCGTTGTGGGTTTCTCTTAGAGCCCTTGCAGTGTCCTATTCCATTGAGAGGAATTGATGTCACGCCTTTGGCCAAGAATAAGCCTCAATACTGGACCCAGCTGACCATGTGCATGGCTCCTGCACATCAGGAGGTTATTCGCTTTCTGGTGTTGCATAATCTGCATGATGTGGTCGTGTTGGGGTTGCCATGGCTACAAGCCCATAATCCAGTATTAGATTGGAAATCCATGTCGGTGTCCAGCTGGGGTTGTCAGGGGGTACATGGTGATGTTCCATTTCTGTCAATTTCGTCATCCACCCCTTCTGAGGTTCCAGAGTTCTTGTCTGATTACCGGGATGTATTTGATGAGCCCAAGTCCGATGCCCTACCTCCGCATAGGGATTGTGATTGTGCTATCAATTTGATTCCTGGTAGTAAATTCCCTAAAGGTCGACTGTTTAATTTATCCGTGCCTGAGCACGCCGCTATGCGCAGTTATGTGAAGGAATCCCTGGAGAAGGGGCATTTTCGCCCGTCATCGTCACCATTAGGAGCAGGGTTCTTTTTTGTAGCCAAGAAGGATGGTTCGCTGAGACCTTGTATAGATTACCGCCTTCTAAATAAGATCACGGTTAAATTTCAGTACCCCTTGCCATTGTTATCTGATTTGTTTGCTCGGATTAAGGGGGCTAGTTGGTTCACCAAGATAGATCTTCGTGGTGCATATAATCTGGTGCGAATCTTCTACCCATGTAAATTTTATTACATAGGGAAAAGCATAAGACCCTGTTTATCTGATTCAGAGAGCATTATCGTTTTATAACCACTGGTAAAGGAACCCATTAAATACATGCATGAATATCATACCTCTGATCCTAATCTTTTATGTTTTGCAGGATTAGAAAGGGTTAAGTTCCCTCCACAAGGTGGAAATCATAATTTATTATTGCTAAAAATAGTAGAAAGGTGGATTCTTAACTCTGCAGCCCAGGGTCCTTTGGGACTCAATGATAGATTGGATATGTCTGTGTTTCTGTAATTGATTTTAAATTGCACATTGTTTTATATGCACCGATTGGTGTAATGTAGGATACTCTGCGCTTGCTTTGTTACAAAACGAAGCAGTTGCTACATCATTGCTAGCTGAACCCTTTTAAGCGCAGCTGAGCGAAACGGCCATCGCTCCCTGTTCCTCCCCTGCACACTTCCTGACCTCTGCTCTGCTAGTCTCTGTCCCAATGAGTTGGAAATACAGTACCTTGCGAAAGTATTCGGCCCCCTGGAACTTTTCAACCTTTTCCCACATATCATTCTTCAAACATAAATATACCAAATGTAAATTTTTGCTGAAGAATCATCAACAAGTGGAAGTTGAATGAAATTTACTGGTTATTTTAATTTTTTGGGGGAAATTAAATAACTGAAAAGTGGGGCGTGCAATATTATTCGGCCCCTTTACTTTCAGTGCAGCAAACTTGTGAATTCTGTGGCAGAGCTCCCTCCTGTGGTCACCAGATTCTTTTTCCATACATAACGTATTCCATAGATCATTGTTGCGGAGATACGTGGCACCTATGGTTCCATCTGTTGGTCCTCCTGCCCCGGTTTTGGTGGAGGGGGAATTGGAGTATATTGTGGAGAAGATTTTGGATTCTCGTGTTTCTAGACGGAAACTCCAGTATCTGGTTAAATGGAAGGGTTATGCTCAGGAAGATAATTCCTGGGTTTTTGCCTCTGATGTCCATGCTCCCGATCTTGTTCGTGCCTTTCATATGGCTCATCCTGGTCGGCCTGGGGGCTCTGGTGAGGGTTCGGTGACCCCTCCTCAAGGGGGGGGGTACTGTTGTGAATTCTGTGGCAGAGCTCCCTCCTGTGGTCACAAGTGGTACTTCGGCTGATTCTATCTGTGAGCTTCTGTTGGTGGAGGGAAGTGGTACTGCGGCTTCTGAGTTTCCTCCCTCAGGTGATCTGGTGAGGTCGTTAGGTGCTTCTCTACTTAACTCCACCTAATGCTTTGATCCTGGCTTCCTGTCAATGTTCCAGTGTTGGACTTGTTTTTCCCTGGATCATTCCTGTGGCCTGCTGCTCTGCATAGCTAAGTTCTTCTTTGCTATTTGCTTGCTATTTTTTCTGTCCAGCTTGTCTAATTTGTTGCTGGAAGCTCTGGGACGCAAAGGGTGTACCTCCGTGCCGTTAGTTCGGTATGGAGGGTCTTTTTGCCCCCTTTGCGTAGTTTTCTTTAGGGTTTTGTGTAGACCGCAAAGTTACCTTTTCTATCCTCGATCTGTTAAGGAAGTCAGGCCTCACTTTGCTGAATCTATTTCATCTCTACGTTTGTCTTTTCATCTTAACTCACAGTCATTATATGTGGAGGGCTGCCTTTTCCTTTGGGGTATTTCTCTGAGGCAAGGTAGGCTTATTTTCTATCTTCAGGCTAGTTAGTTTCTCAGGCTGTGCCGAGTTGCATAGGCAGAGTTAGGCGCAATCCATGGCTGCCTCTAGTGTTGTTTGGAGAGGATTAGGGATTGCGGTCTGCAGAGTTCCCACGTCTCAGAGCTCGTTCTATGATTTTGGGTTATTGTTAGATCACTGTATGTGCTCTGACCGCTATGTCCATTGTAGTACTGAATTGCCTTTCATAACAGTACAGGAAGCCAAAAGTACTAATGATTCTCAATAGAGGGAAAAAAGAAGTTCTGAGACCATTTTTTTTTCTTTGCACTGTGTTTTGCCTTTTTTTTCCCCTAGACATTTGGGTGGTTCAGTACACAGGTGTAGCGATGGATATTAGAAGTCTGTCTTCATTTGTGGATCAGCTCTCGGCAAGAGTACAAAAGATTCAAGACACTATTGATCAGAAAGCTATGTTGGAACCAAGAATTCCTATTCCTGATTTGTTTTTTGGAGATAGAAGTAAGTTTCTGAGTTTCAAAAATAATTGTAAATTTATTTCTGGCCTTGAAACCTCGCTCCTCTGGTGATCCAGTTCAACAGGTTTTGATTGTTATTTCTTTTTTGCGCTGCGACCCTCAGGACTGGGCATTTTCTCTTGCGCCAGGTGATCCTGCATTGAGTAATACCGATGCGTTTTTCCTGGCGCTCGGATTGCTGTACGATGAACCTAATTCAGTGGATCAGGCAGAGAAAAATTTGCTGGCTCTTTGTCAGGATCAGGATAAGATAGAGGTATATTGTCAGAAATTTAGAAAGTGGTCCGTGCTCACTCAATGGAATGAATCTGCGCTGGCAGCTATGTTCAGAAAGGGTCTCTCTGAAGCCCTTAAGGATGTCATGGTGGGATTTCATATGCCTGCTGGTTTGAATGAGTCTATGTCTTTGGCCATTCAGATCGGTCGACGCTTGCGTGAGCGTAAATCTGTGCACCATTTGGCGGTATTACCTGAGCTTAAACCTGAGCCTATGCAGTGCGATAGGACTTTGACCAGAGTTAAACGGCAAGAACACAGACGTCTGAATGGGCTGTGTTTCTACTGTGGTGATTCCACTCATGCTATCTCTGATTGTCCTAAGCGCACTAAGCGGTTCGCTAGGTCTGCCACCATTGGTACGGTACAGTCAAAATTTCTTCTGTCCGTTACCTTGATCTGCTCTTTGTCATCGTATTCTCTCATGGCATTTGTGGATTCAGGTGCTGCCCTGAATTTGATGGACTTGGAGTATGCTAAGCGTTGTGGGTTTCTCTTAGAGCCCTTGCAGTGTCCTATTCCATTGAGAGGAATTGATGTCACGCCTTTGGCCAAGAATAAGCCTCAATACTGGACCCAGCTGACCATGTGCATGGCTCCTGCACATCAGGAGGTTATTCGCTTTCTGGTGTTGCATAATCTGCATGATGTGGTCGTGTTGGGGTTGCCATGGCTACAAGCCCATAATCCAGTATTAGATTGGAAATCCATGTCGGTGTCCAGCTGGGGTTGTCAGGGGGTACATGGTGATGTTCCATTTCTGTCAATTTCGTCATCCACCCCTTCTGAGGTTCCAGAGTTCTTGTCTGATTACCGGGATGTATTTGATGAGCCCAAGTCCGATGCCCTACCTCCGCATAGGGATTGTGATTGTGCTATCAATTTGATTCCTGGTAGTAAATTCCCTAAAGGTCGACTGTTTAATTTATCCGTGCCTGAGCACGCCGCTATGCGCAGTTATGTGAAGGAATCCCTGGAGAAGGGGCATTTTCGCCCGTCATCGTCACCATTAGGAGCAGGGTTCTTTTTTGTAGCCAAGAAGGATGGTTCGCTGAGACCTTGTATAGATTACCGCCTTCTAAATAAGATCACGGTTAAATTTCAGTACCCCTTGCCATTGTTATCTGATTTGTTTGCTCGGATTAAGGGGGCTAGTTGGTTCACCAAGATAGATCTTCGTGGTGCATATAATCTGGTGCGAATCTTCTACCCATGTAAATTTTATTACATAGGGAAAAGCATAAGACCCTGTTTATCTGATTCAGAGAGCATTATCGTTTTATAACCACTGGTAAAGGAACCCATTAAATACATGCATGAATATCATACCTCTGATCCTAATCTTTTATGTTTTGCAGGATTAGAAAGGGTTAAGTTCCCTCCACAAGTTGGAAATCATAATTTATTATTGCTAAAAATAGTAGAAAGGTGGATTCTTAACTCTGCAGCCCAGGGTCCTTTGGGACTCAATGATAGATTGGATATGTCTGTGTTTCTGTAATTGATTTTAAATTGCACATTGTTTTATATGCACCGATTGGTGTAATGTAGGATACTCTGCGCTTGCTTTGTTACAAAACGAAGCAGTTGCTACATCATTGCTAGCTGAACCCTTTTAAGCGCAGCTGAGCGAAACGGCCATCGCTCCCTGTTCCTCCCCTGCACACTTCCTGACCTCTGCTCTGCTAGTCTCTGTCCCAATGAGTTGGAAATACAGTACCTTGCGAAAGTATTCGGCCCCCTGGAACTTTTCAACCTTTTCCCACATATCATTCTTCAAACATAAATATACCAAATGTAAATTTTTGCTGAAGAATCATCAACAAGTGGAAGTTGAATGAAATTTACTGGTTATTTTAATTTTTTGGGGGAAATTAAATAACTGAAAAGTGGGGCGTGCAATATTATTCGGCCCCTTTACTTTCAGTGCAGCAAACTTGTGAATTCTGTGGCAGAGCTCCCTCCTGTGGTCACCAGATTCTTTTTCCATACATAACGTATTCCATAGATCATTGTTGCGGAGATACGTGGCACCTATGGTTCCATCTGTTGATCCTCCTGCCCCGGTTTTGGTGGAGGGGGAATTGGAGTATATTGTGGAGAAGATTTTGGATTCTCGTGTTTCTAGACGGAAACTCCAGTATCTGGTTAAATGGAAGGGTTATGCTCAGGAAGATAATTCCTGGGTTTTTGCCTCTGATGTCCATGCTCCCGATCTTGTTCGTGCCTTTCATGTGGCTCATCCTGGTCGGCCTGGGGGCTCTGGTGAGGGTTCGGTGACCCCTCCTCAAGGGGGGGGTACTGTTGTGAATTCTGTGGCAGAGCTCCCTCCTGTGGTCACAAGTGGTACTTCGGCTGATTCTATCTGTGAGCTTCTGTTGGTGGAGGGAAGTGGTACTGCGGCTTCTGAGTTTCCTCCCTCAGGTGATCTGGTGAGGTCGTTAGGTGCTTCTCTACTTAACTCCACCTAATGCTTTGATCCTGGCTTCCTGTCAATGTTCCAGTGTTGGACTTGTTTTTCCCTGGATCATTCCTGTGGCCTGCTGCTCTGCATAGCTAAGTTCTTCTTTGCTATTTGCTTGCTATTTTTTCTGTCCAGCTTGTCTAATTTGTTGCTGGAAGCTCTGGGACGCAAAGGGTGTACCTCCATGCCGTTAGTTCGGTATGGAGGGTCTTTTTGCCCCCTTTGCGTAGTTTTCTTTAGGGTTTTGTGTAGACCGCAAAGTTACCTTTTCTATCCTCGATCTGTTAAGGAAGTCGGGCCTCACTTTGCTGAATCTATTTCATCTCTACGTTTGTCTTTTCATCTTAACTCACAGTCATTATATG
The DNA here is from genome assembly GCF_032444005.1 of Ranitomeya imitator. Taxonomy (NCBI): domain Eukaryota; kingdom Metazoa; phylum Chordata; class Amphibia; order Anura; family Dendrobatidae; genus Ranitomeya; species Ranitomeya imitator. Next base: position 704,807,393 of record NC_091283.1, read on the forward strand.
TGGAGGGCTGCCTTTTCCTTTGGGGTATTTCTCTGAGGCAAGGTAGGCTTATTTTCTATCTTCAGGCTAGTTAGTTTCTCAGGCTGTGCCGAGTTGCATAGGCAGAGTTAGGCGCAATCCATGGCTGCCTCTAGTGTTGTTTGGAGAGGATTAGGGATTGCGGTCTGCAGAGTTCCCACGTCTCAGAGCTCGTTCTATGATTTTGGGTTATTGTTAGATCACTGTATGTGCTCTGACCGCTATGTCCATTGTAGTACTGAATTGCCTTTCATAACAGTACAGGAAGCCAAAAGTACTAATGATTCTCAATAGAGGGAAAAAAGAAGTTCTGAGACCATTTTTTTTTCTTTGCACTGTGTTTTGCCTTTTTTTTCCCCTAGACATTTGGGTGGTTCAGTACACAGGTGTAGCGATGGATATTAGAAGTCTGTCTTCATTTGTGGATCAGCTCTCGGCAAGAGTACAAAAGATTCAAGACACTATTGATCAGAAAGCTATGTTGGAACCAAGAATTCCTATTCCTGATTTGTTTTTTGGAGATAGAAGTAAGTTTCTGAGTTTCAAAAATAATTGTAAATTTATTTCTGGCCTTGAAACCTCGCTCCTCTGGTGATCCAGTTCAACAGGTTTTGATTGTTATTTCTTTTTTGCGCTGCGACCCTCAGGACTGGGCATTTTCTCTTGCGCCAGGTGATCCTGCATTGAGTAATACCGATGCGTTTTTCCTGGCGCTCGGATTGCTGTACGATGAACCTAATTCAGTGGATCAGGCAGAGAAAAATTTGCTGGCTCTTTGTCAGGATCAGGATAAGATAGAGGTATATTGTCAGAAATTTAGAAAGTGGTCCGTGCTCACTCAATGGAATGAATCTGCGCTGGCAGCTATGTTCAGAAAGGGTCTCTCTGAAGCCCTTAAGGATGTCATGGTGGGATTTCATATGCCTGCTGGTTTGAATGAGTCTATGTCTTTGGCCATTCAGATCGGTCGACGCTTGCGTGAGCGTAAATCTGTGCACCATTTGGCGGTATTACCTGAGCTTAAACCTGAGCCTATGCAGTGCGATAGGACTTTGACCAGAGTTAAACGGCAAGAACACAGACGTCTGAATGGGCTGTGTTTCTACTGTGGTGATTCCACTCATGCTATCTCTGATTGTCCTAAGCGCACTAAGCGGTTCGCTAGGTCTGCCACCATTGGTACGGTACAGTCAAAATTTCTTCTGTCCGTTACCTTGATCTGCTCTTTGTCATCGTATTCTCTCATGGCATTTGTGGATTCAGGTGCTGCCCTGAATTTGATGGACTTGGAGTATGCTAAGCGTTGTGGGTTTCTCTTAGAGCCCTTGCAGTGTCCTATTCCATTGAGAGGAATTGATGTCACGCCTTTGGCCAAGAATAAGCCTCAATACTGGACCCAGCTGACCATGTGCATGGCTCCTGCACATCAGGAGGTTATTCGCTTTCTGGTGTTGCATAATCTGCATGATGTGGTCGTGTTGGGGTTGCCATGGCTACAAGCCCATAATCCAGTATTAGATTGGAAATCCATGTCGGTGTCCAGCTGGGGTTGTCAGGGGGTACATGGTGATGTTCCATTTCTGTCAATTTCGTCATCCACCCCTTCTGAGGTTCCAGAGTTCTTGTCTGATTACCGGGATGTATTTGATGAGCCCAAGTCCGATGCCCTACCTCCGCATAGGGATTGTGATTGTGCTATCAATTTGATTCCTGGTAGTAAATTCCCTAAAGGTCGACTGTTTAATTTATCCGTGCCTGAGCACGCCGCTATGCGCAGTTATGTGAAGGAATCCCTGGAGAAGGGGCATTTTCGCCCGTCATCGTCACCATTAGGAGCAGGGTTCTTTTTTGTAGCCAAGAAGGATGGTTCGCTGAGACCTTGTATAGATTACCGCCTTCTAAATAAGATCACGGTTAAATTTCAGTACCCCTTGCCATTGTTATCTGATTTGTTTGCTCGGATTAAGGGGGCTAGTTGGTTCACCAAGATAGATCTTCGTGGTGCATATAATCTGGTGCGAATCTTCTACCCATGTAAATTTTATTACATAGGGAAAAGCATAAGACCCTGTTTATCTGATTCAGAGAGCATTATCGTTTTATAACCACTGGTAAAGGAACCCATTAAATACATGCATGAATATCATACCTCTGATCCTAATCTTTTATGTTTTGCAGGATTAGAAAGGGTTAAGTTACCTCCACAAGGTGGAAATCATAATTTATTATTGCTAAAAATAGTAGAAAGGTGGATTCTTAACTCTGCAGCCCAGGGTCCTTTGGGACTCAATGATAGATTGGATATGTCTGTGTTTCTGTAATTGATTTTAAATTGCACATTGTTTTATATGCACCGATTGGTGTAATGTAGGATACTCTGCGCTTGCTTTGTTACAAAACGAAGCAGTTGCTACATCATTGCTAGCTGAACCCTTTTAAGCGCAGCTGAGCGAAACGGCCATCGCTCCCTGTTCCTCCCCTGCACACTTCCTGACCTCTGCTCTGCTAGTCTCTGTCCCAATGAGTTGGAAATACAGTACCTTGCGAAAGTATTCGGCCCCCTGGAACTTTTCAACCTTTTCCCACATATCATTCTTCAAACATAAATATACCAAATGTAAATTTTTGCTGAAGAATCATCAACAAGTGGAAGTTGAATGAAATTTACTGGTTATTTTAATTTTTTGGGGGAAATTAAATAACTGAAAAGTGGGGCGTGCAATATTATTCGGCCCCTTTACTTTCAGTGCAGCAAACTTGTGAATTCTGTGGCAGAGCTCCCTCCTGTGGTCACCAGATTCTTTTTCCATACATAACGTATTCCATAGATCATTGTTGCGGAGATACGTGGCACCTATGGTTCCATCTGTTGATCCTCCTGCCCCGGTTTTGGTGGAGGGGGAATTGGAGTATATTGTGGAGAAGATTTTGGATTCTCGTGTTTCTAGACGGAAACTCCAGTATCTGGTTAAATGGAAGGGTTATGCTCAGGAAGATAATTCCTGGGTTTTTGCCTCTGATGTCCATGCTCCCGATCTTGTTCGTGCCTTTCATGTGGCTCATCCTGGTCGGCCTGGGGGCTCTGGTGAGGGTTCGGTGACCCCTCCTCAAGGGGGGGGTACTGTTGTGAATTCTGTGGCAGAGCTCCCTCCTGTGGTCACAAGTGGTACTTCGGCTGATTCTATCTGTGAGCTTCTGTTGGTGGAGGGAAGTGGTACTGCGGCTTCTGAGTTTCCTCCCTCAGGTGATCTGGTGAGGTCGTTAGGTGCTTCTCTACTTAACTCCACCTAATGCTTTGATCCTGGCTTCCTGTCAATGTTCCAGTGTTGGACTTGTTTTTCCCTGGATCATTCCTGTGGCCTGCTGCTCTGCATAGCTAAGTTCTTCTTTGCTATTTGCTTGCTATTTTTTCTGTCCAGCTTGTCTAATTTGTTGCTGGAAGCTCTGGGACGCAAAGGGTGTACCTCCGTGCCGTTAGTTCGGTATGGAGGGTCTTTTTGCCCCCTTTGCGTAGTTTTCTTTAGGGTTTTGTGTATACCGCAAAGTTACCTTTTCTATCCTCGATCTGTTAAGGAAGTCGGGCCTCACTTTGCTGAATCTATTTCATCTCTACGTTTGTCTTTTCATCTTAACTCACAGTCATTATATGTGGAGGGCTGCCTTTTCCTTTGGGGTATTTCTCTGAGGCAAGGTAGGCTTATTTTCTATCTTCAGGCTAGTTAGTTTCTCAGGCTGTGCCGAGTTGCATAGGCAGAGTTAGGCGCAATCCATGGCTGCCTCTAGTGTTGTTTGGAGAGGATTAGGGATTGCGGTCTGCAGAGTTCCCACGTCTCAGAGCTCGTTCTATGATTTTGGGTTATTGTCAGATCACTGTATGTGCTCTGACCGCTATGTCCATTGTAGTACTGAATTGCCTTTCATAACAGTACAGGAAGCCAAAAGTACTAATGATTCTCAATAGAGGGAAAAAAGAAGTTCTGAGACCATTTTTTTTTCTTTGCACTGTGTTTTGCCTTTTTTTTCCCCTAGACATTTGGGTGGTTCAGTACACAGGTGTAGCGATGGATATTAGAAGTCTGTCTTCATTTGTGGATCAGCTCTCGGCAAGAGTACAAAAGATTCAAGACACTATTGATCAGAAAGCTATGTTGGAACCAAGAATTCCTATTCCTGATTTGTTTTTTGGAGATAGAAGTAAGTTTCTGAGTTTCAAAAATAATTGTAAATTTATTTCTGGCCTTGAAACCTCGCTCCTCTGGTGATCCAGTTCAACAGGTTTTGATTGTTATTTCTTTTTTGCGCTGCGACCCTCAGGACTGGGCATTTTCTCTTGCGCCAGGTGATTCTGCATTGAGTAATACCGATGCGTTTTTCCTGGCGCTCGGATTGCTGTACGATGAACCTAATTCAGTGGATCAGGCAGAGAAAAATTTGCTGGCTCTTTGTCAGGATCAGGATAAGATAGAGGTATATTGTCAGAAATTTAGAAAGTGGTCCGTGCTCACTCAATGGAATGAATCTGCGCTGGCAGCTATGTTCAGAAAGGGTCTCTCTGAAGCCCTTAAGGATGTCATGGTGGGATTTCATATGCCTGCTGGTTTGAATGAGTCTATGTCTTTGGCCATTCAGATCGGTCGACGCTTGCGTGAGCGTAAATCTGTGCACCATTTGGCGGTATTACCTGAGCTTAAACCTGAGCCTATGCAGTGCGATAGGACTTTGACCAGAGTTAAACGGCAAGAACACAGACGTCTGAATGGGCTGTGTTTCTACTGTGGTGATTCCACTCATGCTATCTCTGATTGTCCTAAGCGCACTAAGCGGTTCGCTAGGTCTGCCACCATTGGTACGGTACAGTCAAAATTTCTTCTGTCCGTTACCTTGATCTGCTCTTTGTCATCGTATTCTCTCATGGCATTTGTGGATTCAGGTGCTGCCCTGAATTTGATGGACTTGGAGTATGCTAAGCGTTGTGGGTTTCTCTTAGAGCCCTTGCAGTGTCCTATTCCATTGAGAGGAATTGATGTCACGCCTTTGGCCAAGAATAAGCCTCAATACTGGACCCAGCTGACCATGTGCATGGCTCCTGCACATCAGGAGGTTATTCGCTTTCTGGTGTTGCATAATCTGCATGATGTGGTCGTGTTGGGGTTGCCATGGCTACAAGCCCATAATCCAGTATTAGATTGGAAATCCATGTCGGTGTCCAGCTGGGGTTGTCAGGGGGTACATGGTGATGTTCCATTTCTGTCAATTTCGTCATCCACCCCTTCTGAGGTTCCAGAGTTCTTGTCTGATTACCGGGATGTATTTGATGAGCCCAAGTCCGATGCCCTACCTCCGCATAGGGATTGTGATTGTGCTATCAATTTGATTCCTGGTAGTAAATTCCCTAAAGGTCGACTGTTTAATTTATCCGTGCCTGAGCACGCCGCTATGCGCAGTTATGTGAAGGAATCCCTGGAGAAGGGGCATTTTTGCCCGTCATCGTCACCATTAGGAGCAGGGTTCTTTTTTGTAGCCAAGAAGGATGGTTCGCTGAGACCTTGTATAGATTACCGCCTTCTAAATAAGATCACGGTTAAATTTCAGTACCCTTTGCCATTGTTATCTGATTTGTTTGCTCGGATTAAGGGGGCTAGTTGGTTCACCAAGATAGATCTTCGTGGTGCATATAATCTGGTGCGAATCTTCTACCCATGTAAATTTTATTACATAGGGAAAAGCATAAGACCCTGATTATCTGATTCAGAGAGCATTATCGTTTTATAACCACTGGTAAAGGAACCCATTAAATACATGCATGAATATCATACCTCTGATCCTAATCTTTTATGTTTTGCAGGATTAGAAAGGGTTAAGTTCCCTCCACAAGGTGGAAATCATAATTTATTATTGCTAAAAATAGTAGAAAGGTGGATTCTTAACTCTGCAGCCCAGGGTCCTTTGGGACTCAATGATAGATTGGATATGTCTGTGTTTCTGTAATTGATTTTAAATTGCACATTGTTTTATATGCACCGATTGGTGTAATGTAGGATACTCTGCGCTTGCTTTGTTACAAAACGAAGCAGTTGCTACATCATTGCTAGCTGAACCCTTTTAAGCGCAGCTGAGCGAAACGGCCATCGCTCCCTGTTCCTCCCCTGCACACTTCCTGACCTCTGCTCTGCTAGTCTCTGTCCCAATGAGTTGGAAATACAGTACCTTGCGAAAGTATTCGGCCCCCTGGAACTTTTCAACCTTTTCCCACATATCATTCTTCAAACATAAATATACCAAATGTAAATTTTTGCTGAAGAATCATCAACAAGTGGAAGTTGAATGAAATTTACTGGTTATTTTAATTTTTTGGGGGAAATTAAATAACTGAAAAGTGGGGCGTGCAATATTATTCGGCCCCTTTACTTTCAGTGCAGCAAACTTGTGAATTCTGTGGCAGAGCTCCCTCCTGTGGTCACCAGATTCTTTTTCCATACATAACGTATTCCATAGATCATTGTTGCGGAGATACGTGGCACCTATGGTTCCATCTGTTGATCCTCCTGCCCCGGTTTTGGTGGAGGGGGAATTGGAGTATATTGTGGAGAAGATTTTGGATTCTCGTGTTTCTAGACGGAAACTCCAGTATCTGGTTAAATGGAAGGGTTATGCTCAGGAAGATAATTCCTGGGTTTTTGCCTCTGATGTCCATGCTCCCGATCTTGTTCGTGCCTTTCATGTGGCTCATCCTGGTCGGCCTGGGGGCTCTGGTGAGGGTTCGGTGACCCCTCCTCAAGGGGGGGGTACTGTTGTGAATTCTGTGGCAGAGCTCCCTCCTGTGGTCACAAGTGGTACTTCGGCTGATTCTATCTGTGAGCTTCTGTTGGTGGAGGGAAGTGGTACTGCGGCTTCTGAGTTTCCTCCCTCAGGTGATCTGGTGAGGTCGTTAGGTGCTTCTCTACTTAACTCCACCTAATGCTTTGATCCTGGCTTCCTGTCAATGTTCCAGTGTTGGACTTGTTTTTCCCTGGATCATTCCTGTGGCCTGCTGCTCTGCATAGCTAAGTTCTTCTTTGCTATTTGCTTGCTATTTTTTCTGTCCAGCTTGTCTAATTTGTTGCTGGAAGCTCTGGGACGCAAAGGGTGTACCTCCGTGCCGTTAGTTCGGTATGGAGGGTCTTTTTGCCCCCTTTGCGTAGTTTTCTTTAGGGTTTTGTGTAGACCGCAAAGTTACCTTTTCTATCCTCGATCTGTTAAGGAAGTCGGGCCTCACTTTGCTGAATCTATTTCATCTCTACGTTTGTCTTTTCATCTTAACTCACAGTCATTATATGTGGAGGGCTGCCTTTTCCTTTGGGGTATTTCTCTGAGGCAAGGTAGGCTTATTTTCTATCTTCAGGCTAGTTAGTTTCTCAGGCTGTGCCGAGTTGCATAGGCAGAGTTAGGCGCAATCCATGGCTGCCTCTAGTGTTGTTTGGAGAGGATTAGGGATTGCGGTCTGCAGAGTTCCCACGTCTCAGAGCTCGTTCTATGATTTTGGGTTATTGTCAGATCACTGTATGTGCTCTGACCGCTATGTCCATTGTAGTACTGAATTGCCTTTCATAACAGTACAGGAAGCCAAAAGTACTAATGATTCTCAATAGAGGGAAAAAAGAAGTTCTGAGACCATTTTTTTTTCTTTGCACTGTGTTTTGCCTTTTTTTTCCCCTAGACATTTGGGTGGTTCAGTACACAGGTGTAGCGATGGATATTAGAAGTCTGTCTTCATTTGTGGATCAGCTCTCGGCAAGAGTACAAAAGATTCAAGACACTATTGATCAGAAAGCTATGTTGGAACCAAGAATTCCTATTCCTGATTTGTTTTTTGGAGATAGAAGTAAGTTTCTGAGTTTCAAAAATAATTGTAAATTTATTTCTGGCCTTGAAACCTCGCTCCTCTGGTGATCCAGTTCAACAGGTTTTGATTGTTATTTCTTTTTTGCGCTGCGACCCTCAGGACTGGGCATTTTCTCTTGCGCCAGGTGATCCTGCATTGAGTAATACCGATGCGTTTTTCCTGGCGCTCGGATTGCTGTACGATGAACCTAATTCAGTGGATCAGGCAGAGAAAAATTTGCTGGCTCTTTGTCAGGATCAGGATAAGATAGAGGTATATTGTCAGAAATTTAGAAAGTGGTCCGTGCTCACTCAATGGAATGAATCTGCGCTGGCAGCTATGTTCAGAAAGGGTCTCTCTGAAGCCCTTAAGGATGTCATGGTGGGATTTCATATGCCTGCTGGTTTGAATGAGTCTATGTCTTTGGCCATTCAGATCGGTCGACGCTTGCGTGAGCGTAAATCTGTGCATCATTTGGCGGTATTACCTGAGCTTAAACCTGAGCCTATGCAGTGCGATAGGACTTTGACCAGAGTTAAACGGCAAGAACACAGACGTCTGAATGGGCTGTGTTTCTACTGTGGTGATTCCACTCATGCTATCTCTGATTGTCCTAAGCGCACTAAGCGGTTCGCTAGGTCTGCCACCATTGGTACGGTACAGTCAAAATTTCTTCTGTCCGTTACCTTGATCTGCTCTTTGTCATCGTATTCTCTCATGGCATTTGTGGATTCAGGTGCTGCCCTGAATTTGATGGACTTGGAGTATGCTAAGCGTTGTGGGTTTCTCTTAGAGCCCTTGCAGTGTCCTATTTCATTGAGAGGAATTGATGTCACGCCTTTGGCCAAGAATAAGCCTCAATACTGGACCCAGCTGACCATGTGCATGGCTCCTGCACATCAGGAGGTTATTCGCTTTCTGGTGTTGCATAATCTGCATGATGTGGTCGTGTTGGGGTTGCCATGGCTACAAGCCCATAATCCAGTATTAGATTGGAAATCCATGTCGGTGTCCAGCTGGGGTTGTCAGGGGGTACATGGTGATGTTCCATTTCTGTCAATTTCGTCATCCACCCCTTCTGAGGTTCCAGAGTTCTTGTCTGATTACCGGGATGTATTTGATGAGCCCAAGTCCGATGCCCTACCTCCGCATAGGGATTGTGATTGTGCTATCAATTTGATTCCTGGTAGTAAATTCCCTAAAGGTCGACTGTTTAATTTATCCGTGCCTGAGCACGCCGCTATGCGCAGTTATGTGAAGGAATCCCTGGAGAAGGGGCATTTTCGCCCGTCATCGTCACCATTAGGAGCAGGGTTCTTTTTTGTAGCCAAGAAGGATGGTTCGCTGAGACCTTGTATAGATTACCGCCTTCTAAATAAGATCACGGTTAAATTTCAGTACCCCTTGCCATTGTTATCTGATTTGTTTGCTCGGATTAAGGGGGCTAGTTGGTTCACCAAGATAGATCTTCGTGGTGCATATAATCTGGTGCGAATCAGGCGAGGAGATGAATGGAAAACTGCATTTAATACACCCGAGGGTCATTTTGAGTATCTAGTGATGCCATTCGGACTTGCCAATGCTTCATCAGTGTTTCAGTCCTTTATGCATGACATCTTCCGAGAGTACCTGGATAAATTCCTGATTGTGTACTTGGATGACATTTTGATCTTCTCGGATGATTGGGAGTCTCATGTGAAGCAGGTCAGAACAGTTTTTCAGGTCCTGCGTGCTAATTCTTTGTTTGTGAAGGGATCAAAGTGTCTCTTTGGTGTGCAGAAGGTTTCATTCTTGGGGTTCATCTTTTCCCCTTCTACTATCGAGATGGATCCTGTTAAGGTCCAAGCCATCCATGATTGGACTCAGCCGACATCTCTGAAAAGTCTACAAAAGTTCCTGGGCTTTGCTAATTTTTATCGTCGCTTAATCTGCAATTTTTCTAGTATCGCCAAACCATTGACCGATTTGACCAAGGAGGGTGCTGATTTGGTCAATTGGTCTTCTGCTGCTGTGGAAGCTTTTCAAGACTTGAAGCGTCGTTTTTCTTCTGCCCCTGTGTTGTGTCAACCAGATGTTTCTCTTCCGTTCCAGGTCGAGGTTGATGCTTCTGAGATTGGAGCAGGGGCTGTTTTGTCGCAGAGAGGTTCTGATTGCTCAGTGATGAAACCATGCGCTTTTTTTTCCAGGAAGTTTTCGCCTGCTGAGCGAAATTATGATGTGGGCAACCGAGAGTTGCTGGCCATGAAGTGGGCATTCGAGGAGTGACGTCATTGGCTTGAAGGAGCTAAGCATCGCGTGGTGGTATTGACTGATCATAAGAACTTGACTTATCTTGAGTCTGCTAAGCGGTTGAATCCTAGACTGGCTCGTTGGTCGCTGTTTTTTGCCCGTTTTGACTTTGTGATTTTGTACCTTCCGGGCTCTAAAAATGTGAAGGCGGATGCTCTGTCTAGGAGTTTTGTGCCCGACTCTCCGGGTTTGTCTGAGCCGGCGGGTATCCTCAAGGAAGGAGTAATTGTGTCTGCCATCTCCCCTGATTTGCGGCGGGTGCTGCAAAAATTTCAGGCTAATAAACCTGATCGTTGTCCAGCGGAGAGACTGTTTGTCACTGATAGGTGGACCAATAAAGTTATCTCTGAGGTTCATTGTTCGGTGTTGGCTGGTCATCCTGGAATCTTTGGTACCAGAGAGTTGGTGGCTAGATCCTTTTGGTGGCCGTCTCTGTCGCGGGATGTGCGTGTTTTTGTGCAGTCCTGTGGGATTTGTGCTCGGGCTAAGCCCTGCTGTTCTCGTGCCAGTGGGTTGCTTTTGCCCTTGCCGGTCCCGAAGAGGCCTTGGACACATATCTCTATGGATTTTATTTCTGATCTTCCCGTTTCTCAAAAGATGTCAGTCATTTGGGTGGTCTGTGATCGCTTTTCTAAGATGGTCCATCTGGTACCCTTGTCTAAATTGCCTTCCTCCTCTGATTTGGTGCCATTGTTCTTCCAGCATGTGGTTCGTTTACATGGCATTCCAGAGAATATCGTTTCTGACAGAGGTTCCCAGTTTGTTTCAAGGTTTTGGCGAGCCTTTTGTGGTAGGATGGGCATTGACTTGTCTTTTTCCTCGGCTTTCCATCCTCAGACTAATGGCCAGACCGAACGAACCAATCAGACCTTGGAAACATATCTGAGATGCTTTGCTTCTGCCGATCAGGATGACTGGGTGTCCTTTTTGCCTTTGGCTGAGTTCGCCCTTAATAATCGGGCCAGCTCGGCTACCTTGGTTTCGCCATTTTTCTGCAATTCTGGGTTCCATCCTCGTTTCTCTTCAGGACAGGTTGAGTCTTCGGACTGTCCTGGTGTGGATACTGTGGTGGACAGGTTGCAGCAGATTTGGACTCATGTAGTGGACAATTTGACCTTGTCCCAGGAGAAGGCTCAACGTTTCGCTAATCGCAGACGCCGTGTGGGTCCCCGACTTCGTGTTGGGGATCTGGTTTGGTTATCTTCTCGTCATATTCCTATGAAGGTTTCCTCTCCTAAGTTTAAACCTCGTTTCATTGGTCCGTATAGGATTTCTGAGGTTCTTAATCCTGTGTCTTTTCGTCTGACCCTTCCAGATTCTTTTTCCATACATAACGTATTCCATAGATCATTGTTGCGGAGATACGTGGCACCTATGGTTCCATCTGTTGATCCTCCTGCCCCGGTTTTGGTGGAGGGGGAATTGGAGTATATTGTGGAGAAGATTTTGGATTCTCGTGTTTCTAGACGGAAACTCCAGTATCTGGTTAAATGGAAGGGTTATGCTCAGGAAGATAATTCCTGGGTTTTTGCCTCTGATGTCCATGCTCCCGATCTTGTTCGTGCCTTTCATGTGGCTCATCCTGGTCGGCCTGGGGGCTCTGGTGAGGGTTCGGTGACCCCTCCTCAAGGGGGGGGTACTGTTGTGAATTCTGTGGCAGAGCTCCCTCCTGTGGTCACAAGTGGTACTTCGGCTGATTCTCTCTGTGAGCTTCTGTTGGTGGAGGGAAGTGGTACTGCGGCTTCTGAGTTTCCTCCCTCAGGTGATCTGGTGAGGTCGTTAGGTGCTTCTCTACTTAACTCCACCTAATGCTTTGATCCTGGCTTCCTGTCAATGTTCCAGTGTAGGACTTGTTTTTCCATGGATCATTCCTGTGGCCTGCTGCTCTGCATAGCTAAGTTCTTCTTTGCTATTTGTTTGCTATTTTTTCTGTCCAGCTTGTCTAATTTGTTGCTGGAAGCTCTGGGACGCAAAGGGTGTACCTCCGTGCCGTTAGTTCGGTACGGAGGGTCTTTTTGCCCCCTCTGCGTGGTTTTCTTTAGGGTTTTGTGTAGACCGCAAAGTTACCTTTTCTATCCTCGATCTGTTAAGGAAGTCGGGCCTCACTTTGCTGAATCTATTTCATCTCTACGTTTGTCTTTTCATCTTAACTCACAGTCATTATATGTGGGGGGCTGCCTTTTCCTTTGGGGTATTTCTCTGAGGCAAGGTAGGCTTATTTTCTATCTTCAGGCTAGTTAGTTTCTCAGGCTGTGCCGAGTTGCATAGGCAGAGTTAGGCGCACTCCACGGCTGCCTCTAGTGTTGTTTGGAGAGGATTAGGGATTGCGGTCTGCAGAGTTCCCACGTCTCAGAGCTCGTTCTATGATTTTGGGTTATTGTGAGATCACTGTATGTGCTCTGACTGCTATGTCCATTGTAGCACTGAATTGCCTTTCATAACACAAACTCACTCCAGAAGTTCATTGTGGATCTCTGAATGATCCAATGTTGTCCTAAATGCCTAATGATGGATATATGTAATGTTATTTTTGGAGTCTTGCTCAGGTTGTTAGCCCTTTTTCGGGCTTCCAATGAACAATTGGCAGGTCGTATGTGTGACCATTTTTAAATGTTTTTATGTGTATGTTTTTTGTATGTTTAATTAAATAAAGCTGTGTCAATTTTACGCTATATCTTTGCCTTTGGTGATCCCCTCTGCATGGCCTATTCCTCTTTCTTTAGTTTCTGGTCTCATAATTGTGTATAGGCCGAGGTTGGATCCCACTTTGGATTAGACTGTGGTGCCCCATAATATATATCCCTTGTGGTTCCTTTTTTATGGTTGCTAGTTCCTCCACACTTTCTGGGTGTTGGCACATGGTAGATTATTGTAATTAAGTATTACATGTTAGGATTAGGATTATCTAACAGAGGCCATGTGGAGTAATCAGGCAAACAGAAATTTTAATGAAGATCACATGGTCTCAGTGAACAGTGACGCGGGTGATGGAGACTTTCAGAGTGTGGCCAGAGAATTGGTTAGTTTGCATAAGTCACTCACCAAGACCAGGTGGAATGTGAAAACGCTGGAAGAGTATAAAAGGGTAGGATTGGTTCCCAGGGGCCCAAGGGTAAAGATCTTTCCAGCTTGGGTGGTTGATGATGAGTTCCAAAGACATGGGAATGTGGATTGCTGAAATGTTCAAATTATATTATTGATATGCTGTTGGAACATGATCGAGGGGTTCTAGGTACAATAAAGAATAAAATCAAGGTTAGTAAAGGAAAATGAAAAAAGGAGATCTCTTCCAGCTCCTTTGCTAAAAATGAATACTCCTTTATTTAGAAAATTATTAAAATTTCCATGTTACAGATCATAAATCTCTCCACTTATGTCTTGTCAGATCTGGAGTTCTCTGATCTAGAAAAGGGCCTCTCTTTTTGCGCAACCACCAGCAATTTAGATAAATTCACCTTGATCAAAGATGTCTATCTTTTTTGCAGACAGCTCACCTTTAAGTTGTTATTGCATCAGCCTTCTGCCATTGATGACCTTCCTATGGTTGAAAGACAGGTCCTTAGAGGATTATTGGATTTACTGGATGAAAACCAGGGAGGTTGTACAAGGAGGAAATTCACTGGTAGGTTACCATCTCAGGCTACCCCGTCTTTTTCGTTATTTCCAGCGGTGCAGAGCTTTTTTGATGCCGTGTGTTGGGAAGTACAAGACCTGAGACTTGATCACAATAGAGGTAGGAATGTGAGTAGGATTGAACAAGCTGCGATTGCACAATTGGGCTCTAATCGCGATTTTGTGATCCGCGAGGCGGATAATGGGGGGCAATTTGATCATCTGGCCGGTGAAGCTTTATATTGAAGAAGCGAAGCGCCAACTTTTGAATTCTGTCTGTTACCAGGCACTTCCCTCGGATCAGTCTTGCGCCTTTAAGGCTAGATTAATAAAATCAATAGTGGGCGATTTGCTCCAGAGCACCAAGAAGGTAGCCCCAAAGGAAGGGGGAAAGTGCAAAGTCCCCCCGCAGCTGCAGCCGAACACCTCCAATGGAGGATACAGACACAGAAAAAAATGAAAGCTCAGTCTAAGGAGCACAGAAAGAAGACTCTGATACCAGGATAGGGTTAAGCCACAACGCGTTTCAACGGAAATACCGTCTTCATCAGGTGGACATTTTAATGGTGACAATAAGGAGGCAGTATATAAATGAAAAACAATCACAACACTGTTAAAATTACATATGCAAATTATTTATATAGCACAGCTTGTCACAATGTTCAGCCCTGAAGAGCTATTACAAAGTATAGCCCTAAACAGCTATTGAGAACATATAAAAACATATGAGGTAGAAACCTATCACATCCTTACAAAAAAAAACACAATATAAAAAATAATCAAAATAGTGAAATTTATAAAAAATAAAAAGAAAGAAAAAAAAATAAAATAAAAATAAATAAAAGAAAACAATATTTATCTGGTCACTTTATCTATCATGAGGTTCAGTCCTTCAGGTGCCAAAGTGCCGCGTTTAAAAATCCAAAAGCTTTCCTTATTTATTAAGCTACTAAAATGGTCAGCCACAGTGTCAGGTACATGATCAATAATTATTAATTTCAGAGATTGCAAATTTTTTTAATGCATTGTTAAAAAATGTTTGGATAGACTGTGCAAAAAAAAGCTGTTTTTGATGTTCTGATGATGTTTGTTCAGTCTAGCATGCATTGCTTGTATGGCGCGGCTTACATATTGTATACCGCAACCACATTCGATCAAGTATACCACATAAGTGGATTGACAGTTAACAAATGAATTAATTTTAAAAATGGTGCCTGTTGTATTAGATTTGACTTCCCGTGCCTCTGTTAAACCTATAATCTAAAATCTCAGCCTCTTTAAGAAAATCGGAATCAGGAGTACAGTTTTTACGTATCCGCCAATATTGACCATAGGAGACATTTTGCACCCACTTTGGTAGATGGCAACGCTTGATGTAAATAGCTACTTAAGCTTCATGAGTGGCCATCTACCAAAGTGGGTGCAAAATGTCCCCTATGGGCAATATTGGCGGATGCGTAAAAACTGTACTCATGACTCCGATTTTCTTAAAGAGGCTGAGATTTTAAATTATAGGTTTAAACAGGGAGGATATCCAAGGAAATTGATTAAAGATGCTTGCCTGAGAGCCAAATCCTTCTCTCAGAAAGACTGTATAAGTAGAATTGAAAAGAAATCCATAGAGCCACCCTCCCCTAAGATAAGATTTGGTAGGTGGAGCTTCATCACCACTTTTAATCAATCTCATGGAATAATTGAGAAACTGTTGTCAAAGTACTGGTTTATACTTAGAGGAGTTCCAATACTCTCAAAACATATACCTGCTCTCCTCAGAACTATATTTCGCAGGAATCGGACGTTACGCAATTTTATTGCACCTAGTAATACGACTTTAGCTCAAGTATATAGAAGCTCCAAGATTTCCCCTCATTCTGGCTGTTTTGCATGTGGAAATGCCAAGTGTCTCTGTTGTACCTCTATTGTGAATGGGGCACGGGAATTCAAATCTAATACAACAGGCACCATTTTTAAAATTAACTCATTTGTTAACTGTCAATCCACTTATGTGGTATATTTGATCAAATGTGGTTGCGGTCTACAATTTGTGGTCCGCACCATACAAACAATGCATGCTAGGCTGAACAAACATCATCAAAACATCAAAAATGGCTTTATTTTGCACAGTGTATCCAAACATTTTTTAACAATGCATCAGAAAAATTTGCAACTTCTGAAATTAATAATTATTGATCATATACCTGACACTGTGGCGCCTCTTACAACCCTGAGCTAGGACACCCGTGAAGCCACTGGGAACCATAACCACATAAAATAACCAGTGGCATGATGTTCGTGGCATTTTATCTAAGTACTGTGGGATACTTCTCAGTGAGTCTAGACTTAGGCAACTCATTACCGCTCAGCCTAGTCTAGTAGCAAGAAAGGCTAGGAATCTCAGGGATTGTCTGAGTCACAGTCACTTTAAATGATCAGTTGCTAAACTAACCAGGGGGGTACGACTAGTTGGTACATTACCTTGCGAGAATTGTAATATTTGTCCATTTACTGTTGTTAACAGGGTGCTTACCTTGCCATCTCTGCCATTACAGATTGTTACTAAAACATATTTCAACTGTAAATTCCGAAATTTGGTCTACACGCTAATCTGCCCATGTCCTAAGATATACGTTGGACGGACGATGCAAGAATTGAGGAGAAGAATACAGCAGCACTTCTCTAACATCACAATGGGCAAAAAGGACAAGGAGAATGGAAAGACTCTCACA
Organism: Ranitomeya imitator; assembly: GCF_032444005.1. NCBI lineage: Eukaryota > Metazoa > Chordata > Amphibia > Anura > Dendrobatidae > Ranitomeya > Ranitomeya imitator. Next base: position 704,823,899 of record NC_091283.1, read on the forward strand.
TTGGTTGCTTCACATTTTCTGGCCGAACACAATTCACAGTGGAGTGGAACCAGGATTCTGGGACCTGAATGTGTTCAACCGGACATTAGGGAAGAGGATATTACTTTGGAACTCCTCAGACGGGAGTCCAAATAGATTTTCAACTTGAATTGTGTAGCTCCGTTTGGTTTAAATGAGGACCTACTATTTACAGGGTTTTACAAACAAACTTGATTTTTCGAGGGTCTGGTTATGTGTACTGTTTCCTATATGGACAGCATATTATCTTTTCAAATTCAATTGAGTGTGGTATATACATATATGGACAGCATATTGACAGTGACCAGGCAGGTCTTGTTTCTAGGGCTTTCTTTTTGGCACCTGTCCTGGTTATTTTGGCAACTCTCGTTATCTGGTTTTTCGTAATTTTTGGCTTACTTTGAGTCGATATGAGCTCCTCAGTAAAAATAACGTTTATATGCATTTTTCAATATATCAATATCTCTGCCTCGTGTGGGGCACTAGAATTTTGATTAATTATTAAACAGATATTGAAGATGTGGTCTAATATTCAAGTATTTGCCATACTGCATATATAGGGGCATGGGCTTCAAGAGGCATTATAAACTAGCAGCTTATTTCAAACATGATGCCGCTGTAACTGTGTCAATTTTACACTATATCTTTGCCTTTGGTGATCTGCTCTGCATGGCCTATTCGTCTTTCTATAGTTTCAAATGCCTAATGATGATAAATATAATCCACCTGTGTGTAACCAAGTCTCCGTATAAATGCACCTGCTCTGTGATAGTCTCAGTGTTCTGTTTGAAGCACAGAGAGCATCATAAAGACCATGGAGCACAACAGGCAGGTCCGTGATACGGTTGTGGAGAAGTTTAAAGCCGTATTTGGATACAAAATGATTTCCAAAACTTTAAACATCTCAAGGAGCACTGTGTAAGCGATCATATTAAAATGGAAGGAGTATCATACCACTGCAAATCTACCAAGACCCGGCCGTCCCTCTAAACTTTCATCTCAAACAAGGTGAAGACAGATCAGAGATGCAGCCAAGAGGCCCATGATCACTCTGGATGAAGTGCAGAGATCTATAGCTGAAGTGGGACAGTCTGTCCATAGGACAACAATCAGTCGTACACTGCACAAATCTGGCCTTTATGAAAGAGTGGCAAGAAGAAAGCCATTTCTCAAAGATATCCAAAAAAAGTGCCGTTTAAAGTTTGCAACAAGCCACCTGGGAGATGCACCAAACATGTAGAAGAAGGTGCTCTGGTCAGATGAAACCAAAATTGAACTTTTTGGCAACAATGCCAAACGATATGTTTGGCGTAAAGGCAACACAGCTCATCACTCTGAACACACCATCCCCACTGTCAAACATGGTGGTTGAAGCATCATGGTTTGGGCCTGCTTTTCTTCACCAGGGACAGGGAAGATGGTTAAAATTGATGGGAAGATGGATGGAGCCAAATACAGGACCTTTCTTGAAGAAAACCTGTTGGAGTCTGCAAAAGATCTGAGACTGGGATGGAGATTTTTCTTCCAACAAGACAATGATCCCAAACATAAAGCAAAATCTACAATAGAATGGTTCACAAATAAACGTATCCAGGTGTTACAATGGCCAAGTCAAAGTCCTGACCTCAATCCAATCGATAATCTGTTGAAAGAGCTGAAAACTGCTGTTCACAAACGATCTCCATCAAACCTCACTGAGCTCGAGCTGTTTGCCAAGGAAGAATGGGCAAGAATTTCAGTCTCTCGATGTACAAAACTGATAGAGACATACCTCAAGCAACTTGCAGCTGTGATATCAGCAAAAGGTGGCGCAACAAAGTATAAAGTTAAAGGGGCAGAATAATATTGCACGCCCCACTTTTCAGTTTTTGAATTTCCACAAAAATTTAAAATAACCAATGAATTTCGTTCAACTTCACAATTGTGCTCCATTTGTTGTGGATTCTTCACCAAAAATTTACATTTGGTATCTTTCTGTTGGAAGCATGATATGTGGGAAAAGGTTAAAAAGTTCCAAGGAGAGAATACTTTCGCAAGGAACTGTAAAGGACTTTTTGAATCACATATCTAGTGAGTGCTGCTTTTCGCTTTTTTTCTTGGATGCTCAAAATAATATTGTTTCACTTCTGCCCTTACACAGTAATAGCTCCCCATTACTGTCCCCACACAGTAATAACTTCACCACTAAGTACAAATGGCCTCTGCTTGTTAAACGTTGTCGTTGTGTGCCCTACACAAAGTAATAACAGTAATTGTGCCCCAATGTTAATCCCAACACTGTAAAAAATCCACCTATAATGAAATCTGTTAGCTGGGAACTGCCACCTAGTCTGAGAGCAGCATGATGAAGACACAGAGACTCTAATTTCAGTGTTATATCTACTACTGGGATGCTTGGTGTAGTTTTTCTAAAAGCATGGTTTTAACAGCAGATTATCACTTAAGTACCAGTAGCTCTGCTACCATGTAGTCCTCCATATTCATGAGCTCTGTACCACCCCATGCCAACCACTGATTGGCCTAACCACAGTGTACACAAAAAGCTTTGAATTAGTGGTGTGGGCGGCATTTTTTTTTTTACAAAAATCTGGAAAAGTAAAAACCAGAATGACAGAAAATGCAATAGGGTCATATTCGGTATACAAGCAAAGTGAATGAGTAGCATAATAACATGCTAATGACTATTTTGGGGACAATAACCAATAACGCCTAATTGACTGGACAAAGCCCTCATTTACACATCATAAATGGACTTTGGAAATTCATTTTCTAAGGATCTGTTTATGTGTGTAATATAATAGAGGGACAGTTAGGCAGGGTGTTTTTATATGCAGACACAACTGCTGGTGGTTCTGGAGGCACAGGGGACCAGACTGGTTCCTTTTAACCCCTTTCTGACATCAGACATACTATTCCGTCGAGGTGACCAGGGCCAGTATGGTCATCAACCGAATAGTACGTCATATGCAATCAGCCATGCTCACGGGGGGAGCGCAGCCGATCGCGGCCAGGTGTCAGCTGATTATCACAGCTGACATCTGGCACTTTAACCCCCAAAACACTGCGATCAAACAAGATCGCAGCGTTCTGGTGGGGAGGGCTCCCTGCGTGCTTCCCTGAGACCCTCGGAACAGCGCAATCTGATCGCTTTGTTCTCCTCCTGTCTCCGCCCTGCAGGCCCCCTGATTCAAGATGGCCATGGGGTCCTTCCGCATCCTGCAGGGAGGTGGCTTGTCAGTGCCTGCTGAGAGCAGGCACTGGCAAGCCTCCTGCACTGCCTGTCAGATCGCTGATCTGACACAGTGCTGTGCAAAGTGTCAGATCAGCGATCTGACACTATATAGTGATGACCCACCCTGGGACAAAGTAAAAAAGTTAAAAAAAAAAAAAATCCTAAATAAAGGAAAAAATTTTGTTACAATAAATGCATTTTTTTATTTTTGTAAATAAACGAAAAAATAAAAGTACACATATTTGGTATCCCCGCGACCGTAACGACCCGACCTATAAAACTGTCCCACTAGTTGACTTAACACCTTTAGTGAGCACCATAAAAAAAAAAAAAAGAAGCCAAAAAACAAAGCTTTAGCATCATACTGCCGAACAAGAAGTGGAATAACAAGCGATTAAAAAGAGGAATGTAAATAAAAATGATACAGCTGAAATCGTTATCTTGTCCTGCAAAAAACGAGCCACGAAACAGCGTCATCAACAAAAAAATACAAATTTAAAGCTCTCAGAATAAAGGTATGAATAAACAATTATTTTTTATATAAAATGGTTTTTATTGTATAAAATGCTTAAACATAAAAAAATGATAAAAACGAGGTATTGCTGTAATGATATTGACCTGAAGAATAAAACTGCTTCGTCAATTTTACCAGACACGGAACGGTATAAATGCCCCACCCAAAACAAATTCATGAAGTGCTGGTTTTTGTTCATTCTGCCCCTAAAAATTCATAACAAAAAGCGATCAAAAAATGTCATGTGCCCGAAAATAGTACAAATAAAAACATAAACTCGTCACGCAAAAAGCAAGACCTCACATGACTCTGTGAGCCAAAATATGGAAAAATCATAGCTCTCAAAATGTGGTGATGCAAAAACTATTTTTCACTTTTAGTGCGTGACAGCTGCCAAATATAAAAACCGCGATATAAAAACCCACTTTAAATAATAAATCAAACCCCCTGTTAGGTGTCGAGTTCCCGCCACTGCAAAGGGGGAATCTCGAACCACCTCCGCTGCGGTCTCCCATTCTTCTTCAGCAGCAATGGAGCCTGCTCAGTGGAGATGTCGGTCCCAGCGTCTGGCTCAGGCAGATACTGTGCGCTTGTTTACTGCTGATCTTCCAGGCTCAGCAATTGTAACTAGCACTGTTCTGTGGCGAGCAGATGCTCCTGGGACTAAGTCCTGCTTTTCCGCTACTGAGCATGCCCAAGGGACGACCTCTCATTGGTCCTGAAGCAGCTCCTCTTGGACCACTAGGAAGGTCCTGGAGAGCTTTCTATTTAAAAGGTTTGCATGGCCGCACTGCCATGCGCTAGTACCAATCTTTGTTTATGAGCTTAGCTATCTTGTGGTCAGTGTCTGAATGTGTTCAGGGTCGGCTGTATAGCCACTAGAATTCCGGCACCTCCGGAGAGGAGTTGCTTGTGTGCTAATGCTGACTGTATGACCACTGTATGCTATCTGCTCTTTTAGTGAGCTGTGATCCTCTGTGAAGTTAACAGGGAACAGCATTTTCCTAATCTCGACGACTCTGTGAAGCAACAGAGTTCGCTCCAGTACAGACCGGGTGATGGAACCCATGTCTATTCAGGCATTATACCACCATATAGTGCTGCCATTTACTAGCAGCAAGTTCCACTCCTGCACGGTGGACCCGGGCTGCGGACGCACCTTCGCTATACCTCTGGAATCTCCGGTCCAGGCATCCAAGCCACATGAGGTCAAGGAGGTGTTACGAGCAGATCTAAGTCCAGGACCATTCGTGCACTCAAGGTCTGTCATGTCTGCCGGCAGTCAGGACATCTTGCCTCCAGATGTTCCCAGCGGTCGAGAGAACGTCCGCATCTAGTGGATGTAGGAGGTGGTACACTAGACATGGTGACGCTTTCTTCCAAACTGTCATTAAAAGGGATAGTCACTTTAGGCCCAGCCACTCTTACAATCAAGCTCTGTGTGGATTCTGGGGCGGAGGGGAATTTTATGTCCTCAGCCTTCACCCGACACGCAAAACCCCTGGTGATGCTCGCCAAGCCGGTGACTGTACGAGTGGTGAATGGGTTGACACTGCCCTTACAAATAACACACCAGACCATGCCATTTACATTGTCTATATCTCCATCTTATAAGGAGATTATATCTCTCCTTGCCATCCCCGAGGGAATAGATGAGATCCTGCTAGGGATACCCCTCATATAGAGTGGTCTTCAGGGAGAATTTTGGGGTGGAGTGAATCTTGTGAGTCTGATAACCATTGGAGGGGGGTCAATAGACACAGCGGCATTTTCCTCCAAGCTGTCCTTTAAAGGGACAATCATGTTAGGCTCATCCACTCTAACAGTCGAGCTTTGTGTGGATTCTGGAGCAGAAAGAAATTTCATGTCCTCTGCTTTTGCTCTGCACCACGCAATACCTCTGGTGATGCTCGCCCAACCAGTAACTGTTAGAGTAGTGAATGGGTCGACACTTCCATTTCAAATCACACACCAGACTGTCCCTTTCACGTTATCCATGTCCCCTTCCCACCAGGAGATTATTTCCCTTCTTGTCCTTCCTGAGGGAATGGATGAGATTCTGCTGGGAATACCCTGGCTCCTTTTCCACTCCCCACATATTGAGTGGACCTCTGGGAGGATATTGGGTTAGAGTGAGTCTTGTAAGGGCAGATGTGTGAGAGAGTGCGTACAGGTTTCCACTACCGAGATACCCACAGATCTTTCTTCCCTTCCCAAGTGCTATTGGGGCTATGTAGACGTCTTCTCCAAAAAGACTGCAGAGACCCTTCCGCTTCATCGCCCCTATGACTGTTCTATTGATCTCATGCCTGGTGCAGAGCCTCCCCAGGGTCGAGCCTATCCCCTGTCTCTCCTAGAGACAGAGGCAATGTCCGAATACATCAAGGAGAATCTGGCAAGAGGATTCATTAGGAAGTCAGTGTCACCTGCAGAGGCAGGTGGTTCTTTGTGCAGAAGAAGAATGGAGAACTACGTCCATGCATTGATTACAGGGGTCTTAACGCCATCACCGTTAAGAATAAATACCCTCTGCCTCTGATATCTGAGCTCTTTGATAGGCTTCGGGGAGCAAGAGTATTTACAAAATTAGATCTGCGGGGTGCTTACAACCTGATTCACATCCGTGAGGGGGATGAATGGAAGACGGCATTTAAAACCAGGGATGGGCACTATGAATACCTGGTGATGCCCTTCGGGCTCTGTAATGCCCCTGCCGTTTTCCAAGACTTTGTGAATGATATCTTCCGAGACATGCTCTCGACATCGGTCGTAGTTTATCTGGATGATATTCTCATCTACTCTCCAGATGTAGGCTCCTACCGGAGAGATGTTTGCAAAGTCTTCGACCTCCTACGGGCAAACTCCCTCTACACCAAATTGGAGAAGTGTGTGTTTGAGCAGGCATCCTTGCCTTTCCTTGGCTATATCATCTTTGCCCAGGAATTGGCTATGGTTCTTGCCAAGCTACAGGCTGTGATGGACTGTCAGGAACCCCATTCTCTCAAAGTGGTGCAGCGCTTTATGGGGTTCATTAATTACTATTGCCAGTTCATTCCCCACTTCACAACTTTTGTAGCGATCTTGGTTGCCCTCACCAAAAAGGGAGCAAATCCCAAATTGTGGTCGGAGGAGGTTTCCAGAGCCTTTCTCTCAAATAAGTCACACTTCGCTAGCGCTCCATTTTACATTGCCTCAATGTTTATAAACCTTATATTATGGAGGTGGATGCCTGTTCCGTCAGTGCTGGAGCAGTCCTCTTCCAGAAGGACGCTCAAGGTCAGAAGCATCCTTGCTTCTTCTTCTCAAAGAACTTCACACCAGCGGAGAGGAATTTTTCCATCTGGGACAGGGAGTTGTTAGCCATAAAGTTGGCTTTCTCGGAGTGGAGACACTTCCTCGAGGGGGCTCGCTTTCTCTTCCAAGTTTATTCCGACCTCAAGAATTTGGTCTATATACAGACAGCCCAGCAGCTAAATTCTCTCCAGGCCAAATGGTCCCTGTTCTTCACCATATTCCATTTCACCCTTCATTTTCTCTACGCGGAGCAGAACATTTGTGCTGACCCTGTCTCCTGCTCCATAGTTTCATCAGCAGAGGAGGAGGAATCTCGGCTTATTGTCCCTTCTGAGAGCCTGAGGACTGTGGCTCCGGTTTCGCTAGAGCCTGTGCCCTCAGGCAAGACTTTTGCGCCATCAAATTTGCACCTGGATGTTCTCTCTTGGGCTCACTCGTCCAGGGTTGGTGGACACTTTGGGACCAAAAGGACATCTGAAATTCTGGCGAGGATGTACTGGTGGCCACATATGGCCCCTGATGTTGGAGACTATATTCAGGTGTGTGTCTCCTGCGCAACGAATAAGTCTCCTCCATAGCGGCCAGCTGGGTTAAGTTATCCCCTGCCAGTGGCAGACAGGCCCTGTGAGATGGTCGGGATGGACTTTGTGGTGGGCTTACCAAAGTCCCATGGCTGCACTATCATTTGGGTAATCACCTACCATTTTTCTAAAATGATGCACTTGGTTCCTCTTCCATGGTTACCTACTGCACGGGCCTTGGCAGCGTTGTTTATAAAACACATTTTCTGCCTACAAAGTATGCTGGACAAAATTGTCAGTGACTGGGTTCCCCAGTTTGCGTCTTGGTTCTGGAGAGAGCTTTGTCGTCTACTCAGCATCTTGTTGAATCTCTCTTCAGCATACCATCCTGAGATGAATGGGTTGGTAGAGAGGGCCAACCAGACAATGGTCACATATCTGTGACATTTTATATCTGTTAGACAGGATGACTGGGCATCTTTGCTACCGTGGGCGGAGTTTGCACTAAACAACGCCGTAGCCGACTCCACTGGACAGACCCCATTCCTCCTTAATTACGGCCAGCATCCGTGGGTTCCTGTGCATATGCCCGTGTCTTCCGCCGATTCCAGGGTTGAAGACTGGGCTGTGGAGGCATGTGACATTTGGGACCGCACTCAGGATGCCATCTGGGCTTCCAAGGAGAGAATGAGGTCCTCCGCCAATGCACATTGGCTGTCCGCTCCGACCTTTGCTCCTGGCGACTTAGTGTGGCTCTCCACCAATGACATCAGGCTGCGAGGTGAGTCCACTAAGTTTGCACCTTGCTACTTGCAACCCATCAAGGTCCTGGAACAGGTTAACCCTGTGGTCTACTCTCTGACCCTTCCTCCACACCTTGGTATCACCGACAACTTTCATGTTCGTGTCTCTTCTAAAGCCCATTCCCATGTCAACGCTATCTTGGGGTGTAAGGTGGAACGTGCCAAAAAAATTTAATTTGGTAGATTGGAAGGACTATGGCCCAGAGTACAGGTCCTTGGAGCCTGCTAAGCACATTTGGGCTCCGCAGCTCATTGCTGCCTTCGAGATGCAATGTTAGGTGTTGAGTTCCCGCCGCTGCACAGGGGGAATCTCGAACTACCTCAGCTGCGGTCTCCCATTCTTCTTCAGCCGCAGCGGAGCCTGTTCAGCGGAGACGTCGGTCCCAGCGTCTGGCTCAGGCAGATACTGTGCACATGGTTACTGCTGATCTTCCAGGCTCAGCCATTGTAACTAGCACTGTTCTGCAACGAGTAGATGCTCCTGGGACTAAGTCTTGCTTTTCCTTTCATTGGAGGTCGGGGTCACATGCTCAGGTTCTGAAGCAGTTCCTATTGGACCACTAGGAAGCTCTTGGAGAGCTTTCTCTATAAAAGGTTTGCATGGCCGCACGGCCATGCGCTAGTACCAACCTATGTTTTTGAGCTTAGCTACCTTGTTGTCAGTGTCTGCATGTGTTCAGGGTCGGCTCTATAGCCATTAGAATTCTAGCACCTCTGGAGAGGAGTTTGTTAGGGTTGGCGGAACGCACCGAATATATTTATTAAGTGAGATTGGTGCATTCGCAACCCGGGATCCACCGTGCAGGAAAGAACCTGCTGCTAAGTAAACGGCGGCACTATATGGCGGTATGAACCAGCTCTGTTAGCTTCACAGAGCAGCCGAGAAGGCAAGGCTCTGTGCCCTGTTAGACTTTCACAGAGGCACAGGCTAACCACCCAAATGAGAGCAGTCAGAGGTCATGCATGCACACAAAACTCCTCGCCGGAGGTGCCAGCATTCTAGGGGCTTATTTCAGCCGGGGCCCTGAACACACATAACACAATCTCCTCGCTGGAGGTGCCAGCATTCTAGGGGCTTATTTCAGCCAGGTCCCTGAACACATACGAACACATGACCACACTGGCGCAAAGCACATAACATATGAAGATACTAGAACATGGCTGTGCGGCCATGCGAGTCTTAAATAGCTGCAGCACGTTCAGGACCTTTCAAAGAAGGACCAATGGAGTTGCTGCAGTACCTGAGCATGTGACCCTAGATCTCCACTGAGAGATCTTGCCCTGGGCATGCTCAGTGTGTGCAAAGCAAGACTTAGTCCTAGCACCTACAGGACCTTCCAAGAAGGACCATTGGAAGTTGCTGCAGTACCTGAGCATGTGACCCTAGATCTCCACCGAGAGATCTTGCCCTGGGTATGCTCAGTGTGTGCAAAGCAGGACTTAGTACCAGAAAAGCCCGCTCACCGCAGATTAGCGCAGGGTACAATAGCAGAGCCTGGAGAGGCAGCAGTAACCCTCTGCACAGTATCAGTCTCAGTGAGATGCTGGGAGCAACGTCTCCACTGAGCAGGCTGCACTGCGGCTGATGCAGAATGGGAGACTGCAGCAGACACGGATCGAGATTCTCCCTGTGCAGCAGCAGAGGAAACTCGACTCCTAACATTACCCCCCCTCCTAGGGCCCCCTTCCTTGAGCCTCGCTACGCTCAAAAGCTGCAATGAGCTGCGGAGCCCGAATGTGCTCCACAGGCTCACAGGTTCTATCCTCTGGACCGTGGCCCTTCCAGTCCACCAGAAAAAACTTCTTGCCACGTACCACTTTGCACCCCACGATAGCATTCAAGTCAAACTCATCCGTGGATGAACCCAATGTCCCGGCAGATGACTCAGAAAGCCGGGACAAATGAACAGGCTTTAAGAGGCTAACGTGAAAGTATCGGTGATACCAAGGCGTGGCGGAATAACTAAACGATAGACCACAGTGTTGACCTATTCCAGAACCTTGAACGGGCCAATGTAGCGAGGAGCAAAGTTAGTGGACTCAACTCGCAGCCTGATGTTACGGGCGGAGAGCCACACTAAGTCACCAGGAGCAAAGGTCAGAGCGGGGCGCCGGTGTGCATCAGCCAAATCCCTCATTCTCTCCTTGGAGGCCCGAATGGCATCCTGTGTGCGGTCCCAGATATCACGTGCCTCCACCGCCCAGTCTGCCACCCTAGAATCGGTGGATGGCACGGGCATGGGCACAGGGACACGCGGATGCTGGCCGTAATTAAGGAGAAAAGGAGTCTGACCAGTGGAATCGGCTACGGCGCTGTTCAATGCAAATTCCGCCTAATGTAGCAAAGATGCCCAGTCATCCTGCCTAGCAGAGACAAAATGTTGCAAGTATGTCACCAGAGTCTGGTTGGTTCTCTCTACCAATCCATTCGTCTTGGGATGATATGCGGAGGAGAGATTCAGCTCTATGCTGAGTAAACCGCATAGCTCTCTCCAAAACCGAGACGCAAACTGGGGACCCCTGTCGCTGACAATTTTATCAGGCATTCCATGTAAGCGGAAAATCTGTTTTATGAACAACGCCACCAAGGCCCGTGCAGAAGGTTACCGTGGAAGCGGCACCAAATGCCCCATCTTAGAAAAATGATCGGTGACTACCCAGATAATAGTGCAGCTACGAGACTTGGGTAAGCCCACCACGAAGTCCATCCCGAACATCTCCCAGGGCCTGTCTGCCACCGGCATGGGGTAAAGTAACCCAGCAGGCTGTTGTCGAGGAGACCAATTCTGGGCGCAGGAGACACACGTCAGAATATAGTCCCCGACGTCACGGGCCATATGCGGCCACCAGTACATCCTCGACAAAAGCTCAGATGTACTCTTGGTCCCAAAATGTCCACCCACTCTGGACGAGTGAGCCCAAGAGAGAACCTCCGGTCGCAAATTCGCTGGTACGAAAGTCTTGCACGGGGGCACGGACTCTAGCGAAACCGGAGTCACAGTTCTCAGGCTCTCAGAAGGGACAATAAGCCGAAGCTCCTCCTCCTCCTCAGATGACACTATGGAGCGGGAGAGAGCGTTAGCTCGAATGTTCTTTTCCCCAGAGAGAAAATGGAGAGTAAAATGGAACCAGGAGAAGAACAGGGACCATCTAGCCTGGCGAGAATTCAATCGCTGGGCTGTCTGTATATATACCAAGTTCTTGTGGTCAGTGAACACTTGGAAGGGAAAGCGAGCTCCCTCCAAGAGGTGTCTCCACTCTGAAAAAGCCAACTTCATGGCTAGCAACTCCCTGTCCCTGATGGAATAATTCCTCTCCGCTGGTGTGAAGGTCTTGGAGAAGAAGAAGCAGGGATGCTTCTGACCTTGAGCATCCTTTTGGAAAAGGACTGCTCCAGCACCAACGGATGAGGCATCCACCTCCATGACAAATGGCTTATCTACATCGGGGCGATGTAGGATGGGAGCGCTAGCGAAGTGTGACTTAATCGAGAGAAAGGCCTTGGAGACCTCCTCTGACCACAACTTGGGATTTGCTCCCTTCTTGGTGAGGGCAACCAAGGGAGCTACCAAAGTTGAGAAGTGTGGAATGAACTGGCGATAGTAATTAATGAACCCCATAAAGCGCTGCACCACTTTAAGAGAATGGGGTTCCTGCCAGTCCATCACAGCCTGTAGCTTGGCAGGATCCATAGCCAAACCCTGGGCAGAGATGATATAACCAAGGAAAGGCAAGGACTCCTGCTCAAACACACACTTCTCCAACTTGGCGTAGAGGGAGTTTGCCCGTAAGAGGTCGAAGACTTTGCGAACATCTCTCCGACGGAAGTCAATATCTGGAGAGTAGATGAGAAAATCGTCCAGATAGACTACGACCGAGGTGGTGAGCATATCCCAGAAAATGTCATTCACAAAGTCTTGGAAAATGGCTGGAGCATTACAGAGCCCGATGGGCATCACCAGATATTCATAATGCCCATCCCTGGTGTTAAAAGCCGTCTTCCATTCGTCCTTCTCACAGATGCAAATCAGGTTCTAGGCACCCCGCTGATCTAATTTTGTAAATACCCTTGCTCCCCTTAGCCTATCAAAAAGCTCAGATATCAGGGGTAATGGGTACTTGTTCTTAACGGTGATGGCGTTAAGACCCCTGTAGTCTATGCATGGACGTAAGTCTCCAGTTTTCTTCTGTACGAAGAAGAACCCAGCCCCTGCAGGTGACACTGACTTCCTAATGAATCCTCTTGCCAGATTCTCTTGGATGTACTGAGACATTTCCTCTGTCTCTGGGAGAGATAACGGATAGACTCGACCCCGGGGAGGCTCAGCACCAGGCAAGAGGTCAATAGGACAGTCATAGGGGCGGTGAGGCTGAAGAATCTCCACAGCCCTTTTGGAGAACACGTCCGCATAGGGCCAATAGTGTTTGGGGAGAGAGGATAGATCTGCGGGCACCTGTGTTGTAGCAACCTGAACACACTCCCTCTGACATCTACCCTCGCAGGATTTACTCCATCCCAAAATTCTCCCTGAGGACCACTCTATATGAGGAGAATGATAGCGTAGCCATGGGATCCCCAACAGGACCTCATCAATTCCCTCACGAATGACTAATTGGGAGATAATCTCCTGATGTGATAGAGACACAGAAAGCGTGATAGGAATGGTTTGGTGGGTAATCTGTGAGGGTAGTGTCGACCCATTTACCACTCGAATGGTTACTGGTTTGGCGAGCATAACCAGGGGTATTGCATGATGCTGGGGGAAAGCGGATGACATAAAATTTCCCTTCGCCCCAGAGTCCACACATAGCTCTACCATAAGAATGGATGGGCCTAAGGTAATTGTCCCCTTGAAGGACAGCTTGAGGCAAACGTCGCTGTGTCTAGTGTACCTCCTCCAACTGCCACTAGAAGCTGACGTTTCCCCAACCGCTGAGGACACTTGGAGGCAAGATACCCTGACTGCCGGCAAATATGACAGACCTTATGTGCACGAGCAGACTGGGACTTGGATCCCGCTCGTGTCACCTTTATGGCCTCATGTGACTCGGAAGCCTGGACTGGAGATTCAAGAGGTCTGGCGAAGGTGGGAGCCAGCCGAAACCTCTGCCTACACTGGGCTCGCTCCAACCTTTGCTCGTGAAAACGAAGGTCTATGCGAGTTGATACAGCTATGAGCTCCTCCAGTGTGGCAGGAATTTCCCTAGTAGCCAAAGCGTCCTTCTCATGGTCAGCCAGCCCCCTCCAAAATACGGGAATGAGGGTTTTATCTGACCATCCCAACTCAGACGCTAATGTCCGAAAGTGAACAGCAAAATGGCTGACCGTGGTTGAACCCTGAGTCAAAGCCAGTAGTTGGAGCGCTGTATCATGGGTGACTTGAGGTCCTACAAAAACCTGTTTCAGAGTGTCCAGAAACCGAGGAACACTCCGCATCACAGGATCGTTGCGCTCCCACAGCGGCGTAGCCCACTCCAACGCCCTGTCCGACAAGAGAGATATTATGAATCCCACCTTTGCCCGCTCTGTGGGAAAGCATGCAGCCAGGAGATCGAGGTGTGTACCACACTGGCTCACAAAACCCCTACAGGACTTACTGTCCCCAAAGTATTTCTCAGGCAAAGGGAGGTGAGATAGAGTTGGAACAGAGGTGGCAGTGGGTAAAGCTACTGCAGCCACGCTAGCAGCCTGAACAGCAATTGTGGTAACATCCACCGCCAAGGTTGCACGCTCAAGAGACGCCAACCGGCCCTCCAGCAGCTGGATGTACCCCTGCAATCGCTGTTCATCCGCCATTACTTAGCCAGATCCTGGCGCTAGTATACTTTTAGGGTTGGCGGAACGCACCGAATATATTTATTAAGTGAGATTGGTGCGTTCGCAACCCGGGATCCACTGTGCAGGAAAGAACCTGCTGCTATGTAAACGGCGGCACTATATGGCAGTATGAACTAGCTCTGTTAGCTTCACAGAGCAGCCGAGAAGGCAAGGCTCTGTGCCCTGTTAGACTTTCACAGAGGCACAGGCTAACTACCCAAATGAGAGCAGTCAGTGGTCATGCATGCACACAAAACTCCTCGCCAGAGGTACCAGCATTCTAGCGGCTAATTTCAGCCGGTCCCTGAACACACATAACACAATCTCCTCGCCGGAGGTGCCAGCATTCTAGGGGCTTATTTCAGCCGGGTCCCTGAACAAATACAAACACATGACCACACTGGCGCAAAGCACATAACATATGAATATACTAGCGCATTGCCGTGCGGCCATGCGAGTCTTAAATAGCTGCAGCACGTTCAGGACCTTTCAAAGAAGGACCAATGGAGTTGCTGCAGTACCTGAGCATGCGACCCTAGATCTCCACTGAGAGATCTTGCCCTGGGCATGCTCAGTTTGTGCAAAGCAAGTCTTAGTCCTAGCAACTACAGGACCTTCCAAGAAGGACCAATGGAAGTTGCTGCAGTACCTGAGCATGTGACCCTAGATCTCCACTGAGAGATCTTGCCCTGGGCATGCTCAGTGTGTGCAAAGCAGGACTTAGTCTCAGAAAAGCCCGCTCGCCGGAGATCAGCGCAGGGTACTATAGCAGAGCCTGGAGAGGCAGCAGTAACCCTCTGCACAGTATCAGTCTCAGTGAGACACAGGGAGCGACGTCTCTGCTGAGCAGGCTGTACTGCGGCCGATGCAGAATGGGAAACTGCAGCAGATACAGATCGAGATTCCCCCTGTGCAGCAGAGGAAAATCGACTCCTAACAGTTTGTGTGTGAATTTAGGGCTGGCGTATAACCACTAGAATTCCAGCACCTCCGGAGAGGAGTTGTTTGTGTGCTTATGCTAACTGTATGACCACTGTATGCTATCTGCTCTGGTAGTGAGCTGTGATCCTCTGTGAAGTTAACAGGGCACAGCATCATCTTAATCACGGCGACTGTGAAGCAACAGAGTTTGCTCCTATACAAACTGAGTAATGAAACCAGTGTCTATTCAGGCATTATACCGCCATATAGTGCCTCCATTTAATAGCAGCAGGTTACACTCCTGCACGGTGGACCTTGGGCTGCGAACGCATCTTTATTATCTCAATTTTTACTCTGTGCATTCCGCCAGCCTTAACACCCCCCCTTTATCACCCCCTTAGTTAGGGAAAAATAATAAAATAAATAAATGTATTTATTTCCATTTTCCCATTAGGTTGGGGCTAAAGTTAGGGTTAGGGCTAATGTTAGGGTTTGGGTTGGGGCTAAAGTTAGGGTTGGGGCTAAAGTTATGGTTGGGGCTAGAGTTGGGCTTAGGGTTTGGATTACGTTTACGGCTGGGATTAGGGTTAGGGTTGGGATTAGGGTTAGTAGTGTGTCTTGTTTTTTCCGGTCAAGTTGTAATTTTAAATGACACCATTGGATTTACCATGTAATGTACTCGAAAATGGGAAAAAAACTCCAAGTGTGATGAAATTGCCAAAAAAGCCGCAGATGGATCACGATTCCACCCCCGGCTGTTAGGGGCACATGTCAGTTGTTCAAAACAGCTGACAAGTGTTGGGAAAGATGTGGGCTATTTCCTTATACTTTGACTAATTAATTGGACATTCTGTGGATATTGTTTTTTAAATGTCCTCATAAGGCATTTCTTCACAACCCCATCCTTCTCTTTCAATAATTTTCACATTAGAAATTATTTTTACATACTAAAAAAAAATGAACATTTAGTACTTCGGAATGGGTAATAAATCTGTCATATAGTTAATATCACTGCAACTTATTTTTTACAAAATACACAATATTACATTTTAATGTTTTTAACTTATTTTTTCTAAAAATCAAGAATTTCTGAAGTTCTTGCAAATGTCACATGATAAATATTTGCTGAAGAGTGAGAGAATGGAGAATAACAATTTTCTATCTACTAATAAAAATTGCTGTTCATTTCTTTGATTAAAATATATTTTCGAAAACTAATTTGTTAGGGATACCTTTTTCATTTACAGCAAACGGTATGTGGCTAAGTGACAAAAATGGATGGTATTAAGCAGTCATTGAAGAATCATCAATTTCACATACTTCCTTGTCCAAAGGCTGGAAACCAATCTTATTTTTTATTGTTAAAGGAAGATTTGAGAAGAACAGATTCCTAAAGGATGAGCTCTCCTAAAATCAAAATAAATATTTATTGAATTTGTTAAAAAATCTGGGGGTGACTGTGTTCTTAAAACAAATTTATGTCAATTTCTTCAATTTGCTTACTGTTATAAACAAATCAACTAAATTTGAAAATTGTAGAGCCTGGTAGTATAAATGTCTGTTCACAATGCACACTGAGATTATCTTCCATTGTAAAGTAAAGAATTAGCGCATCCAATTGCAGCCGGAAACAGTGTAGTGTGAGCATAGAGAGAGTAAAAGCAGCGTAGAGGGAGAGTTTGTAATTCCAAAAGCTCTTTTAGGCCGGTTTCACACGTCAGTGGCTCCGGTACGTGAGGTGACAGTTTCCTCACGTACCGGAGCCACTGACACACGTAGACACATTAAAATCAATGCATCTTTTCAGATGTCATTAATTGTTTGGCACACGGAGACATGTCAGTGTTCGTGGGAGCGCACGGATTACACGGACCCATTAAAGTCAATGGGTCCGTGTAAAACACGTACCGCACACGGACATTGTCCGTGTGCAGTCTGTGTGCCGTGCAGGAGACAGCGCTACATTAAGCGCTGTCCCCCCCACTGGTGCTGAAGCCCCATTCATATCTTCCCTGCAGCAGCGTTTGCTGTAGAGAAGATATGAATATTAGTGTGTAAAATCAATATCCAGGTCCCCATCCCCCTCCCCCTTGTACTGTATGAGCGGTCACGTGGGGCCGCCTATTACAATCATGAATATGTGGCTCCACCTCCCAAAGGGGTGGAGCCGCATATTCATTACTGTAAATGAGCGGCCCCACTTGACCGCTCATACAGTACAAGGTGCGGCCAGGACAGAATGCTGCGAGGGATCCGGAAACTTGGTGAGTATTTTAATCATAGTGGGGGGTGCCATCATATTGTAAACATCTTTTTTAAAAGCTAATTGCTAAATAATATTTCTTGCCTATTGCTGAAATACCTAATATTTATCTAGCAGTTGTGAGACTGGATAAAAAACCTGCTGAGTTACGGAATTGTCACTATTTACTGTCACACTGCTGCTATGCAGGTAGATGCCGCTGCAATAGATGGCAATAGAGTGGAGGGAGGTCTGCACACAGCAGGAGCAGACCTGCAGCGCAGCAGCGAGGCCACCACCAGGTGGCAGCATAATAGTAAAACAAGTCAGGTCGATTTTAGTCTGTAGTGCAGTACCAAAGGAATAAACAAGCATAGAGTCAGAAACAAGCCAAATGGGTCAATACCGGTCAGGAGCAGATATGCTAAAGAGACTAAACAGCAGGTCAGAGACCAAGCCAAGTCAAGTACCAGGGAGTCCAAATACGAAAGGGAAACACAGAGTTGAGACAGGAAGAGTGAAATAAACAGACACGGGTACAGTAAGCAAAAGCAACAGGACGAATCAGGGTTCGCAGAGTCAGCTAGACACGCCATACTCAGAAAATATAACTGACACCACCTGAAAGATGCAGTGGAGATAAATAGCCGACCTGATGCTAGAGCAAGGCAGAGAAAAGTTAACTCTTGACATGATCAGACCAGAAAAGAGAGACAAGATACAAAACCTGGCCTGGATCATGACATTTAGTATTAATTTCCCTGAGTCTGCTGTTGGTGTGTATCACAAAGACAATATAAAAAATTAAAAAAATTATATTGGTTAAATAAATAGTGTTTAATTATCTAGCAGTTGTGAGACTGGCCCAAAGCCTGCAGAGATACACAAACATCACAATTTACCAATGGCAATCATTTTCCTTAACCTGCTGTTGGCATGTGTCGTAAAGGCGATATAAAAAAATTGAATATTCTCTTGGCTAAATAAATAGTGTATCTTTATGTAGTAGTTGTGCGACCGGCACAAAGCCTGCTTAGATATGCAAACATGACTATTTACCTGTAATTTTCCTGTGTCTGCTGTTGCCATGTATAATAAAGCTGATATCTGAAAAACAAAGTGCCCACACATTGCTAGATACAGGTATTTTGTACATAATACCCTTGTGTGGGTACTTGTGAAAAATAAAACTAGGAATTTTTTAATAACGCATTCAATATGGGGAAGGGTGATAAGGGGCGTGTATGTGGTGGTTCCAAGACTGTGTCAGATCAGAAGGTCTGTTAAAATTGGGACAGTGCATTACACCGCTGTCAAACCCAGACAAGTGCAAGTATGTTGTGGGCTGGATGGCAGACAAGGGATCCAGTGTGTTGAGAAGCAGCAACACCAAGTTTTCCACACAGACAAGTCTCAGTAGCCAAGAGGCTGGTCCTTTAAATCCTCAGCCTGGTATTCCTTCCTCCCCCATCCAGAGTCCCACGAGAAATATGGCCGAAACGCTGGCAACTCCGAGAAACTGTTTACGTTTCCTTGTAATTATTGAGGTCTCTCAACGTGCACGATTAAAAAGGGCCATGAGGAGGTGACATGCAGCGATGCCCAGATATTTGCGCACCCACAGCCAGGAAAAAGCCAAGTTGGGAAATATCAATTAATGTCTGAAGAGGTGGAGGATAATCATGATGCACAGTTGCCATCAGGTTAGTCTAAAATCACAGCTCAGAAGAAGGATCAGATTGATGAATTGGAAGACGAAGTGGTTGATGATGAGGGCACTGATTCAACCTGGCATGGTGGCATGCCTAGCGAGCACAGCACTGCAGAGAGGGATGGATCAGTAGCAGGAAAATGGGCAAGAAAAGGTAGTGGTTTGACCAGAGGGAGAAGTCGGTCAGCTGTTTGACAAAGCCCCCCCACTGGGCTAGAAAACAGGCTAAGGGTGTGTTGTTCCCCTGTATGGCAGTTTGTTCTGAAAGTCCTTCAGACAAAACAATTGTTATTTGCAGCATCTGCAATACCAAGCTGAGAAGAGGCAAGAACACTGCCAACCTGAGCGTCACCAGCATGCAGAAGCACATGGCAGCCAAGCACCCAAGTAGGTGTGCAAAACTCCTGGGTACAAAATCTGTATCTGAGGGTGAAAAAACTGCCCCTTCCTCTATGTTACAGCCTTGACAATCTGCTGTCCAGGAAACAGGTACTGATATCTCCTGTCCACAACCTGCAATTGCACACACACAACAGTCAGCAACCACATCCAGTTTGTTGTCCCAGTGCAGCGTTCATTTGTCCCTATCCCTGAGGTTTCACAGGAAGCAGTAATATACACTCGCCCACAGGTCGAAATGCTGAACACCCACATTACCAGATTTCTAGCCCTGGAAATGTTACCATTTCAGTTTGTGGGAACTGAGTCTTTCCATGACCTCTTGGCGGGGGCAGCCATATGTTGCTTGATTTTCAGCTGCCACTATTTGTTCCTGTGGGCCGTCCCCCCATTACATAAGCACATGTTATGCAATATAAGCAGTGCTCTGGCCAACGCAGTTACAGGGAAGGTCCACCTAACCACAGACACGTGGACAAGTTCTTGTGGACAGGGATGCTACATTTCCCTGATGGCACACTGAGTAAACCTGGTGGAGTCTGGGACAGAGTCAGACACTGGGATATCGCACATCTTACCCACACAGAATAACAGGCCCAACTTCCATAAGGGTTTTAGTCTCTTCATATTCCAGTTCCTGTCTCTGCTCTTCCTCCTCATCCTCTGCAGAACTAGCCTTCCCATTATTCCCCAGCTCTGAGGTCCGCAGCACTGCCTTGAAGAAGCGGCAGCATGCTCTGCTGTTTAGGTGATAAAGCTCACAATGCAGCACAACGGTTGAAAGGGATGAGACAAGACAGATTAGTGGCTCTCCTCGCTGAACCTTCAACCAGGTCTGGTTGTGTGCGATAATGGGAATAACATGGTGGCGGCTTTAAAGCTTGGCAAACTGGCACACATTCAAGGCATGGCCCACGTGCTGAACTTGGTGGTACAGCGGTTTTTAAAAACATACTCTGATTTGCTGGACCTACTTGTCAAGGTGCGCCATGTCA
The DNA here is from genome assembly GCF_032444005.1 of Ranitomeya imitator. Classification (NCBI taxonomy): domain Eukaryota; kingdom Metazoa; phylum Chordata; class Amphibia; order Anura; family Dendrobatidae; genus Ranitomeya; species Ranitomeya imitator. The sequence goes on from NC_091283.1 coordinate 704,844,367, forward strand.
GCGCCCATTTCCAAAAGTCATCTCTTGCTTTCGCCGATCTGGCTTTGCTTCAGCAGCACTTTAATTTGCCTCATCACCAATTGATTTGTGACCTGCCCACAAGCTGGAATTCAACCTTTTATATGTTTGGAATGCTTAGGGAGCAGCAGAGGGCAGTGTCTGAATTTCAGCTTCTCAATGCCTGTCAGAGTAACACTCAGCCCACACACATAACAACTGCTGAGTGGGTGTGGATCGCTGACATATGTAAGGTTCCTCAATACTTTGAGTACTGCACCAAGATGGTGAGCGCTAATGACACTATTATCAGCATAACCATCCCGCTGCTCTGTTTATTAAATTATTTGCTGCAGAATCTGAATGAGGAAGCTTTGAATGCCAAGCAGGTGGTTATGGAGCAAGATTTTACAATGGCTGATACCACACAGCCCAGCCTCACACAATATTCACAGGTCACATTGGGTGATGACGAGGAACAAGAGGAGGAAAAGTAACAGGAGGATTCAGCCTTCCCTACGGAGAGGACTCCCAATCCCAGCATCATGCCTGTTCTGTAGAGATGGCCTGAAGAGGAGGAGGAGGTGGAGAGAATGGTTAGTGTTCGTCCTGGTGAGGACATTCAATGTTTGACTCGTTGTAGTCTGCAACAAATGGAATAGTTCATGTCCAGATGCCTTTCCCAAGACCCTCATTTGAAACACATTTTCTATTTTCTCCGCCATTAAATACTGGCTGAGCACCTTTCTTGACCCACAGTACAAGGAAAAATCTACTTCTCTCATGTTGGAGGCAGACATGCCATTTTCAGTGCATACATACCACAGGGCCATTGTTGAAGACTTTCTGAAAAGATTACCCTCAGACCACACTGCTGGCAGAGGTTCCGGCTCTTTTTATCCACAATGATTACAAGGGAGGGCCATGCACACCAGGTGCAACTTGGGGGGTGGAAATGCTTTTTTATGAAACCATCACATCAGCAAGGGCTATCTGTGAGTGTAACTATGACAAAGAGGGAGAAGTTGACCAAGATGGACTACTACTTAAGTGACCAAACAGCATCCTTCATGATTCTTCAGTGCCGTTTAAGGTATTGGTTGCCAAAGCTGCAAATTTGGTGTGTACTTTCCTTGTAGGCCTTGGAGATGCTACCATGCCCTTACACAAGTGTGTTGTCTGAGCGTGCTTTGAGTTCTGCCAGTGCAATCATAATGGAAAGGCGCACACACCTGTTAATGGGAATGCAGATCGGCTGACTAATCTAAAATTGAACAAGGGTTGGATTTTTTCCAACTTTGTAAGCCCTATATACTGTATAGAAGCAACTCATTGTAAACAGCAGTCCAAATGTACTTTTTTGGAAGTTGTCTTAATGTCTTACCCTTACAAACCAAACCAATTTTATTCAGGAAATCATGTCTCACTCCTCCTGCTTCTGCAACAAGTACTTAATGGTCATATATGTACACCTCATTTGGGTAATGCTCTTTAGTTTTTTGTAAAAATGTACATTGTGCAATGGTGAATCTTGTACTTCCTTTCTCTACCTATTGTAATAACTGCAAAATGTATTGTGACTTTCCCATCACAGCCTCTTTCAGCGTGTATGATACAGACGTCTTGGGTCATTTTTGTAAAACTTAGAGATGAGCGAATATTTCAAACTAAGGTTCTGAAAAATCACCGAATTTTCAATATTTGCCAATTTAATCATTGACTTAATCACCAAATATAGCTGAACATACACAGCACAAAAGCCAGTGTTTCCCACTCGATGTGACGGCGTGGAAACACTGGAGGAGTGCTTCTGATCGGCGGTGAGATCATCCTCGCCGGTTAGAGAGCCATGCTGTCTAAAGACAGTGTGAGCACTCAGCTGTGATTGGAGTTTACCTCCAGTCACTGGTGTCAGGCTGTCAGCTGATGAGTAGTGTTGAGCAATACCTTCCGATATTCGGAAATATCGGTATCAGATTGGATCGGCTGATATCCAAAAAATATTGGATATCGCCGATACCGATACCGGATACCAATGCAAGTCAACGGGACAAAAATATTGGAATTAAAATAAACCCTTTCTTTCCTTGTAGGTTAATTCTACATGAAGGAAAACAACTAAGAATAATGTAGGATGTATATGGGGGAGGTGGCATTAAAGGCATAGAGGTTTAGCACAATCAAATGGAATAGCAGGAATTAATTTTTTTTTAAGATGTTCGGAGTTACAAAGATATTGACTATGTTAATATTTTTTATATTTTGTCAGATATTTATGTTTCACTACTTCCATGCTCTTTACCTTCTTTTTTACTTCTCCCACACTTTCTTCTTCATCATCCTCAGCAGCAGCATCTTTTTCGTCAACTTCTTCACCTTATTCATCTTCTTCTTCTTTATCTTGTTCCTATTATTCTTTTTTTTTTACATTCTTCATATTCTTTTTATTCAACTATTATTCTTCTTGATATTCTACTTCTTCATCTTCTTCATATTCTTCTTCTTCATCATATTCTTATTTGTGACAGGTATTCCTGTAGTTGTTGTCTATAAAAGTTTGAAGATTACACCTTCCGTTCTGCCTGTCAAAAAAAATTTACAGCAGAATTTGTCCTCGTTCAGATTGGCCTGCAGCAGCAGGTTATTTCCAGGGGCACCATGAGGAGGCACGGACTCACCCCGATACAATGCTTAGTCTTCTTCTGCTTATAATTTAGATATCTTTTGCTCTGATTTTTAGTCTTATGCTTAATGTTCTTCTGCTTTTTGTTCTGCAGCTTCTTGTTCTTCTGCTTCTTGCTCTTCTTCGGGGTGATCTTCAGGGTCGTCATCTCCAGGGTCATCGTCTCCAGGGTCGTCGTCTCCATAGTCGTTGTCTTCTTCAAGGTGGTCTATAGGGTCGTCATCTCCAGGGTGTCGTCTCCGGGGTCATCGTCTTCTTCGGGGTGGTCTTCAGGGTCGTCGTCTTTAGGGTCATCCTCAAGGAGATCCAGAGTGATTAGCAAAAACCATTTCCAAAATCTTGAACTTGGAAATGTAGCAGAAGGTACAAGAAGGATGAGGAACTGCCGAGAACCAGCTGATGTTACTGGAACCCGGATGGCTACCCGAAAGTACAAGAGCCAATGGAACTACTGAGGACCAGCTGACGGTAGTGGAACTCGGTTAGCAGGAGGTACCTGTGCCAGAAAGTAATACCAAGGATCACCAGACGTTGGTGGAACTTGGATACCGAGAAGGAGGCACCTAAGCCAAAGGCTTTGCCTGGAACCAGCTGATTGTACTGGAACCAGGATGGGAAGCAGAAGGTACAAAAGCCAAAGACACTGCCGAGAACCAGCTGAAGGTACTGGAACCCGGATGGGTAGCTGAAGGTACAAGAGCCAATTAAACTACCGAGGACCAGCTGACGGTACTGGAACCCGGTTACTAAGCAGGAGATACCCGTGCCAGAAAGCACTACCAAGGATCACCAGAGGTTGGTGGAACTTGGATACCGAGAAGGAGGCACCAAAGCCAAAGGCTCTGCCTGGAACCAGCTGACAGTACTGGAACCAGAATGGGTAGCAGAAGGTAGAAGAGCAAAAGACACTGTCGAGAACCAGCTGATGGTACTGGAATCCGGATGGGTAGCAGAAGGTACAAGAGACAATGGAACTACCGAGGACCAGCTGACGGTACTGGAACCCGGTTGCTAAGCAGTAGGTAACTGTGCCAGACCACTACCAAGGACCACCAGACGTTGGTGGAACTCGGATACCGAGAAGGAGGCACCTAAGCCAAAGGCTCTGCCTGGAACCAGCAGATGGTACTGGATCCAGGGGGACCTATTCAAGATTGACATCCAAAGAACCAGCTAATGGTGCTGGAACTCAGATAGGCAGCAGAAGGTCCACATGAAAAAAAAATTGCTAGGCCGTGAACCGGCCATAGTTACCGAAAACCCACAGTCCTACAGGGGGATCTTGTCCTATTGGCACTACGGAACCAGCCTTGATTGCTAGTTCCCACAGCCCACATAGGAAGCACCTAAACTGCAGGCACCATAGAGTTGGCTAAATCGACCGCAACCCGACAGGACAACGTATTGGAGGCAAAGTGACCAAGACACTACCCGGAAACAGCTGGCGTGCTGGAACCACGCTGGGCAGTAGGGAGTACCCATGCCAAAAACACTTCTGAGCAGCTACTGGCATTGTTGGAGCCCAGGGATCACAGGAGAAACAAGAGTGTAGGCTGAGGCATAATTGGAGCAAGTTAAAAATCTGTAGTGGTGTCAATGTGGAGGGAGCAGGAGAAATTGCCACACACACAGCTGGGGATCAACTGACGTTACTGAACCCCAAAACACTGGAGCATGTGTTGACTGCAGACGGCACTTCCGAGCAGCAACTGGCAGTGTTGGAGCCCAGGGATTACAGGAGAAACAGAGTGTAGGCTGAGGCCTAATTGGAGCAAGTTGAAAGGGAACCTGTAACCCCCCCAGGTGTTTGTAACTAAAAGAGCCCCCTTGTGCAGCACGAATGCTGCACAAGGAAAAGGTGACTCTTTTAGTGATGCTCCTTGCACACGCTGAAGTAAACACTTATCAAATGTGCCCCCTCATACCGTAAAACTGTCCCGGAGGCGGGACTTTCCTTCTTAATGAGACGCAGCACAGCCGTCATTCATACCCTATTGGCGCCAGGTGCCACCTCCTCAGCGTTGTTTGAATCTGTCCCGGAGCCTGTGCTGTTATGTTATCCCTTGGGCATGTGCAGTTAGCGCTGCCCGTCTTCTGAAATCATTTGTGGTCAGGCTGACTGTGCCTGTGCGGCTGCGCTGCCCGAGATCCCGACCCGCAGTGTCTTCTGATTTATTCACACTGCAGGGCTGGGATTCATGGGCATGCAAAGTGCATATCTTCGCCTCTCACTCATCTCTCTCCGCCTTCTTCAGACTGTGCAGCGTCAGCTGATCCCTAATCGCCGTGGCATGAATTCCAGCCCCGCAGTGTGAATAAATCAGAAGACACTGTGGGGCGGGATCTCGGGCAGTGCCGTCGCACAGGCGTAGTGAACCTGACATCAAATGATGTCAGAAAATGGGCAGCGCTTACTGCGCATGGCCAAGGGGTAACATAACAGCGCAGGCTCCAGGAAAGATTCAAATAACGCTCAGGAAGCGGTGCACGGTGCCAAGGGGGTATGAATTACAGCTGTGCCGCGTCTGATTAGGAAGGAAAGTCCCGCCTCCGGGACTTTCACGGTATGAGGGGACACATTTTATAAGTGTTTAGTTCAGCGTGTGCAAGGAACATAACTAAAAGACCACCTTGTCCAAATGCAGCATTAGTGCTGCACAAGGTGGCTCTTTTAGTTAAAAACGCCAGGGGGACAGGTTCCCTTTAATATCTGTAGTAGTGTGAGTGTGGAGGGAGCAGGAGGAATTGCCGGATACACAGCAGGGGATCAGCTGACATTACTGAACCCCAATAACACAGCAGCAAGTGTTGACTGTGCAGACAGCACTTCCGAGCGGCAACTGGTGGTGTTGGAGCCCAGGGTCAATGCTAGAAGCAGAGTGTAGGCTAAGGCCTAATTGAAGCTAGTTTAATATCTGTTGTCGTCTAGGTGTGGAGGGAGCAGGAGAAATTGCCGCACACATAGCAGGGGAGCAGCTGGCATTACTGAACCCCAATAACAGAGGAGCAAATGTTGACTGTGCAGATGGCACTTCCGAGCAGCAACTGGCGGTGTTGGAGCCCAGGGTCAATGCTAGAAACAGAGTGGAGAAATTGCCGCACACACAACAGGGGTGCAGCTGGCGTTACTGAATGCCAATAACAGAGGATCAACTGCTGACTGTGCAGACGGCACTTCCAAGCAGCAACTGGTGGTGTTGGAGCCCAGGGTCAATGCTAGAAACAGAGTGGAGAAATTGTAGCACACACAGCAGGGGAGCAGCTGGCGTTACTGAACCCCAATAACAGAGGAGCAACTGTTGACTGTGCAGATGGCACTTCTGAGCAGCAGCTGGCGATGTTGGAGCCCAGGGTAAATACTAGAAGCAGAGTGTAGGCAGAGGCCTAATTGGAGCAAGTTTAATACCTGTTGTAGTCTTAGTGTGGAGGGAGCAGGAGAAATTGTCACACACACAGCAGGGGAGCAACTGGCGTTACTGAACCCCAATAACAGAGGAGCAACAGTTTACTGTGCAGATGGCACTTCTGAGCAGCAAATGGCAGTGTTGGAGCCCAGGGTCAATTCTAGAAGCAGAGTGTAGGCCGAGACCTAATTGGAGCAAGCTTAATATCTGTTGTAGTGTGAGTGTGGACAGAGCAGGAGAAATTGACGGATACACAGCTGGGGATCAGCTGACGTTACTGAACCCCAATAACACGGCAGCAAGTGTTGACTGTGCAGACCACAGATCTGAGCAGCAGCAACAGGCGGTCTTGGAGCACAGGGAATCCAGGAGAAGCAGAGTGTAGGCTGAGGCCTAATTGAAGCAAGTTTAATTTCTGTTGTAGTGTAAGTGTGGATGGAGCAGGAGAAATTGCCAGATACACAGCTGGGGATTAGGTGACGTTACTGAAACCCAATAACAGAGGAGCAACTGTTGACTGTGCAGATAGCACTTCTGAGCAGCAACTGGCAGTGTTGGAGCCCAGGGAATCCAAGAGAAGCAGAGTGTAGGTTGAGGCCTAATTGGAGCAAGTTTAACATCTGTTGTAGTGCGAGTGTGGATGGAGCAGGAGAAATTGCCGGATACACAGCTGGGGATGAGCTGACGTTACTGAAAGCCAATAACACTGGGTCATGTGTTGATTGTGCAGGTGGCACATCTGAGCAGCAACAGGCGGTGTTGGAGCCCAGGGATTACAGTTCAGGTGGTAGAAACATGAACACAGCAGGAGACCTGGATACTGTTGCCAACCAATTATTTAATCTGGAAGAGGAGTGGCAAATTCCTGCGAGATCCAGGCCTTGTTCATTTTCAGAAAAGTAAGCCGGTCAACGTTATCGGAGGATAGTCGAATGCGACGGTCTGTTAGTACACCACCTGCAGCACTAAAGACGCTTTCCGATAATACAGTAGCAGCAGGGCAAGCCAGCACTTCCAATGCATACTGGCAAAGCCCTGGCCATGTATCCAGCTTAGAGACCCAAAACTTGAAGGGGGAAGAGCCATCTGGGAGTACACTGAGAGGGCAAGACATGTAGTCTGTCACCATCTGACAGAAATGTTGCCTCCAGCTGACTGGAGCCGTCTGTGATGGTGTAGACATTTTTGGCGGGCACACAAAACTTTGCCACATTTGGGCCAAACTGGTCTTGCCTTGTGCTGAGGCACTGCTTCTGCTCCCTCTTTGTGCAGAGCTTCCTCCACTGCCTCGACGCACTGAGCTGCTTTGTAAAGCACTAGCAGCACTGCTCTCGGTTGGAATGGAGAACATGATGGAATGCACCAATGTGTCTTGGTACTCCCACATTTTACGCTCCCGGTTCAACAGTGTTATGATGCTTTGTAAGTTGTTCCGGTAGTGAGGATCTAGGAGGGTGTACACAAAATATTCAGCCGTGTTGAGAATGTGTGCGTTGCGGCGGTCGATTCTCAGACACTGCAGCATGAAATCAACCATGTGCTGCAGACTGCCAACTGTCCAAGAAACGCTGTCCCCTGCTTGAGGCGTGATCTCTGCCTGCTCTGCATCACCCCACCCTTGCTCTACATACTGACTACTAGAGCATTCTGTAACTCCCTCCTCTGGACAGATGTCTTCTTCCTCCATTGACTCCTCCTAATCCTCCTCACAAAGTGTCCCCTGCCTAGGCCTTTGTGAGGAAAAACGATGCACAGACTGTCCAGAAGCAGATGGCATTTGTGACTCCTCATCCTCCACCTCATCCCTTAGTGCTTGCAGTGTTTTTTAAAGCAGGCAGATAAGGAGGATAGTCATGCTGACTAGTGCATCATCAGCACTTGCCATCCACGTGGAATCATCGATGGCATGCAAAGCCTGGCAGATGTCCTTCATAGTGGCCCACTCAGTGGTTGTGAAGTCTGAATGGCGCGCAGTGCGACTTTTTTGTGCCTGATGCAGCTGGTGCTCCATTACTCCTGCCTGATGCTCACACAACCGCTCCAACATATGTAACGTTGAATTCCACCTGGTGGGTAGGTCCGGAATGTGATGTGATGTTCCGGAAGGCGGAATCGGCCCTGCTGAGCTGCAATGCGCGATCTTGCCATGCTGGAACGCCGCAAGTGAGCGCAATCTAGGCGGACCTTGTGCAGCAGTGCATCAAGATCTGGATAGTCCCTCAAAAAATTCTGCGCGACTAAGTTGAGTACATGTGCCAGACATTGGATGTGAGTGAGGTTGCCTAGGCCCAGAGCTGCCACTAGATTTCGGCCATTGTCACTGTTAGGTGTCCAGTTCCCACCTCTGCACAGGGGGAATCTCGAACCATCTCTGCTGCGGTCTCCCATTCTTCTCCAGCTGCAGTGGAGTCTGATCAGCAGAGACGTCGGTCCCAGCGTCTTGCTCAGTCTCACTCGGTGCATAGGGTTACTGCTGCTTTTCCAGCTTCTGCCATTGAAGCCAGTGCTGGGCAGCGGCGAGCAGACGCTTTTGGGACCAAGTCCTGCTTTTTCCCTTCTGAGCATGCCCAGGGTGTGATCTCCCGTTGGAGATCGAGGGTCACATGCTCAGATACTGCAGCGGTTCCCATTGGTCCTCCAGGAAGTTCTTGAAGGTGCTAAACTTCTGTGGCAGCTTCCTATTGGCCCTTTATTGGAAGGTCCTGAATGTGCTTCAGCTATATAAACTTTGCATGACCGCACGGCCATGCACTAGTGTACATTTGTAAACGTGTGTGTGTTGTGAGTGAAAGTCGTTCTTTAAAAAACCCTCCCTATTGGATGACTGTTCGCGGAAGGTAGATGATTGCTGTCTAGCATCCGACTTATCCAACAGCACGTTACACACCAATACAGCGTCTAGTTGCTGTGTCCGCCAGTGCGGCGCCATGCGCTTTCACAGCACTTTCCAGACCCAAGCCTGGGTTGTTAGTGGCATCCGCCAGTGCGGCACCGCACGCACTATCGTGCATTCTTTAGTTATTATTTAGGTTACGCTGACACCCCAGTTGCGGTGTCGACCGCAAGTAGTCTACACAGTCTCAGATCCCAAGTCTTAGGACTGAGCTCAGAGACTCCTTGCTTGTGCTCTTGTGTGCGGTACCGCGGCCCTGTGATTTAACAGGGTTTGCTTCCTTCACACTGGGTGAAGTTAACCCGTGTGTGTATTTACATTGTACTGCCATGTAGTCCGTCATTACTTGGCAGCAGGTTCCATCTCTGCACGGTGGACCCCGGGCTGCGAATACACCTTATTCTACCAATCTTATTATTTGGTGCGTTCCGCTAGCCCTAACAGTCACATACTACCATGCCTTGCTGGAGATTCGCTGGCACAAACCACACATCGCTCTTCTGCTTGATGGCATTCCAGAGCTCCTGCGCTGTGTGGCTTCGATTCCCCAAAGAAATTAATTTCAATGTGGCCTGTTGACGTTTGGCCACGGCTGTGCTCATATCAGTCGTAACAGCTAAGCATTCACGGGTCCATGTGGAGGCAGACTGTGACGGCTCCTGCAGCGCTGATTCAGAGGAACTGGAGTATGAGGAGGAGTCAATGTGTACAGACTGGATTCCTGAAAACCTTGGAGTTGGCAGAACACGTACAGCGCCACTCTCAAGATCTGTACCCGGCTCCACAACATTTACACAATGGGCAGTGAGGGAAAGGTATCGTCCCTGTCCATGGTGACTGGTCCACGCATCGGTGGTCAGGTGGACCTTGCTACTGATGGCGTTTAGTAGCGCATGTTTAATGTTTCCCTCCACGTGCTTTTGCAGGGCAGGGACGGCTTGCCTGCTGAAATAAAAGCGGCTGGGCACATTGTATTGTGGGACTGCCAATGCCATCAAGTTACGGAAGGTGTCAGTATCCACCAGCCTGAATGACAGCATTTCAAGGGACAGTAGTTTTGCAATGCCAGCATTCAGAGCCTGTGCTCGAGGGTGGTTTGCTGAGAATGGCCGCCTCTTCTCCCATGCCTGTGCTACCGATGGCTGTAGGTTGGGCTGGGAGTGTGAGGATGACAGGGAACGTGGTGCTGTGCGTGGAATTTTACTGGGTTTCTGTACAACAGTGCCAGAGGTTCTTCCATGGCGATCCTGTGAGGAAGCCGAACCAGCTGTGTGTGAGCTGGAGGAAGAGGTTACAACACGAGCTGAAGAGGTGGTAGGTGCTGTTGTAGGTTGGCCTAGGTCTTTAGTGTGCTTTTGTAACTCCACCACGTGCTTGGTCCGCACATATTTCCATATATTTGTGGTATTGAGGTTGCTGACACTTTTCCCTCTTTTTACTTTCTGATTACACAGCTTGCATTTGACAAAGCAAATGTCGTCTGCAACTGTGTCAAAAAAGGACCAGGCACCGCCAGTCTTGGGAGCACCCGTTTTGGGTTTTGGAAGAGGCATGTTCCTAATGGGTGCCGAAGTGGAAGCTACAGGCAACGCAGTCTTCCCCCTCCCTCTCCCTCCTTTTTGGGCCGTTCGGGGAATCTCTTCCTCAGAGCTGTTCCCACCACCTTATTGTACCTCACACCATGATGGGTCAAGGACCTCATCATCTACAATACACTCTACCAACAACTGCTTCTCCTGGAAAGTCTCGGCAGCACAGTATGCACCAGAAAGTGGCACCTGAGTCTCATCATCAGATGGGTACTGAGGTGTGCTGACCGTAGGCACTGGCCCACCCGCCTCTTCAGATTCAGAGGGACAAATCAGTTGCGCATCACTGCATACTGCCTATTCATCAGTTTCTCGAAAGCTGCTTGACTGGCCCCCTCTTTTCAAGCCAAGAGATTCAGAGAACAGAAGTAGAGATGGCTCCTGTCCTGGGCTCTCTGACTGCCTGGGCAATTTGGCAGGTGGTGAAGAGACAGATGGGTGCTCTTCAGTGCTCTGTGCCTGAGAGGATGTGGCACTAATTGAAGTCAATGCGTTAGCTGCCATCCATCCGACAAAGGCTTCAATTTGTTCGTCCCGCAGCATTGGGTACAGCAAGTTCCTACAAAGCTGCGCTTGAAGGACTGTTCCCTTCTAAAACTGGGGGATGATGAGTCACCGGTGCCCGCGGCAGGCACAGAATCCCCACGTCTTCTCCCTGCAGAAACTCCACGCCCATGACAACGTGCCTTACTCCCTGCCTTCTTCATCTTGTAGACTGATAAAGATAGGCAGAAAAGTACTAAGGGCTTAGTGTGCTTATTCCTGAACAGCTGCTAACAGGTATAAGAAACACTAATTTTATAAAGTGTGGACTAGACTTTAATATGAGCTAATGTAGCCTACACAACAGTAAAGTGGAGTGTTTGGTGAACTTTACTAACTTTTTGTTTTTTTCTTAAAAAGATACTGGATGTGCCCAAAGATTTAAAACCAATAGCATCAGAAACTTTTTGTAGTGATTACAATGCAGGAAGGTAACCTACAATGCAATAGATGAGGCTCCAAAAAATAGGTTAATACTAATCTGGCTGGGGCTGCAGGGCACAAGGCTGCAGAAAGGCTCATCTATCTACTCCTATATAGTGTTTTTCCGCAATCTAGCAGGATAAGGATGGAAACGCACTAATAGGATAGATCTGGAAAAATGTGCAGCAGGCAGCACTAATTGAAAAAAGGACAATGGAACAGTATGAGGCAGTGACAAACGCTGAGCTGACTACAACCAGCTGTGGCTGCAGATCAGAAAACAGCGTGAGCTGAACTCACACAAAGACCTTGCAGACAGACGTGAACAGCGCTGCAAGTCCAAAAAAAAGATCCTCTATGTACTCCTATATAGTGTTTTTCCGCAATCTAGCAGGATACGGATGGACACCCACTAATAGGATAAATCTGGAAAAATGTGCAGCAGGCAGCACTAATTGAAAAAAGGACAATGGAACAGTATGATGCAGTGACGCACACTGAGCTGACTACAACCAGCTGTGGCTGCAGAACAAACTACAGCGTGAGCTGCACTCACACAGAGACCTTCCAGACAGCTGTGAACAGCGCTGCAAGGCAAAAACAAGGTTCTCAAACAGCGGTTTCTAAATTAGTCTAGGTAAAGCACAATGCAGCAAATCGCTTTCTCAAACTATTCCTCAGTAAGAACAACAGTGTCCTGTCCCTAGCTGAATTCATAGCAAAGTGAACCCAAAATGGCGGCGGCGGCTTTTATAGTGCATCATGACATCATTTCAGCAGCCAATCACAGCCATGCCAGTAGTTACATGCCTAACATGCAGAACAGGATGTGCCCACACTTCTAATGATCCCTCATTGGCTGAATTAAATCAAACTGGCTCATTGCATTATGGGAACTTCCAATTCCGGTATCCAATATTGCATAAGTATCAGAACTCAGTATCAGAATTCCGATACCGCGAATATCGGCCGATACCCGATATTTGCAGTATCGGAATGCTCAACACTACTGATGAGACTACAGCTTCCATCAGCTGATACCGGCTTTCTTTAGTAACAGTGAGAGCAGGATCAGCGGAGGGGAGAATTCATCAGCTGCTCCTGTGCTGTAAATGAATAATAAAAAAAATCTGAGTTGGTTTCCCTGCATTTTTGATAATCAGCCAGACAAAACTCACAGCTGGGGCTGCAACCCCCGGCTGTCAGCTTCAGCAAGGCTGGTTATTAGGAATAGAGAGGTCCCCATGCCATATTTTTAAATAAATAATAAAAAAGTGTGGGTTCCCCCATTTCTGACAACCTGCATTGCTAAAGCTCAAAGCTGGGGGCTGGTGTTCTCAGGCTGGTAAGAGACCATGGATATAGACCCCAGCCTAAAATTAGCAGAGCGCAGATGCCCAGAAAAGGCACATTTATTAGTTGCACCAATTCTGGCACTTTGCCTGGCTCTTCCCACTTGCCCTGTAGTGGTGGCAAGTGGGGTTCATATTTGTGGGGTTGATGTCACCTTTGTGTTGTCAGGTGACATCAAGCCCACGGATTAGTAATAGAGAAGTGTCTATTAGACACCTCTCCATTACTAATCCTATAGTTGCATGGTAAATTAAGACACAGCCAGGATAAAGTCTTTTATTAGAAATAAAACAAAAAACTGTTTTTCGTTTTATTTAAAAATTACAAGTACAGTTATACTCACCTAATGCCTATTTCACCAAAGCCCTTGTTCTCCTGTAATAAAACTAAAATAAAAAAACAACTATATTTCTCACCTCTACGTTGTTCTGTCCCACGCCGTATTCCATGTCTGAGGGATAAATAGTTTTCAACCTGGATGGTGCCAAGATGCGACTGTCCAGGCTGAGAACCACTGGTGACTGAGCAGCTGCAAGTGCAGCATCAGTGACAGGCAGTGACATCATCGAGATTACTTCTAGTCACTGGTGTCAGTACAATTAGTACAGTGAGTGTGCAGCTTACCTTTTATGTATTTAATTAATAATTTTTTTTTTTTAAATGTCATGGGCTACCGCACAATTTTTTTTAACCAGCAGCGGGAAAGCCAATGTTTATAGCCTGGGAAGGTGGTAATACCAAAGGAGCTTCCCAGGCTATTAATATCAGCTCACAGCTGTATACTTAGCCTTTACTAGCTGTTAAAATGGGTGACCCTACAAAAAATGAAGTAGGTACCCCTATAATAACCAGCAAAGGCTATGCAGCTGCCGTCTGATATTAATAGCCTAGGAAAGGACCATGGATACTGGACCCCAGGTTAAAAAACATCAGCTCTCAGCCACTCCAGAAAAGGCACATTTCTAAGATGGGCCCGTTCTGGAACTTTGCCTCGCTCTTCCCTCTTGCCCTGTAGCTGTTGCAAGTGAGATGATAGTTAGAGGGGGTTGATGTCACCTTTGCATTGTCAGGTGACATCAAGCCCAGAGGCTGGTAATGGAGTGGCATCAATAAGACGCCCCCATTTCTAGCGCCTTAGTCACATTGTATGAAAACACAGACACCCAGAAAAAGTCCTTTAATTGAAAGAAAGACACAGACTCCTTTATTAAACTTTATAAAACCATACTTACCACTTTGCCTATTCCCCGATGCCCTTGTCATCTGCAAAAGAAGTAAAAAGCAAACAAGTATTCATCACATTTCTGCAAAGATCATGCTAATCCGTTTGTCCATTACAGGTCTAACTCTGCTACATCTAGATGGCAGGAAGTATGATGCTTTTGCAGAATAATAATATGAGTAATGTAATGAAACATGCTCTATATACTGTATATGCTGCTAGTTTGAAAATCTTACCCACACACATCACTTTATAAAGGGAAATTTGACATAATACCTCTATTAGCTTACGCTATATACTGCTGACATACACAGCACCCCAGTAGGTGGGCAGAATATCTGGGTACAAATTCTGTTTTCTGAGGATGAAACCACTGCCCCTTCCCCTGTGTTATGGCCTTCTGTTATGAACAGGTAATTCAGAACCACAATGGACCTTGAAGTTCAGAGCACACAAAGTGACCTAACATTTACCAAAAACATATGACGAGCTCTGAGACGTGGAAACTCTGCTGACCGCAATCCCTAATCCTATCACACCACACTAGAGGTAGCCGTGGATTGCGCCTAACGCTCCCTATGCAACTCGGCACAGCCTGAGAAACTAACTAGCCCTGAAGATAGAAAAATAAGCCTACCTTGCCTCAGAGAAATTCCCCAAAGGAAAAGGCAGCCCCCCACATATAATGACTGTGAGTAAAGATGAAATACAAACACAGAGATGAAATAGATTTAGCAATTTGAGGCCCGACTTACTGAATAGACCGAGGATAGGAAAGATAGCTTTGCGGTCAACACAAAAACCTACAAACAACCACGCAGAGGGGCAAAAAGACCCTCCGCACCGACTAACGGTACGGAGGTGCTCCCTCTGCGTCTCAGAGCTTCCAGCTAGCAAGAAAAACCAATATAGCAAGCTGGACATAAAATATAGCAAACAAAAATAACATAAGCAGAACTTAGCTTATGCAGGATAGACAGGCCACAGGAACGATCCAGGAGGAAGCAAGACCAATACTAGAACATTGACTGGAGGCCAGGATCAAAGCACCAGGTGGAGTTAAATAGAGCAGCACCTAATGACTTAACCTCATCACCTGAGGAAGGAAACTCAGAAGCCGCAGTACCACTCTCATCTACCAAGGGAAGCTTATAGACAGAACCTGCCGCAGTACCACTCACGACCACAGGAGGGAGCTTGGCCACAGAATTCACAACAGTACCCCCCCCTTGAGGAGGGGTCACCGAACCCTCACCAGAGCCCCCAGGCCGACCAGGATGAGCCACATGAAAGGCACGAACCAGATCGGCAGCATGGACATCAGAGGCAAAGACCCAGGAATTATCTTCCTGACCATAACCCTTCCACTTAACCAAATACTGGAGTTTCCGTCTCGAAACACGAGAATCCAAAATCTTCTCCACAATATACTCCAATTCCCCTTCAACCAAAACCGGAACAGGAGGATCAATAGATGGAACCACAGGTGCCACGTATCTCCGCAACAATGACCTATGGAACACGTTATGGATGGAAAAAGAAGCCGGAAGAGTCAAACGAAAAGACACAGGATTAAGAACCTCAGAAATCCTATATGGACCAATGAAACGAGGCTTAAATTTAGGAGAGGAAACCTTCATAGGAATATAACGAGATGACAACCAAACCAAATCCCCAATACGAAGTCGGGGACCCACACAGCGCCTGTGGTTAGCGAAACTTTGAGCCTTCTCCTGGGACAAGGTCAAATTGTCCACTACATGAGTCCAAATCTGCTGCAACCTATCCACCACAGTATCCACACCAGGACAGTCCGAAAACTCAACCTGCCCTGAAGAGAAACGAGGGTGGAACCCAGAATTGCAGAAAAACAGCGAAACCAAAGTAGCCGAGCTGGCCCGATTATTAAGGGCGAACTCAGCCAAAGGCAAAAAGGACACCCAATCATCCTGATCAGCAGAAACAAAACATCTCAGATATGTTTCCAAGGTCTGATTGGTTCGTTCAGTCTGGCCATTTGTCTGAGGATGGAAAGCCGAGGATAAAGACAAATCAATGCCCATCCTAGCACAAAAGGCTCGCCAAAACCTCGAAACAAACTGGGAACCTCTGTCAGAAACGATGTTCTCTGGTATGCCATGTAAACGAACCACATACTGAAAAAACAATGGCACCAAATCAGAGGAGGAAGGCAATTTAGACAAGGGCACCAAATGGACCATCTTAGAGAAGCGATCACAAACCACCCAAATGACCGACATTCTTTGAGAGACGGGGAGATCCGAAATAAAATCCATAGAGATATGTGTCCAAGGCCTCTTCGGGACCGGCAAGGGCAAAAGCAACCCACTGGCACGAGAACAGCAGGGCTTAGCCCGAGCACAAATCCCACAGGACTGCAGAAAAGAACGCACATCCCGCGACAGAGACGGCCACCAAAAGGATCTAGCCACCAAATCTCTGGTACCAAAGATTCCAGGATGACCAGCCAACACCGAACAATGAACCTCAGAGATAACTTTATTCGTCCACCTATCAGGGACAAACAGTTTCTCCGCTGGGCAACGGTCAGGTCTATTAGCCTGAAATTTTTGCAGCACCCGCCGCAAATCAGGGGAGATGGCAGACAAAATTACCCCCTCTTTGAGAATACCCGCCGGCTCAGACAAACCCGGAGAATCGGGCACAAAACTCCTAGACAGGGCATCCGCCTTCACATTTTTAGAGCCCGGAAGGTACGAAACCACAAAGTCAAAACGGGAGAAAAACAGCGACCAACTAGCCGGTCTGGGATTCAACCGTTTGGCAGACTCGAGATAAGTCAAGTTTTTGTGATCAGTCAAGACCACTACGCGATGCTTAGCTCCTTCAAGCCAATGACGCCACTCCTCGAATGCCCACTTCATGGCTAGCAACTCTCGATTGCCAACATCATAATTTCGCTCAGCAGGCGAAAATTTCCTGGAAAAGAAGGCGCATGGTTTCATCAACGAGCAATCAGAACTTCTCTGCGACAAAACAGCCCCTGCTCCAATTTCAGAAGCATCAACCTCGACCTGGAACGGAAGCGAAACATCTGGTTGGCACAGCACAGAGGCAGAAGAAAAACGACGCTTCACCTCCTGAAAAGCCTCCACAGCAGCAGAAGACCAATTGACCACATCAGCACCCTTCTTGGTCAAATCAGTCAACGGTTTAGCAATACTAGAAAAATTATTGATGAAGCGACGATAAAAATTAGCAAAGCCCAGGAACTTCTGCAGACTCTTCAGGGATGTTGGCTGAGTCCAATCAAAAATGGCCTGAACTTTAACAGGGTCCATCTCGATAGTAGAAGGAGAAAAAATGAACCCCAAAAATGAAACCTTCTGAACACCAAAGAGACACTTTGACCCCTTCACAAACAAAGAATTAGCACGCAGGACCTGGAACACCATTCTGACCTGCTTCACATGAGACTCCCAATCATCCGAGAAGACCAAAATATCATCCAAGTATACAATCAGGAACTTATCCAGGTACTCTCGGAAGATGTCATGCATAAAGGACTGAAACACTGATGGAGCATTAGAACTTTGGGCCTCCAGTACTGTTATGAACAGGTAATTCAGAACCACAATAGACCTTGAAGTTCAGAGCACACAAAGTGACCTGACATTTACCAAAAACATATGACGAGCTCTGAGACGTGGAAACTCTGCTGACCGCAATCCCTAATCCTATCACACCACACTAGAGGTAGCCGTGGATTGCGCCTAACGCTCCCTATGCAACTCGGCACAGCCTGAGAAACTAACTAGCCCTGAAGATAGAAAAATAAGCCTACCTTGCCTCAGAGAAATTCCCCAAAGGAAAAGGCAGCCCCCCACATATAATGACTGTGAGTAAAGATGAAATACAAACACAGAGATGAAATAGATTTAGCAAAGTGAGGCCCGACTTACTGAATAGACCGAGGATAGGAAAGATAGCTTTGCGGTCAACACAAAAACCTACAAACAACCACGCAGAGGGGCAAAAAGACCCTCCGCACCGACTAACGGTACGGAGGTGCTCCCTCTGCGTCTCAGAGCTTCCAGCTAGCAAGAAAAACCAATATAGCAAGCTGGACAGAAAATATAGCAAACAAAAATAACATAAGCAGAACTTAGCTTATGCAGGATAGACAGGCCACAGGAACGATCCAGGAGGAAGCAAGACCAATACTAGAACATTGACTGGAGGCCAGGATCAAAGCACCAGGTGGAGTTAAATAGAGCAGCACCTAACGACTTAACCTCATCACCTGAGGAAGGAAACTCAGAAGCCGCAGTACCACTCTCATCCACCAAAGGAAGCTTATAGACAGAACCAGCCGCAGTACCACTCACGACCACAGGAGGGAGCTTGGCCACAGAATTCACAACAGCCTTCCCAATCTGCTGTCCAGGAAGGAGGCTCTGATGCCTCTTGCCCACAACCTGCAGTTGCACAGACACAACAGTCAGCAACCATGTCCAGTTCATTGTCCCAGCCCAGTGTTCAGTTGTCCCTTGTCAGTATATATATATTCCCAAATTATTATTAAGATAAGGCATACATATTCGCTTGTACTTTACACTGTCCGGTGCAGGACAAAGACCATTGCTGGCTTTGCCAGGCTCCTAAATGAGACTTGTGTCTATTAAACTGTTGTTTCCATTAAATTTTCTAAATTTGGGTAAAAAAATGGTGGTGGGGTATTGCCCAGTTTCTGTACATTTTGAGCACATCTAAGAGACAGTTAATATGCTCCACAGTCTTGTTCAGGCGGCAGCCTTACACATATTGGAACATGGCCATTGCCATGCTGAGGCCTTTACTTGAACTCTGCAATACTGCCTGTCACCTGAGTAATACACGCCACAGACCTCGTCATTCTCTGTGACATATCCTGCAATTATTCCACTGTTGCTGAAAACCAAGCAAAAGATGCATTCTGCCTGGTTGTATAGTTTCCAAAAGAAGTGCATAGGTTTTGCAGATAGGTCAGTGGCACTCCTGTGTCTTTCCCTTGAGGAGGCTGCTTCCAAGTAAAATGAGGCTTGCACATCTGCCTGACATTTCTGGTCTGACAGACTGATCATAATATTGACCGTCACTTGCATACTTCATGTTCAGAATTAAATTTTAATGCTTTAACCCCTTTACCCCCAAGGGTGGTTTACACATTAATGACCGGGACAATTTTTACAATTCTGACCACTGTCCGTTTATGAGGTTATACAGTTAGGGCCAGAAATATTTGGACAGTGACACAATTTTCGCGAGTTGGGCTCTGCATGCCTCCACATTGGATTTGAAATGAAACCTCTACAACAGAATTCAAGTGCAGATTGTAACGTTTAATTTGAAGGGTTGAACAAAAATATCTGATTGAAAATGTAGGAATTGTACACATTTCTTTACAAACACTCAACATTTTAGGAGGTCAAAAGTAATTGGACAAATAAACATAACCCAAACAAAATATTTTTATTTTCAATATTTTGTTGCAAATCCTTTGGAGGCAATCACTGCCTTAAGTCTGGAACCCATGGACATCACCAAACGCTGGGTTTCCTCCTTCTTAATGCTTTGCCAGGCCTTTACAGCCGCAGCCTTCAGGTCTTGCTTGTTTGTGGGTCTTTCCGTCTTAAGTCTGGATTTGAGCAAGTGAAATGCATGCTCAATTGGGTTTAGATCTGGAGATTGACTTGGCCATTGCAGAATTTTCCACTTTTTGGCACTCATGAACTCCTGGGTAGCTTTGGCTGTATGCTTGGGGTCATTGTCCATCTGTACTATGAAGCGCCGTCCAATCAACTTTGCAGCATTTGGCTGAATCTGGGCTGAAAGTATATCCCGGTACACTTCAGAATTCATCCGGCTACTCTTGTCTGCTCTTATGTCATCAATAAACACAAGTGACCCAGTGCCATTGAAAGCCATGCATGCCCATGCCATCACGTTGCCTCCACCATGTTTTACAGAAGATGTGGTGTGCCTTGGATCATGTGCCGTTCCCTTTCTTCTCCAAACTTTTTTCTTCCCATCATTCTGGTACAGGTTGATCTTTGTCTCATCTGTCCATAGAATACTTTTCCAGAACTGAGCTGGCTTCTTGAGGTGTTTTTCTGCAAATTTAACTCTGGCCTGTCTATTTTTGGTATTGATGAATGGTTTGCATCTAGATGTGAACCCTTTGTATTTACTGTCATGGAGTCTTCTACTTACTGTTGACTTAGAGACAGATACACCTACTTCACTGAGAGTGTTCTGGACTTCAGTTGATGTTGTGAACGGGTTCTTCTTCACCAAATTAAGTATGTGGCGATCATCCACCACTGTTGTCATCCGTGGACGCCCATGCCTTTTTGAGTTCCCAAGCTCACCAGTCAATTCCTTTTTTCTCAGAATGTACCCAACTGTTGATTTTGCTACTCCAAGCATGTCTGCTATCTCTCTGATGGATTTTTTCTTTTTTTTCAGCCTCAGGATGTTCTGCTTCACCTCAATTGAGAGTTCCTTTGACCGCATGTTGTCTGCTCACAGCAACAGCTTCCAAATGCAAAACCACACACCTGGAATCCACCCCTGACCTTTTAACTACTTCATTGATTACAGGTTAACGAGGGAGATGCCTTCAGAGTTAATTGCAGCCCTTAGAGTCCATTGTCCAATTACTTTTGGTCCCTTGAAAAAGAGGACGCTATGCATTACAGAGCTATGATTCCTAAACCCTTTCTCCGATTTGGATGTGGAAACTATCATATTGCAGCTGGGAGTGTGCACTTTCAGCCCATATTATATATATAATTGTATTTCTGAACATGTTTTTGTAAACAGCTAAAATAACAAAACTTGTGTCACTGTCCAAATATTTCTGGCCCTAACTGTAACTCTGGAACGCTTTAACGGATCCTGATGAATTTGACTTGTTTTCTCGTGACATATTGTACTTCATGATAGTGGTAAAATTTCTTTATATTACCTGCGTTGATTTGTGAAAAAAAGGGAAATTTGGTGAAAATTTTGAAAATTTCACAATTTTTCAACTTTGAATGAATTATGCCCTTAAATCATAGAGATATGTCACTCAAAACACTTAATAAGTAACATTTCCCACATGTCTACGTTTCATCAGCACAACTTTGGAACCAAATTGTTTTTTGTTCGGGAGTTAAAAGTGTTAAAAATTGATCAGCAATTTCTCATTTTTACAACACCATTTTTTTTAGGGACCACATCATATTTGAAGTTACTTTGAGGGGTCTATAAGATAGAAAAATACCCAAGTGTGACACCATTCTAAAAACTGCAACCCAGGTGCTCAAAACCATATTCAAGAAGTTTATTAACCCTTTAGATGTTTCACAGGAAGTTTTGGAATGTTTAAAAAAAATGAACATTTAACTTTTTTTTCACAAAAAAATTACTTCAGCTCCAATTTGTTTTATTTTACCAAGAGTAACAGGATAAATTAGACCCCAAAAGTTGTTGTACAATTTGTCATGAGTACGCTTATACCCCACATGTGGGGGTAAACCACTGTTTTGGCGCTTGGCAGAGCTCGGAAGGGAAGGATTGCCGTTTGACTTGTCAATGCAAAATTGACTGGAATTGAAATAGGACGCCATGTCGTGTTTGGAGAGCCCATAATGTGCCTAAACATTGAAACCCCCCACAAGGTACACCATTTTGGAAAGTAGACCCTCTAAGGAACATATCTAGATGTGTGGTGAACACTTTGACCCACCAAGTGCTTCACAGAAGTTTATAATGTAGAGCCGTAAAAATAAAAAATCATATTTTTCCACAAAAATGATGTCTTCGCCCCCAATGTTTTATTTTCCCAAGGTTAGCAGAAGAAATTGGACCTCAAAATTTGTTGTGCAATTTGTCTTGAGTATGCTGATACCCCATATGTGGGGGTAAACCACTGTTTAGGCGCATGGCGGAGCTCGGAAGGCAAGGAGCGTCTATTGACTTTTCAATGCAAAATTGACTGGAATTGAGATAGGACACCATGTCAAGTTTGGAGAGCCCCTGATGTGCCTAAACATTGAAATCCCCCACAAGTGACACCATTTTGGAAAGTAGACCCCCTAAGGAACTTATCTAGATGTGTTGTGAGAACTTTGAACCCTGAAATTCCACTGCAGTTTATAACGCAAAGCCGTGAAAATAAAAAATCTTTTTTCCCACAAAAATAGATATATTAGCCCCCACATTTTCCCAAGGGTAACAGGAGAAATTGGACCCCCAAAGTTGTTGTACAATTTTCCTGAGTATGCTGATTCCCCAAATGGAGAACCACCGTTTGTTCACATGGCAGAGCTCGGAAGGGAAGGAGCACCATTTGGAATGCAGACTTGGATGGAATAGTCTGCAGGTGTCACATTGCGTCTGCAGAGCCCCTGTTGTACCTAAACAGTAGAAACTCCCCACAACTGACCCTATATTGGAAACTAGACCCCCTAAGGAACTTATCTAGATATGTTGTGAGAACTTTGAACCCCCAAGTGTTTCACTACAGTTTATAATGCAGAGCCATGAAAATAAAAAAATTCTACAAAAATTATTTTTTAGCCCTCTGTTTTGTATTTTCCCAAGGGTGACAGGAGAAATTGGACAGCAAAAGTTGTTTAATTTCTCCTGAGTACGCTGATGCCCCATATGTGGGGGGAACCACCGATTGGGCGCATGGCAGAACTCGGAAGGGAAGGAGCACTGTTTTACTTTTTCAACGCAGAATTGGCTAGAATTGGGATCAGATGCCATTTCACACTTGGAGAGCCCCTGATGTGCCTAAACAGTGGAAATCCCCAATTCTAGCTGAATCCCTAACCTGAACACACCCCTAACCCTAATGCCAACCCTAACCATAACCCTAACCAAAATCCTAACCACACCCCTAACACGAACACACCCCTAACCCTAATCACAATTATATCACTAACCCCAACACACGCCTAACCCCAACACACCCCTAACCCTAATCCCAACCCTAATCACACCCCTAACTCCAACACACCCAAACCCTAATCCCAACCATAACCCTAATCACACCCCTAACCCTGACACATTCCTAACCCTAATCCCAACTCTAATCCCAATCGTAAATGTTATCCAAACCTGTTGTGAATTCTGTTGTCGAACTCCCTCCTGTGGTCGTGAATGGTACTTCGGCGAGTTCTGTCCATGGACTCCCTCTGGTGGCTGTGAGTGAAGCTGCTGCTTCTGAGGTTCCTTACACAGGTGACGTGGTTTATCCTTTGGTTGGCTGCTCTATTTAACTCCACTCAGATCGTTACTCCATGCCAGCTGTCAATGTTCCTGCATTGGTTCAGTTCGCTCTTGGATCTTTCTGGTGACCTGTCTTCTCCAGCAGAAGCTAAGTTCCTGATAGTTATTATTTGTTCATTGTTTCCTTGTCTAGCTGGTTATCATGATTTTGTCTTGCTAGCTGGAAGCTCTGGGATGCAGAGTGGCACCTCCGCACCGTGAGTCGGTGCGGAGGTTTTTTTGCACACTCTGCGTGGTCTTTTGTAGTTTTTTGTGCTGACCGCAAAGATACCTTTCCTATCGTATGTCTGTTTAGTAAGTCTGGCCTCCCTTTGCTGAAACCTGTTTCATTTCTGTGTTTGTGACTTTCATCTTTACTCACAGTCAATATATGTGCCTTTTCCTTTGGGGAATTTCTCTGAGGCAAGGTAGGCTTTATTTTCTATCTCTAGGGCTAGCTAGCTCTTAGGCTGTGAAGAGGCATTTAGGGAGAGTCAGGAACGCTCCATGGCTATTTCTAGTTGTTGTGATAGGATTAGGGCCTGCGGTCAGCAGAGCTCCCACATCCCAGAGCTTGTCCTGTGTGAGTTTAACGATCAGGTCGTGCCGGGTGCTCCTAACCACCGGGTCCATAACAGTACAGCTGGCCCAAAGTATTAATGCATCTCAATATAGGGATAAGAGAAGTTCTGAGACCATTTTTTTTTCTTTGCACTGCGTTTTGTCTTTCTTTTCCTCTAAACCTTTGGGTGGTTCAGGACACAGGTGTAGATATGGACATTCAAGGTCTGTCCTCTTGTGTGGATCATCTCACTGCAAGGGTACAAAACATTCAAGATTTTGTGGTTCAGAATCCTATGTTAGCGCCTAGAATTCCTATTCCTGATTTATTTTCTGGGGATAGATCTAAGTTCTTGAATTTCAAAAATAATTGTAAACTGTTTCTAGCTTTGAAACCCGGATCCTCTGGTGACCACGTTCAACAAGTAAAAATCATTATTTCTTTGTTGCGTGGTGACCCTCAAGACTGGGCATTTTCCCTTGCGCCAGGAGATCCTGCATTGCGTGATGTTGATGCGTTTTTTCTGGTGCTTGGATTGCTTTATGATGAACCAAATTCAGTGGATCAGGCAGAGAAAATCTTGCTGGCTTTGTGTCAGGGTCAGGATGAAGCGGAGGTGTACTGTCAGAAGTTTAGAAAGTGGTCTGTGCTTACTCAGTGGAATGAGTGTGACCTGGCGGCAATTTTCAGAAAGGGTCTTTCTGAAGCCCTTAAGGATGTCATGGTGGGATTTCCCACGCCTGCTGGTCTGAATGAGTCTATGTCCTTGGCCATTCAGATCGATCGGCGCTTGCGTGAGCGCAAAGCTGTGCACCATCTGGCGGTATTCTCTGAGCATAGGCCTGAGTCTATGCAGTGTGATAGGACATTGACCAGAGCTGAACGGCAAGAACACAGACGTCGGAAAGGGCTGTGTTTTTACTGTGGTGAATCCACTCATGCTATCTCTGATTGTCCTAAGCGCACTAAGCGGTTCGCTAGGTCTGCCACCATTGGTACGATACAGTCTAAATTTCTTTTGTCCGTTACTCTGATTTGCTCTCTGTCGTCCTATTCTGTTATGGCATTTGTGGATTCAGGCGCTGCCCTGAATTTGATGGACTTGGAGTTTGCCAGGCGCTGTGGTTTTTTCTTGGAGCCCTTGCAGTATCCTATTCCATTTGAGGAATTGATGCTACGCCTTTGGCCAAGAATAAGCCTCAGTACTGGACTCAATTGACCATGTGCATGGCTCCTGCACATCAGGAGGATATTCGCTTTTTGGTGTTGCATAATCTGCATGATGTGGTCGTTTAGGGGTTGCCATGGCTACAGGTCCATAATCCAGTGTTGGATTGGAAATCTATGTCTGTGTCCGGCTGGGGTTGTCAGGGGGTACATGGTGATGTTCCATTGTTGTTAATTTTGCCTTCCACTCCTTCTGAAGTCCCTGAGTTTTTATCAGATTACTGGGACGTATTTGAAGAACCCAAATCCGGTGCACTACCTCCTCATAGGGATTGCGATTGTGCTATTAATTTGATTCCTGGTAGTAAGTTTCCTAAGGGCTGTCTGTTTAATTTATCTGTGCCAGAGCACGCCGCTATGCGGCGTTATATAAAGGAATCCTTGGAGAAGGGTCATATTCGCCCGTCGTCGTCACCATTGGGAGCAGGGTTCTTTTTTGTGGCCAAGAAGGATGGCTCTTTGAGACCTTGTATTGATTACCGCCTTCTTAATAAGATCACAGTCAAATTTCAGTATCCTTTGCCGCTGCTGTCTGATTTGTTTGCTCGGATTAAGGGGGCTAGTTGATTCACCAAGATAGATCTTCGAGGGGCGTATAATCTTGTGCGAATTAAAACAGGGCGATGAATGGAAAACAGCATTTAATACGCCCGAGGGCCATTTTGAGTACCTGGTTATGCCATTCGGGCTTTCTAATGCTCCATCTGTGTTTCAGTCCTTTATGCATGACATCTTTCGAGAGTACCTGGATAGATTCATGATTGTATATTTGGATGACATTTTGGTCTTTTCGGATGATTGGGACTCTCATGTGAAGCAGGTCAGAATGGTGTTCCAGGTCCTTCGCGCGAATTCCTTGTTTGTGAAGGGGTCAAAGTGTCTCTGTGGAGTTCAGAAGGTTTCATTTTTGGGTTTCATTTTTTCCCCTTCTACTATCGAGATGGACCCTGTTAAAGTTCAGGCCATTTATGATTGGACTCAGCCGACATCTGTGAAGAGCCTGCAGAAGTTCCTGGGCTTTGCTAATTTTTACCGTTGCTTCATCGCTAATTTTTCTAGTATTGCTAAACCGTTGACTGATTTGACCAAGAAAGGTGCTGATGTGGTCAATTGGTCCTCTGCGGCTGTAGAGGCTTTTCAGGAGTTGAAGCGTCGTTTTTCTTCTGCCCCTGTGTTGTGCCAGCCAGATGTTTCGCTCCCGTTTCAGGTTGAGGTTGATGCTTCTGAGATTGGAGCAGGGGCTGTTTTGTCGCAAAGAAGTTCTGATGGCTCGGTGATGAAACCATGTGCCTTCTTTTCTAGAAAATTCTCGCCTGCTGAGCGCAATTATGATGTTGGCAATCGAGAGTTGTTGGCCATGAAGTGGGCATTCCAGGAGTGGCGACATTGGCTTGAAGGAGCTAAACATCGCGTGGTGGTCTTGACGGATCACAAGAATTTGACTTATCTCGAGTCTGCCAAACGGTTGAATCCTAGACAGGCTTGATGGTCGCTCTTTTTCTCCCGTTTTGATTTTGTGGTTTCATACCTTCCGGGATCTAAGAATGTGAAGGCTGATGCCCTGTCAAGGAGTTTTGTGCCTGACTCTCCGGGTGTTCCGGAGCCGGCAGGTATTCTTAAAGAGGGGGTAATTTTGTCTGCCATCTCCCCTGATTTGCGGTGCGTGCTGCAGAAGTTTCAGGCTGATAGACCTGACCGTTGTCCTACGGAGAAACTGTTTGTCCCTGATAGATGGACTAGTAGAGTTATCTCTGAGGTTCATTGTTCGGTGTTGGCTGGTCATCCTGGAATCTTTGGTACCAGAGATTTGGTGGCTAGATCCTTTTGGTGGCCTTCTTTGTCACGGGATGTGCATTCTTTTGTGCAGTCCTGTGGGACTTGTGCTCGGGCTAAGCCCTGCTGTTCTCGTGCCAGTGGGTTGCTTTTGCCCTTGCCGGTCCCGAAGAGGCCCTGGACGCATATTTCCATGGATTTTATTTCTGATCTCCCTGTTTCTCAAAGGATGTCGGTCATTTGGGTGGTTTGTGATCGCTTCTCTAAGATGGTCCATTTGGTGCCCTTGTCTAAATTGCCTTCCTCCTCTGATTTGGTGCCATTGTTTTTCCAGCATGTGGTTCGTTTGCATGGCATTCCAGAGAACATCGTCTCGGACAGAGGTTCCCAGTTGGTTTCGAGGTTTTGGCGGTCCTTTTGTGCTAAGATGGGCATTGATTTGTCTTTTTCTTCGGCTTTCCATCCTCAGACTAATGGCCAAACCGAACGAACTAATCAGACTTTGGAAACATATCTGAGATGCTTTGTTTCTGCTGATCAGGATGATTGGGTGTCCTTCTTGCCTTTGGCTGAGTTCGCCCTTAATAATCGGGCCAGCTCGTCTACTTTAGTTTCTCCTTTTTTCTGTAATTCTGGTTTCCATCCTCGTTTCTCTTCAGGGCAGGTTGAGCCTTCGGACTGTCCTGGTGTGGATACTGTGGTGGACAGGTTGCAGCAGATTTGGACTCATATGGTGGACAATTTGACATTGTCCCAGGAGAAGGCTCAACGTTTTGCTAACCGCCGGCGCTGTGTTGGTCCCCGACTGCGTGTTCGGGATTTGGTTTGGTTGTCATCTCGTCATGTTCCTATGAAGGTTTCCTCTCCTAAGTTTAAGCCTCGTTTCATTGGGCCATATAAGATTTCTGAAGTTCTTAATCCTGTGTCATTTTGTTTGGACCTTCCAGCTTCTTTTGCCATCCATAATGTGTTCCATAGGTCGTTGTTGCGGAGATACGTGGCGCCTATGGTTCCCTCCGTTGATCCTCCTGCCCCGGTGTTGGTCGAGGGGGAGTTGGAGTATGTGGTGGAGAAGATTTTGGATTCTCGTGTTTCGAGACGGAAACTCCAGTACCTGGTCAAGTGGAAGGGTTATGGTCAGGAAGATAATTCCTGGGTTTTTGCCTCTGATGTTCATGCTGCCGATCTTGTTCATGCCTTTCATTTGGCTCATCCTGATCGGCCTGGGGGCTCTGGTGAGGGTTCTGTGACCCCTCCTCAAGGGGGGGTACTGTTGTGAATTCTGTTGTCGAACTCTTTCCTGTGGTCGTGAGTGGTACTTCAGCGAGTTCTGTCCATGGACTCCCTCTGGTGGCTGTGAGTGAAGCTGCTGCTTCTGAGGTTCCTTACACAGGTGACGTGGTTTATCCTTTGGTTGGCTGCTCTATTTAACTCCACTCAGATCGTTACTCCATGCCAGCTGTCAATGTTCCTGCATTGGTTCAGTTCGCTCTTGGATCTTTCTGGTGACCTGTCTTCTCCAGCAGAAGCTAAGTTCCTGATAGTTATTATTTGTTCATTGTTTCCTTGTCCAGCTGGTTATCATGATTTTGTCTTGCTAGCTGGAAGCTCTGGGATGCAGAGTGGCACCTCCACACCTTGAGTCGGTGCGGAGGTCTTTTTGCACACTCTGCGTGGTCTTTTGTAGTTTTTTGTGCTGACCGCAAAGATACCTTTCCTATCTTCTGTCTGTTTAGTAAGTCTGGCCTCCCTTTGCTGAAACCTGTTTCATTTCTGTGTTTGTGACTTTCATCTTTACTCATAGTCAATATATGTGGGGGGCTGCCTTTTCCTTTGGGGAATTTCTCTGAGGGAAGGTAGGCTTTATTTTCTATCTCTAGGGCTAGCTAACTCTTAGGCTGTGAAGAGGCGTCTAGGGAGAGTCAGGAACGCTCCACGGCTATTTCTATTTGTTGTGATAGGATTAGGGCCTGAGGTCAGCAGAGCTCCCACTTTCCAGAGCTTGTCCTGTGTGAGATTAACTATCAGGTCGTGCCGGGTGCTCCTAACCACCAGGTCCATAACACAAACCCCAACCCTAACTTTAGCTCCAACCCTAACCCTAACTTTAGCCCCAACCCTAACCCTAACTTTAGACCAAACCCTTACCCTTACTTTAGACCCAACCCTAACCCTAACTTTAGCCCCAACCCTAACCCTAACTTTAGCCCTAACCCTAGTCCTAACTTTAGCCCCAACCCTAACTCTAGCCCCAACCCTAACCCTAACCCTAATGGAAAAATGGAAATAAATACATTTTTTCTTTTATTATTTTCCCTAACTAACAGGGTGATGAAGGTGGAGTTTGATTTGCTATTTATAGTGGGTTTTTTTTTTCAGTAGATTTTTATGATTGGCAGCTGTCACACACTAAAAGGTGCTTTTTATTGGAAAAAATAGGTTTTATGTTTCTACATTTTGAGAGCTATAATCTTTCCATATTTTGGTCCACAGAGTCATTTGAGGTCTTGTTTTTTGCGGGATGAGTTGATGTTTTTACTGGTACCATTTTCGGGCACATGGTATTTTTTGATCGATTTTTATTCCGATTTTTGTGAGGCAGAATGACCAAAAACCAGCAATTCGAGAAATTCTTTTGGAGGGGCTTTTATACCGTTCCACGTTTGGTAAAATTGATAAAGCAGTTTTATTCTTTCGGTCAGTATGATTACAGCAATACCTCATTTATATAATTTTTTATGCTTTGGCACTTTTATACAATAAAAACTATTTTATATAAAAAATAATTGTTTTTGCATTGCTTTATTCTGAGGACTCTACTTTTCATGTTTTTTTATATCCATCTTTTTGATCGCGTGTTCTTCCACTTTTCGTTCGGCGGTATGATAATAAAGCATTGTTTTTTGCCTCGTTTTTTTCTTTTACGGTATTCACTAAAGGTGTTAACTCGCGGACAATTTTATAGGTCGGGTCATTACAGACTCGCGATACTAAATATGTGTACCTTTATTGTTTTGTTCTTTTATTTACTTAAATGTATTTATTGGAACAATATTTTTGTTTTCTTTATTTAGGAATTTAAAAAAAAAATTTAAACATGTAAAAAATTTTTTTTACTTTGTCTCAGGGTGAGACATCATGTTATAGTGTCAGATCGCGGATCTGACACTTTGCAAAGCACTGTGTCAGATCAGCAATCTGACAGGCAGTGCTGCAGGCTTGCCGGCGCCTGATCTTAGCAGGCGCTTACAAGCCACCTCCCTGCAGGACACAGAAGGAGCCCCGTGGCCATTTTGGATCCGGGGTCTGCAGGGAGGAGGACATAGGAGACCCTCTAAACAACGCGATCAGGTCGCGTTGTTCTGAGGGTCTCAGGGAAGCACGCAGGGAGCCCCCTCCCTGCGCGATACTTCGCTATGCCGCTAGAACGCTGCAATCAAGTTTGATCACAGTGTTCCAGGGCTTAATGTGCTGGGAGTGGTCCATGATGTGCAGGAGAGAACCTGCTGCTAGCAAATGGCAGCGCTTTATGGCGGTGAAAGCAAACTCTGTTACGTCACAGGGCCGCGGTACCACACAAAGAGCGCAAGCAAGGAGTCACCGAACTCAGTCCCAAGACTCGGGATTTGAGTCTGTCTAGACTACCGCTACTGGGTGTAAGAGAAAAACTGAAATAATAATTTTGAGCACAAGAGTGTGAGCTGTGCCGTTCTGGCAGACGCCACTAACCACCAAGATTTGTGCTAAGGAAGCGCTCTAGTGGCGCATGGCATCACATTGGCGGTCACAGCAGTAGACGCTGTTTTGTGTGTTATTATGCTGACAATAAACCTACAAAGAGGGCACCGGAAATAAAAGCTCCGCCATAATATATAAATAGAAACCCAAAAGAAAAATGGACACTAAGAGCTAAAATATAACAATTTTATTGAAGAACCATATAAATAAAATACAAAAATATGAATAGAAACCAAGTAATGGAATGCAAATGAAAAAAATGATAAAAGAGGCGACACTAGTACCACACACGGGACAAGTAATACATATATAGAGCAAAAAAATCAAAAAAATTGGTCGGTTACACTGATGCCAAAAGATACAAAATACGATATATAGATCACTAAGATTAGTATATGTTGCGTAGTGCAAATAATAAGATCATATAGGTGTTCTATAAAAATAACTGAGCATATGATAACCAGAGGGAGTGACTATATATTGGATGCTCTCAAACAAAGTGCAAAATGCAGGGAGATACACTGTATGCAGAAGAATATAGAGTAAAGTGCCTAGTGCAAAAGATTGTATACTAAATACTATCAATAAGGTGCATAATGTAAGCTAGTCAAAGTATACTATATGGCATATGCTTGCCAGGACCAAAGGCATAAGGAAGGAAGCAGCACATGCGAAACGCGCGTCGGGGCTCCCCTCTCCGCACACGGCTGCAGGTTGGTACTCTGTATGTGTACCCTCTTATTTACATTATGCAGGCAGACTCTAGGCTTTATCTACTTTACTGTATGAGACTTTCCTTCTACGATTGACTTATGCCTTTGGTCCTGGCAAGCGTATGCCATATATTATCTATATATGGTATATTGTATCTTTTGGCATCAGTGTAACCGACCAATTTTTTTTATTTTTTTGCTCTATATATGTATTACTTGTCCCGTGTGTGGTACTAGTGTCGCCTCTTTTATCATTTTTTTCATTTGCATTCCATTACTTGGTTTCTATTCATATTTTTGTATTTTATTTATATGGTTCTTCAATAAAATTGTTATATTTTAGCTCTTAGTGTCCATTTTTCTTTTGGGTTTTTATTATGCTGACAGTTCAGCCCGGCGCTAGATAGCAGCCATACACCATATGCGAACAGTCATACAAGAGGGAGGGGATTTTAAAGAACGACTTGCACTCATCAACACACACACGATTCCAAATGTACACTAGCACATGGCCGTGTAGTCATGCGAACCTTTTAGAGCTGCAGCATGCACAGGACCTTCCCAGAAGGACCAATGGGAGGCTGCCACAGAAGTTGAGTACCTTCAGGACCTTCCTGGAGGACCAATAGGATCTGCTGCAGTATCTGAGCATGTGACCCTCGATCTCCAATGGGAGATCTTGCCCTGGGCATGCTCAGAAGGAAAAAAGCAGGACTTGGTCCCAAAAGCGCCTGCTCGCCGCTGCCCAGCACTGGCTTCAATGGCAGAAGCTGGAAATGCAGCAGTAACCCTTTGCACAGAGTGAGACTGAGCAAGATGCTGAGACCGACGTCTTGCTGAGTAGGCTCCACTGTGGCAGAAGAAGAAAGGGAGATCGCAGCAGAGATGGCCCGAGATTCCCCCTGTGCAGAGGCGGGAACTCGACCCCTTACACATAGTGCCAGATACAAGCTAATTGTAGTAAACATATTACATAAAGCCATACCCAAATGGAGTTTAGTTTGGAGTTAGGAACTATCTATCTCATAGCCAACTTGCAAGTAAAGACCAATAGGGGCCAACTGCAAACAGTATACACCACACAAAAAGCAAAAAACAGCACTCCTAAAGTCCTGTAAATATATGAATTTTATTAAATAACTATTATAAAACCTAACAATACAGATACACTGACATATGTAGGGGAAATAACTACGTGCCCACAGTGGTCTCGCGTAGACAGAAAAGGACCAAATTGACCAAACACTCATGCACCATCGCAACTCAATGCCAAAATATGGCAGATGTCAATAATGGGACAGCACTAACAGTACTACATACTGTACCCAGTAGAGAGGTAAAGAACCACATGATGCATACTTACTAAGTCCAGGAGTGCGAGGCCAATAGTGGGGGTGCGCTCCAGGAGAAAAATCTAGATAAACAGACACCATCAATGGGACACCAATGGGCGTGTCTCATGGGAATTCTTTATATAGACACTTTGTACAGCTTAAATATTCAGAATTTTCTCCAGTACCCTGCTTCACAATTTATCTTTGCATGGGGAGCTTTTATTTCAACCTGGATTTGGATCTCAAGCTGTTTCTTGCCTTTGCGTTTGCTTGTGAGCAACAAAGAAACAGAGAAAGTCAAAGAACACAGCATCATTGCTTTTGAAGACACCCCATTATCGAAGTCCAGGAGAGCCGTGGATCCTACAACACACCCTATACAGCGAGCTCCATGCCAACCTGGAGAAATTTGTGGACTCTACCAGAATGTCTAAAGAGACCTTCCGGGATTTGCTTGATCGTGAACAAGGAGCTATCAGGAGACAGGACACCCAGCTCCGTAGAGCGATTCCTGCTGAGGAACGTCTCCTGGTCACATTAAGGTACGCAATATTTCAAATCCATTGCCT
The DNA here is from genome assembly GCF_032444005.1 of Ranitomeya imitator. Taxonomy (NCBI): domain Eukaryota; kingdom Metazoa; phylum Chordata; class Amphibia; order Anura; family Dendrobatidae; genus Ranitomeya; species Ranitomeya imitator. The sequence goes on from NC_091283.1 coordinate 704,877,675, forward strand.
GTCATATTTGTTATTGTTCTGCCATGTATTATTTGTATTTTTCCTTTATGTGTTTAGCAAAACCCCATCATAAATATTTCTGTTTGTAATTTTTTTATTTCTTTTTTTGGCAGATTCCTGGCTCCCGGAGAGAGCTTATCATCGCCCCATTTTCAGTACCGGCTAGGAATTTACATCTTGTCTGGAATAGTTGCGGACACCTGCCGTACTTCGTGGAACGTTCTCTGGGAAGAATTTATTACGATGGAGGCATATCTATACTTACCTGGCCAGGTGTCAGAAATAGTTAATTCAGGATGCTGGCCAGGTGAGTATAGATATGCCTTGTATTACCTCCATTATTTCTTCATTCTGCATTAAAAAGATTATGCAGACTGAAGAGATGCTGGAGAAAACGAAAGTCATATTTGTTTTTGACAACTCATAGCTCCATGACAGACACAAGAAACAAAGCTGCAGTGCAGTGTTCAAGTTATGGCAGTCTTGGAGATATAAGGCGGCAAAAACACAAAGTGTACAGCACAGTGTGTTTAGTCAGCGCACGGTGTGTGTTGCCGGTGATGGAACACAAAGAACCAAACAGTAGTAAGGGCAAAAAATACACATTTACTAAAAAAAGAAAAATACATTAACTACGGCGACTTGGGGAAATGTGACGAAACTGGGGTAAGTTGAGCTGAGACGTTTGACTAGTTAAAGACTATGAAGGGCTTACAGGGGAAGGGGCAACGAAAGTAATGGGCTCAGGGAAGTTGGGATGTAGTGGAGGCATGGGACGGGACAGACACACTGGAAGGGAGAGAGAAACCAGACATCACAGACACATTTTGAGGTAAGGGTGGAGGGAGTGAAAAGTCTGCTGCTTTTTTTTCTTCCTCGCCAGTGTTTTGCGCTGCTGTCTTCTCGGAAATGTTGGCAATGTGTCTTCAGGCGGAATTGTGCGGGTGAATGGCCTGGCATGATCTGGTTGCTGCTGCTGCTGTAGCATGGTGTGGGTGGACAGCCTGGCAGTATCCAGTTGCTGCTGCTGCTGCTGTGGCATGGTGCTGGTGGGCGGCCTGCCAGAGTCCGGTTGCTGCGGCATGTCAGTGGTGGTGGTGGTGGAGGAGGACCAAGCAGGAGCAGCACTCGGCATGGTGGAGGATGTGGACTGTTCAGCAGCACTTGGCATAGTGAGGGCACTGTAGTGGTGTCCAGCAGGGCTTGGAATGGTGGTGGCCGTGCAGTGGTATGCAGCAGAACTCAGTATTGAGGTCATGCATGTCATTAAGGAAATACCCCTACTGACTGCTGCAAGTACCGAGTCTGCTGTATAGCCTGCATGTAAGCAGCATTTCAGGCCTGCGTGATATTGAGCTGGAGATCAGGAGTAATGTGTTCTGACATGCCCTGTTCAATTTGATTAAAGAAATTATGTGCTGGTCTCTGGAGGTCGGCTTCCAGACGGTTAAGGGGCTGGTTGACATTCTGGAAAAGTGTGTTAATTTGAGTCAGACCTCTTTCCAGTCTATCTCTCAGCACCTTTAAGCCATTCTCGAAGACCGAGCTCAAGTGAAGAAACTCGGGCATGAGTGACCTGTCCGAGGCCTTCTGCCGCTGGTGGGAAGAGCCCCCAAAAAAAGAGGCAGAAGACAGGGGAACACCTGATAGACCAGCTTATTGGTCTCTAGTCTGTCTTGCAGGCCCACTTTCTGCTTTGCTGGTGGATGCCTGGGATGGGTCCGTGGCTGTTCAATGAAGGACCGCTCCAGATCTAGGTTCTAGAGTGTTGCTCCAGGTTCTGTGAAAACATAAGAAAAACATTAGTACCAAAAATTTACAATAGTAAAAGCACCATCTCCTGTGGACTAGAAA